>NC_089840.1:216468820-216802153 GCF_035609145.1 Eleutherodactylus coqui | reverse complement strand
GCTTAGTGATTCCTCCATGCCTCTCATGTAACTGGTCCTCAGAAGGCTCTCATTCCTAGTCCAGCTAAAGCACAATATATACTATGACATTGCAGGGCACTAGGCCTGTCATCCAGCCAACTTGCTGTTCCACACAACATACAGGGGTATATCTACATGGCACAACCAATGACTGTCTGAGTAGTTCCTCAGTAAACTTGTAGTCCATTAAAAAAAGCAACTGTACAGGATTCATAGGCAGTCCAAAGGTTGCAAATGGAGGTCACATACTTGGTCTGCAATAATATTCATGTAAAGGGTAGCCAGTCAGGGCAATGTTTTTGCTTTTACATGTTATGTTTGTTCCTGTATCCTTAAGAGTCACGGAGACCCAAGCAATGGCTGTTCCGGCCTGCAACCATGGACCAGAATTTGGAAAGTGGGCAGAGTGAGCAAGGTTGTTGAGAGAGTGAGACGTATGCGGAGCGGCTCTGCAAGGAAGGTCCGATTGCCTTACGGGCATAGCAGAAGTTGTTGCTGTACTACTACTGCATAAAGATCAGAGTTGGTCAACTCCGTAGGTTCACCCCAGTTTCCCTTAATCGTTCAGGGGGGAAGATTGTCCATTGCAGGTAGGCCAAACCCTTCCATCAGAGACTCTGAAAAAGACCTGGTACCCAAGCTATAAGTTTATGGGAATGAGACCGTAAGACTGTTCTACAAGAAAAGCCGACTTAAAAAATCTATAAATCACAAATGGTAGGTACCGTGTAACACCATGTCTACCTTCATACATGTTTCAAAAGACATTTCTTTCTTGATCACAGCTAACGAACTGCCATGGTACTTTTCCCTTAGAACTCGTTCAGACGAGTGCTGTTTTCGCGCTATTAGTCTTCTAATAGGAACCAATATGTTCCTATAGAAAAGTTCACATGAAAGAATGTTAGGCACGCTGAATCATTTCCTAAGCTCTCTGGGCAAGTAGAGGGGTAGCCCTCTTCACATCCCCTATCGTTGGGGCTGAAACTACTGGGCATCACTGCCTGCATCATCACTGGGGGTGCCTCATTAAAACTCAGGCATAATGGTGCCACCCAGGGCACTCTAACAAGGCAACCTGCACCTGAACTGTGTCTCCTCTCCCTGGCCGTGGTTCTGGCCTGAGGTTTTAGGGAGCACGTGGGCAGATACGTGCCACCGAGCAGGCTGGGCTCAGTGTAGGAAGCCGGCAGTTGTGTGTCAGTAGCATTAAAGGGGTTGTCCCGCGGCAGCAAGTGGGTCTATACACTTCTGTATGGCCATATTAATGCACTTTGTAATGTACATTGTGCATTAATTATGAGCCATACAGAAGTTATAAGAAGTTTTTCACTTACCTGCTCCATTGCTAGCGTCCTCGTTTCCATGGAGCCGACTAATTTTCGGCGTCTAATGGCCAAATTAGACGCGCTTGCGCAGTCCGGGTCTTCTTCTTTTCTCAATGGGGCCGCTCGTGCAGGATGCCGGCTCCGTGTAGCTCCGCCCCGTCACGTGCCGATTCCAGCCAATCAGGAGGCTGGAATCGGCAATGGACCGCACAGAAGCCCTGCGGTCCACCAAGGGAGAAGATCCCGGCGGCCATCTTCAGCAGGTAAGTAAGAAGTCACCGGAGCGCGGGGATTCAGGTAAGCGCTGTGCGGTGTTCTTTTTTAACCCCTGCATCGGGGTTGTCTCGCGCCGAACGGGGGGGGGTGGGGGGGGTTGAAGAAAAAAAACCCCGTTTCGGCGCGGGACAACCCCTTTAAGTTACTGACACGTTGTAGTTGGTAAGTGGCTCCAAGCCGCATAATCCTGGCCGGCTTTTCCTGGAGTGGTCAAAGTGAAGGGTGGGATGGCCACTCCCATGTACCAGGTGAGGCTAGTACCAGGCCTTATAAAGCCTGGACCTGCCGGTCCTAGGAGAGGTGTGCTGAGACCTCTGCAGCTCTGAGAGCCAGGCTGGCTGTGGGCAGCAAGCGTTTGTTTTTGCAAGTGAGTAGTTAGGGTCGGTCTATGTCTAGTAAGTGCTCAGAGGAGCAGGAGTTACTTTATGTTGGCCTGGTGGTAAGGCCTGTTTTTCTTTGTTTTGTGCTGAAATAAACCCAGGCGAAGCCTGGACTACGAACTTTATCCAGAGTGTCACTGTCTCTGACTGTCAACGCCCAGATCGCTACCTATCCTAATTCTAAGCCCTCACATATGGTGTTTGGATGCGGACAAACGGTCTTAAAGAGACATACACCTATTAATGGACGTTATGCTGCAGCAGCTGGAGAACCGTTGCTAAGGGCAACTGCCCAAGGGATTTACTGGAGAGTGCTGTAACCCCCCATGTCCTGGGTGAAAGCTGCATGGTGCAGCAAGCAGATACGGCCAAGATGGAGGACCTAATGAAACAGTTGACGCTGATGACGGCGACCCAGCAAAAGGTCCATGAGGAGGCCATGAGAGCTCAGGCCGAAACTAATGCTCTCCTGGCCGAAGCCAATCATTTAGCCTTGCAGGAGCAACAGCGGGTTAACCAGCAGCTGTAAGAGCAAGTCCTGGCGGTGGCACAAAGTGTGCAGAGGTCGTCTGGTTCACTCTCCACCACCCGTACCGCGGTACAGGCGTCCTTACAAAAGATGACGCCCACCGATGACATTGAGGCCTGTCTTTGAAAGAGTGGCAGAAAGGGAGAAGTTACCGGCGCATCAGTGGGCTGAGGTAGTAGCGCCTTTCCTGACGGTGGAACCCCAAAAGGCCTATTTTGACCTCGGTGAGCAGGATGCCAAGGACTATACTAAGCTCAAGGGTGAGATCCTGGCACGCTTGGGCGTGGACACCAATGAGCGGGCCCGACGCGTACACGCCTGGACTTTCGCTGACAACCTGCCAGTTCGCTCCCAGATGTACAACCTGTTCCACCTGGTGAGAAAGTGGCTGCAACCGGAGGAGTCGACCCCGGCAGAGATCATGCAAAAAGTGGTTCTGGACAAATTTATCCGCTCGTTGCCCCCCGCCATTCAGCGCTGGGTGGGACAAGGGGGCCCCCAGGACGTGGAACAACTTGTGAGCCTCATCGGTGTCAGAGATTGATCGCCCCTTATGCCACTTAAAGGTGAACAACTCTACTGGACTTGGGGAGCTTGGTTACGCTGGTGCACTCCAGCTTGGTCGATCCCACAACCGTCACCGGCCATCGCATGGGCATTGTGTGTGTGCATTGGGACACCAAGGAGTATCCTATTGCCCCTGTAAGACTTGAGATTCCGTGTGGACTTGCCACTCATGAGGTGGGCGTCGTAAGGTCCTTAATGCACACCGTGATCCTCGGGAGAGACTTTCCCCTATTTTGGGACTTGTGGCAAAGCCAAGGGTCGTCTACAAGTAAGGTTCATGATGATGCAAATATGTATGATGTATGTCCCGAACCATTTGACCCTGAGGGTACGGTTCCGGCAGTCGCGGTAACCCAAGAGAATGGGGATAACTTTCCCTTAACGGTACTGGCAGGTGAGATGGAGGTGCAGGACGAAGTGGTTGCCATGCCTGACTTAGAGGTCTCACGTGCCAATTTCGGAACGGAGCAGCTCCGAGACCCCACCTTAGTAAAAGCCAGGGAAAGTGTTAAAGTGATCAATGGGGAGCCTCAATTCCCAGGGGCTGAGGCAGAGTTCCCACACGTTGCAGTCAATCAAGACTTGTTGTATCAGGTTGACAAGGTCCGTGGGAGATGGTAGAACAGCTGGTGGTACCTCAGTCTTATCGTAGGATGGTCTTAGACCTGGCGCACAAGCATGTGCTAGGAGGTCATCTCGGGAGCAAAAAAACTAGGGAACGCGTCCTTCAGCGGTTTTACTGGCCCGGGGTAGATGGGGATGTAAAATGAAACTGCGAGTCATGCCAGGAGTGTCAAATAACAGCTCCTATGCCCCATTACCAGAGTCCCTTAGTGCCCCTGCCCATTATAAAGGTGCCGTCTGAGCAGATCTCTATGGACCTAGTCGGTCCCTTGGTGAGGTCTGCCCGGGGTCACCAACATGTTAGTGGTTGTAGATTATGCCACCCGCTACCCCGAAGCAGTTCCTTTGCGCAATACTTCATCAAAGGGTATTGCAAAGGAACTACTTCATATGTTCTCCCGCACGGGTATACCAAAAGAGATCCTGACGGACCAAGGAACCCCCTTTATGTCAAAGGTCATGAAGGAACTGTGTAAGCTGCTGAATATTAAGCACTTACGGACATCTGTGTACCACCCACAGACAGATGGTCTTGTTGAGAGATTCAATAAGACCCTAAAAAGCATGCTAAAAAGGGTAGTCAATAGGGATGGGAAGGATTGGGACTGTCTGCTGCCATATTTAATGTTTTCAATCCGGGAAGTCCCACAATCCTCCACTGGGTTCTCTCCCTTTGAGTTAGTTTATGGTAGACATCCACGGGGGCTCCTTGATATAGCCAAGGAGACCTTGGAGCACGAATCCACTCCATACTGGAGTGTTATTAAACACATCTCACTCATGCAACATCGAATTGTGGCGATCATGCCCATTGTTACATTTACAGCAGGCTCAAGAAGCCCAAAGCGGGGTATATAACAGGTCCGCCAAGGTGAGAAGCTTCAACCCTGGGGATCGGGTACTAGTGTTGGTGCTCACCCTAGAAAGTAAATTCCTAGTGAAATGGCAAGGGCCCTATGAAATAATCGAGAAAGTCGGAGAGGTAAACTATAAGGTGTACCAGCCGGGCAGGTGGAAGCCAGAACAGTTGTACCATGCAAATCTAATTAAGCCATGGAAGGACAGAGAAACCCTGACTGCAGTGAGCGCCCCCCATGGCGGGGTCCCAGAGGTGTGTGTATCAGGGTCCCTGTCTAAATCTCAACAGCAAGAGCCTAGGGAATTGATCCAACATAATTCGGACGTGTTCTGCGATATACCAGGGCGTACTGGCGTCATAAAACTCAACATTGTAACTGAGCCAGAGGTAAAGGTGCATTTGAAACTGTACAGGATTCCAGAAGCCCACAGACGAGCCATTTCTGAGGAGGTCAAGAAAATGCTAGACCTCGGGGTAATTGAAGAGTCGAAAAGTGAATGGTCCAGCCCGATCATGCTGATACCAAAAACTGATGGCTCTCTGCACTTCTGTAATGACTTCCAGAAGTTAAATGACGTATCAAAATTTGATGCATACCCAATGCCAAGAGTGGACGAGTTAATTGAGAGACTGGGTCATGCCAGATACTTTTCCACTCTCAACCTTACTAAAGGTTACTGGCAGGTTCCCCTTACAGAAAGGGGCGAAAGAAAAGACAGCGTTTGCCACACCCGACGGGCTGTTTCAGTACATCTGCTTACCCTTTGGTTTGCATGGAGCTCCAGCAACCTTCCAAAGATTGATGGATGTCATACTCAAACCCCATCGTCAGTATGCATCAGCGTATTTAGATGATATCATGATCTTTAGCGAGGACTGGGACAGCCATCTACCTAAGGTACAGGCAGTACTCAACTCCCTTACAAAAGTGGGGCTCACAGCAAACCCAAAGAAGTGCGCCATAGGCCTCGAAAAAGCACGATACCTGGGGTATATAATAGGCAGGGGTATTATAAAACCCCAGGTTAATAAAATTGAAGCAGTTCAGGACTGGCCACAACCCACAACTAAAAGGCAGGTGAGAGCCTTTTTAGGCATTGTAGGGTACTATTGGCGGTTCGTGCAAAACTTTGCTAGCGTAGCAGCGCCCCTAACAGACTTGACCAAGAACAATAAGTCAGTCATGGTCAAGTGGAACCCTGACACAGAAAAGGTGTTTCAGGAGTTAAAACGGGCACTCTGTAGACGTCCTGTGTTGGTCACACCCAACTTTAAAAGGGAATTTATGGTTCAAACAGATGTGTCCGATGTGGGACTGGGAGCAGTTCTGTCCCAAGAAGTAGAGGGAGAAGAACATCCCATAATTTATCTGAGCAGGAAGCTCACGCCACCCGAAAAAAATTACAGTATTATTGAGCAGGAGTGCCTAGCCATCAAGTGGGCCCTTGAATTCCTAAAATACTACCTTCTAGGTCGGCACTTCAGGCTGATCACAGACCGCTTTCTTTTAACCTGGATGTCACAGGCAAAAGAGAGAAACGCCAGAGTCACTAGGTGGTTCCTGACGCTTCAAAACTTCAGTTTCTCTGTCGAACACAGGGCAGGAAAGCTACAGGGCAATGCAGATGCCTTGTCTAGGACGCCTTGTATGGCTGCTAAAGGTGTCCGACCCCACAGGCTCGAACAGAGGGGGAGGGTATGTGAGACAGTGACGAGCAAAGTACTGGAGGGCAGATATATTTCGCCTAGGATGCTCTCCTATGAGGTTTTAGCAAGCACGTGGGCAGATACGTGCCACCGAGCAGCCTGGGCTCAGTGGAGGAAGCCGGCAGTTGTGTGTCAGTAGCATTAAGTTACTGACACGTTGTAGTTGGTAAGTGGCTCCAAGCCGCATAATCCGGGCTGGCTTTTCCTGGAGTGGTCAAAGTGAAGGGTGGGATGGCCACTCCCATGTACCAGGTGAGGCTAGTACCAGGCCTTATAAAGCCTGGACCTGCCGGTCCTTTGAGAGGTGTGCTGAGACCTCTGCAGCTCTGAGAGCCAGGCTAGCTGTGCGCAGCAAGTGTTTGTTTTTGCAAGTGAGTAGTCAGGGTCGGTCTATGTCTAGTAAGTGCTCAGACGAGCAGGAGTTACTTCATGTTGGCCTGGTGGTAAGGCCTGTTTTTCTTTGTTCTGTGCTGAAATAAACCCAGGCGAAGCCTGGACTACGAACTTTATCCAGAGTGTCACTGTCTCTGACTGTTAACGCCCAGATTGCTACCTATCCTAACACTAAGCCCTCACAATATACAGCTGGTAAAAGTTATACATCTCCCTGTATATAATTATAGAGACCTTACTGGAAGGTATAACCTGGGTATCTCCTGTATATAATTATATAAATACAGTTGATATAAGTTATACATCTCCCTGTACATAGTGATATGGAGTATGCTGGTATAACCTGGGTATCTCTTGTATATAAATGCAAACAATTAAAAAACGTATCAAAAACATGTGGGTTTTTTTTGTCAGTAGTTTATGCAGTTTCTTATAAACAAATGTGGTTTTTGAATATCGTATGCAGTTTTTAATGTGTTTTTTAATCGTGGTTCAAAAATACAACAAAAAGCATGAACGTAGCCTAAGGGGCTACAAGCAAATTTTCATGTGGTCCAGGAAATGAGCCATGTTTGGAAAGCTTGTGCCAAGAGGTTAGATTATGTATGTAAATTCATTTTGCAGCTGTATGCAGCACAATTTAGGTATGAGCACCTGTACAGGAGTGGAGGGGGGGGGGGGGCGAGGTGTACTTTTGCACCCGGGCCCCTGAGCCTTTAGTTATGCCCTTGACTTAGACTATTTCTAAAGCACAGGTGTCAAACACAAGGCCCGCAGGCCTGCTGCCTCATTTTATGTGGCCCGTGGCGTGCCGACAACGCCCACCACTGTAGCGATTACCAGCTGGGCTGCTGCAGCTCCTCACTGGTAATCACGCTGGCAACGCTGATCCCGACACACACTTTGATGTCAGTGTGCAGCCAGGATCCTCCTCCCCTGAGGTCCCTGCTCCTCAGTGCCGCAGGAGAGGACTCAGGGAAGAAGCGTGCGGGGTGCACACTCTGACGTCAGAGTGCATCTGGGCTCAGCACGAGCAGAGGGGGAGCAGCGCTGACAGCAAGGAGGGGGTAAGTATATGGGTTGGAGGGGAACTATTATTACTGAGAGGGGGTTAATATTACTGAGTGGGGTTAATATTACTCAGGGGGGTTAATAATACTGTGGAGGTTAATATTACCGAGGGGGGTTACTATTGCTATGGGGTTATTATTACTGACAGAGGTAATATTATTACTGAGGGGGGTTAATATTACCGAGGGGGGTTAATATTGCTATGGGGTTAATATTACTGACGGGGATAATACTATTACTGAGGGGGGTTAATATTAATATGGGGTTATTACTACTGAGGGGGTTATTATTATTACTCTTGGGGTTGCTATTACTACGGGGGCCACTGTGGGGGTCGTTATTACTACTGGGGCCACTGTGGGGGTCACTATTACTAATTTGGCCACTGTGGGGGTCGCTATTGCTAATTGGGCCACTGTGGGGGTCGCTATTACTAATTGGCCCACTATGGGTGTCCATATTATTACTGAGGCAACTATGAGGGTCACTATTATTACTGGAGCCACTATGAGAGTCACTATTTTTACTGGGTCTACTATGAGAATCACTATTTTTTACTGGGGCCACTTTGAGAGTCACTATTACTACTGCGACCACTATAGGGGTCACTATTAGTACTGCAACCACTATAGAGGTCACTATTAGGGCTCGTTCACACAGGCGTAATCGTATTTCGGTCACACAAATACGCTGTGTAATTGAAAATCGCTTATGCCTGCATATTTTAGCACGCAAAAAAAGAACGCAGATGGGCTCACTGAAATAGTGCGCAAATATGCAGTGAATACATAGGTTTCCCGCACAATCACTGCATATTTGTGCGTCCCATTCACTTCAATAGCCCATTGGGGTGCTTAGTATGCAACAAAATAGGTCATGCTGTGTGAAAGATACATTCATGTGAATTAACTCATTGAAATCAATGGCTTCTATTTACTGCATATTATGTGCGCAAATACGCTTGTGTGAACAGGCCATTACTATACTGACTTACAATCAGCCCTTTAAGGGCTCAGTCACACGGGCGCATTAGGGCGCTGATGCGCCCGTCTTCCTGCAGGATAAGATGGCCACACCACAGGTTCGGAGAAAGAACACATGGCCGACTCCATTGCCGGTCATGTGTTCTTTCTTCCAGCACTGCGGTGAGTCGTCCGCACCTGCAGTGTGGCCGTCTTCTTCATGCAGGACGACAAACTCATCGGCGCCTGGATGCCCCGTGTGACTGAGTCCTGAAGGTCACCATAAGCCTGATGTGGCCCTCGGTGCAAATCAGTTTGACACCCCTGTTCTAAAGTAACGGTCTGGGGTTCCACACATCGAAGGCCAAATCCCGATTGGTGGGGTGAATGGATGAAAACCAGGAATCCCCAGCTGTGGCCTCTGAATCGAGCCGTAAGTCAAATAAGTTCTAAGGCACAAAGGATCCACTTCTGCTACATAACAATTATCTACTACAATTAAAGGGCCATTCTGGCTAAAGCATATTTTTCCATCTCTGCTCCCATCACCAGATTGCTTGTCACACTCTGGTCATTTTCTATGTATATTGTAATGACTTCCATGCAGGGGTGTAACTATAGAGGATGTAGGGGATGCGGTTGCACCCGGGCCCAGGAGCCTTGGGGGACCCATGAGGCCTTTCTTCTCCATATAGGGAGCCCAGTACAATGAATAAAGCATTATAGTTGGGGGTCCCGTTCCAGGTTTTGCATTGGGGCCCAGGAACTTCAAGTTACGCCTCTGCTTCCATGCAGTGCAGGCTCCATGTTAATGTTGCTTTCTCTTTCACAGCAATACCATGATGCATCAACATAGCATTACATAATCAGATACAGCCTATACAAGCTCTCCAACACTACCATTACATCTTTAGGCCTAATTCTCACGGGCGGATTTCTGCCGCGTATGACACGGCGGAAATCCGCGGCGTTACCCCGCAACTATTAGGTTCTATTGAACCTAATAGTGCAGAGCTCGCGGTGCGGAATTCCACCGTGGAATTCCGCCCCTTGAAAGTACACGTACATGCCGCGGGCGTACGCGCGGATGGCTTCCATTGCAGTCAATGGAAGCCGTCTGTCACGGTATCTTCCGCTGTAGCACAGCAGAAGATAGCGTGAAAACGCTTCTCCGCCCACCGACGCCCGCATCATATGATGCGTCCGGTGTGTCATGCGCTGTACTGCACGGGTTGCGGGACGTTGGGCAGCAGATCCGAAGGTGAGTATGGGGTCTCTGGGGAGGGGGGCGTAATTCCGCTTGCGGAGCCCGTCACGGCCCTGGGCACTAGGCCTTATTCTATATTCAGCTAAATAAGCTACAGTCCTGAATTATACAGTGAGGAGGATGGGTGTGATCTCCTTTGTTATAACTATGTGTCAGGCACCTCTAATCATCATCAGTAACTGTGATAGGAATGTTGCATCCCCATCTCGGCAGTTTCTACTGGGGCCACTATGGGGGCTACTATTATTTCTGAGGCCACTGTGGGTGTCATTATTGCTACTGAGGCTACTGTGGGGGGACACTATTGCTTTTCAGGCTACTGTGGGGATCACTGGTACTACTGGGGCTAATGTGGGGGTCACTATTACTATTAGGGGCAATATACAGAGACAATATTATGACTGGGGCTGATATAGGGGACACTATTGCTAGTGAGGCCACTGTGGGGGTCACTATTACTACAGAGACTAGTGTGGGTTCACTATTACTACTGAGGCCATTGTGGGTGACACTATTATTACTGGGGCCACTGTGGTGGTCACTATTACTACTGAGGCCAATATAGGGGACACTATTACTACAAGGGTTGATATAGGGGGTCAATATTGCTATTGATGCCACTGTGGGAGTCACTATTACTACTGAGACCACTGTGAGAGTCACTATTGCTCCTGGGGCCACTGTGGGAGTCACTATTACTTTTGAGGTCACAGTATTGCTACTAAGCCCAGAGTAAAAATCATACATCGTGATAAGCCCTTCCCCCTGACCACACCCGTTTGTACTGCTTTGACCTTTGGAAAATCTGGTCACCTTACACTAGCTCACTTATATATACTGGAAGGAGAGCTACATAATAAACTTAAAAAATCACTGCAATGGCCCTATAACCCCTTAACTCTACTGGACATAAGTTTATGTCCTAGTGGTGGTATACTTAATGGAGCAGGACATAAATTGCGTCCTGTGGATGGCACAGGTTCAGAAGCTGAACCCACGCCATCCCGCAGCAGAAGCCAGCTATGACTGATAGCTGGCCTCCCGCTGCAATAACAGGTAATAACGGTGATCCCTATTGCTAATCCCTACATGCCACGATCTATGTACATTGTGGCAGATAAAGGGTTCACAGAGGGAGCATCACTGGGCCAAGAGGAAGCAAGATACTTGTTTCCCAGCTTGCCATTGCCTATGATCGCTATTGTAAGCAATGAGGTATTGCAGTACAGAAGTACTGCAATGCATAATCATAGTGATCCCAGCTGTCATGGTTCAATTCACGTACAAGGACATGAAAAATATCAAACAAAATTTAAAAAACTACTTTTTTTGTGCATTTTCCCGTACTTGTAAAAAAATGAAAAATGTTAAAAAAAATTCAAATATTTGGTATCATCGTATTTGTAACGAGTCACGACCTGTACAATAAATTGAACTGCACAAAAAAACTGTGATAAAAACCCTTAAAAATTTTGGCAAAATGTTTACTTTGTTCATTTTACCTCCCAAAAAAACACAAAAAACATTGAAAAAGCCAACTCGCCATGAGTTGTACCAAAATGGTACAAATAAAAACAAAAGCCCATCATTCAAAAAACAAGCCCTCAAAGAGCTTTGTCCATTGAAAAGTAAAAAAGTTATGGGACCTCGAATGCAATGATATAGAAAAATTAATAATTGTCAAAAAATGTTTTTTATTATTGTGTAGAAAAACCTAAAAAACCTTTCTCTCCTTGCTTTCTAAAAAATAAATACAATTTTTGCACCCAAAACGGTACCAACGAAAACTACAGTTCACCACTCAAAAAACAAGCGCACATACGGCCATGTTGACGGAAAAATTAGAAAGCTATGGCTTTTGAAAAGTGGAGATGAAAATACCAGAAAATCGCTGTCGTCCTTTGGGCCAAAATAGGCCCTGTCCTCAAGGGGTTAAGCAGAACGCTACCATCTTACACTATTATATTGGTACTGGAACTGCGCTGCCCACTTAGCCACGTAATCTATATTTTGGCTCTTATGTAATAAACAATGGGACTTCTGAGGAATTGTTCTTCATTTAAAAAAAATATTAAAGGGAATCTGTGGGCACCTTTTAGCCCCGTAAACTAATCTTATGGCCTCACAGTAGTTCCCCTCTGAGTCCAGGAATGTAAGTTTTAAGCTCACTTTCTCCGCCGTTCGCCAATGCATTGAGTAGTAACATTAGATTGGGAGGACTACTTAGTGAGGTGCTCAATGTACTGCAGCGGCTTGTCTGAGCGCTGACACCGAGGGAACAACAGGGAAGTATAAGGCTAATTTCACACAAACATATTTGCGGAGGCTTTTCCGCACGTGAACAATTCGCCAGTATAACGCGACCAAGCAATGCCTTTGCTTTCAATGGCGTCATTCAGACTTACCTTTTCTTCCAAGGAAAATATTTGTGCGAGCAAAGATAGGACCTGCTCTATCTTTGTAGGATGCATCTTTTATACGGGCCGTGAAAAGGTACGTCTTGCCCTGTCTTTGTCCGGATTATGCAGACCTCTATGGCAGCTGAAAAAAAGGGAGGGGGAGGAATTTAACATGCCTACAACATAGGAAAAATAAGACAACTCGCCATGATTAGGCATTTAATTTCCATTCCAAGCCTTTCTTTCCGGTCGTTGCTTGCGATGGTTCAGCGTGTCTTTTTACATATGCGCTGCAGCGCACGGTTTGAGTGGCTTTAAATACGCCAATTAAGATCAAGAGATGAGCTTTGTAATTCATTCATGTGTTAATACATTCCGTACGAGCGAACGTATTTATGCATATGTTCGTGTGAATAAGCCCTAAGGCTGGCTTCACAGGGGCCTATTTGCGCGCACAATATGCAGAGAATAGAACCTATTGATTTCAATTGCATCATTCATATTTCTGTATTTTGCGCATACATTTTGGTTGCTCAAAAAAACATGGGGTGTCTGCAAATGCATGCGCAATACACAAGGAGATGCATGAAACACTGCGTAATTCCACTGGGAAAAAAAACGTACAGATAGTCTTCTACTTGCGAACGTTCGAGTTACGAACTTTGTAAGATAAGAACTATCTGTCCTGCACAGCATAATGTAATGCTATGGCATTACATCATACTGTGCAGACACCGGACAGGCTTCTATTAGAGATGAGCGAAGACACTCATCCGAGCTTGATACTCATTAGAGTATTAGGGTGCTCGAGATGCTCGTTACTCAAGACGAACACCACGGGGTATTCAAGTCAATTTCATCTCCCTTCCCCGCATGTTTAGTGCCATTTTCTAGCCAATAAACATGCGGGGACGGCATTACCACTTCCTGCTGTGATGTACCAGCCCTCTGCCCGCCAACAGCAATGAGTGGCTGGCGGGATCAGGTGACCGCTGAGTACTTAAACTGGTCCCGCCCGCAGCTCGCCTCAGACGCATGCTGGCAGAGGTTAGGGAAAGAGCTGATGCTAATATAGGGAAAGTGTTAGAGTAGGATCCTCTCTTCAAGAACCCCAACGGTGCTTCTTAGGGCTACTCCTCATTGTGTGCATTACTGTTGGGGCCGGCGGGGAGCAGTAGCGCACCGATTTTTTTTTTAAGCATCTAGGCCATTACAGCTATACTGTAGTGTGTGTGCTGTGCATTGGGCAGAGGTCTCATCGCTAAATAGTACGCAAACATTTCCTGGACCACTGCAGATCATTTCAGCTATACCGTTCCATGTGTGCAGTGCCTTAGGCAGAGGTCTCACTCTCATCGCTAAATAGTAAGCAAATATTTCCTGTGCCACTGCAGATCATTTTAGCTATACCGTTATATATGTGTGCAGTGCCTTAGGCAGAAGTCTCATCGCTAAATAGTACGCAAATATTTCCTGGGCCACTGCAGATCATTGCAGCTATACCATTCTATGTGTGCAATGCCCTAGGCAGAGGTCTCACTCTCATCGCTAAATAGTACGCAAATATTTCATGGGGCACTGTAGATCATTGCAGCCATACCATACTATGTGTGCAGTGCCTTAGGCAGAGGTCTCATTGTCATCGCTGAATAGTATGCAAATATTTCCTGGGCCACTGCAGAACAGCATTTCACAGATACTATTCTCTGTGTTGGGTGAAGTAGCCACGGTTATTCACACTTTCCGCTGGCTGTATAGCTTTCTGACCCTTTGCAGAGCGTGTCACAATAACTTTTTCTTGGGTGTGGTGAAGTAGCCCCAGTTAGCAGCACTATCCACTGGCTGTATAGCTTTCTGCCCCTGTGAAGAGCATCTCACAATACCCTTTCCTTGGGTGCGGTGAAGTAGCCGCAGTTATTCGCACTATCCACTGGCTTTAGAGTTTTCTGCCCCTGTGCAGAGCGTCTCGCAATATGTTTTTCTTGGATGCGGTGAAGTAGCCGCAGTTAGCAACACTATCCACTGGCTGTATAGCTTTCTGCCCCTGTGCAGAGCATCTCAAAATACCCTTTCCTTGGGTGCGGGGAAGTAGCCGCAGTTAGCAGCACTATCCACTGGCTCTATAGCTTTCTACCCCTGTGCAGAGCATCTCAAAATACCCTTTCCTTGGGTGTGGTGAAGTAGCCGCAGTTCGCAGCACTATCCACTGGCTGTAAAGCTTTCTGCCCCTGTGCAGAGCATCTCACAATACTCTTTCCTTGGGTGCGGTGAAGTAGCAGCAGTTATTCGCACTATCCACTGGCTTTAGAGTTTTCTGCCCCTGTGCAGAGCGTCTCGCAATACGCTTTTCTTGGGTTCGGTGAAGTAGCCGCAGTTAGCAGCACTATCCACTGGCTGTATAGCTTTCTGCCCCTGTGCAGAGCATCTCAAAATACCCTTTCCTTGGGTGCAGGGAAGTAGCCGCAGTTAGCAGCACTATCCACTGGCTGTATAGTTTTCTGCCCCTGTGCAGAGCATCTCCCAATACCCTTTCCTTGGGTGCGGGGAAGTAGCCGCAGTTATTCGCACTATCCACTGGCTTTAGAGTTTTCTGCCCCTGTGCAGAGCGTCTCGCAATACGTTTTTCTTGGGTGCGGTGAAGTAGCCGCAGTTAGCAGCACTATCCACTGGCTGTATAGCTTTCTGCCCCTGTGCAGAGCATCTCAAAATACCCTTTCCTTGGGTGCAGGGAAGTAGCCGCAGTTAGCAGCACTATCCACTGGCTGTATAGTTTTCTGCCCCTGTGCAGAGCATCTCCCAATACCCTTTCCTTGGGTGTGGTGAAGTAGCCGCAGTTAGCAGCACTATCCACTGGCTATATAGCTTTCTGCCCCTGTGCAGAGTGTCTCACAATACCCTTTCCTTGGGTGTGGTGAAGTAGCCGCAGTTAGCAGCACTATCCACTGGCTATATAGCTTTCTGCCCCTGTGCAGAGTGTCTCACAATACCCTTTCCTTGGGTGTGGTGAAGTAGCCGCAGTTATTCGCACTATCCACTGGCTTTATAGCTTTCTGCCCCTGTGAAGAGCATCTCACAAAACCCTTTTCTTGGGGGGGGGGGGGTTGAGGTAGCCTCAGTTACCAGCACTATCCACTGGCTTTCTAGTTTTCTCCCACTCCATAGAGCCTCTCTTCTCTACAAGTCTCTGTGAGTGGTCAATGATCCCTAGGTATCAGCGCAAGATAGCGGTCTAATTTTTCCCAGTCACAGCATAGAGCCTCCGGTATCTACAAGTCTCTGTGCGCGGTGAATTAGCCCCAGTTCTCAGCGCTGTACGGTGGGGTAATTTGTGCAGCAGCAGGACAGGTTGGAAGAGGCAGTGGGGTGGCCAGGGGGAGAAGCAGGCCCAGAGCCAAGAATCCGCCAACTGTTTCCCACAGCACCCTCTCGCGGCAAGCCTCCATGCAGAAGGCTAGGTGTTCAAATGTGTGGATGTTTTTAAGTAAGAGCGCGGACGACTAACGAACAGTGGTGTGCAACCTGTTCCGTACCAAAATCAGCCGGGGAGCCACCACTACCAGCCTGACCACCACCAGCATGCGCAGGCATATGATGGCCAAAAATCCCACAAGTTGGGACGAAGGCCATTCACCGCCTCTGGGTCACACCACTGCCTCTTCCCCTATGCCACAACCTGCCACACTGATCCAATTCACCTCCCAGGATGCAGGCACGAGCGCTTCCTGGCCTGCACCCACACCCTCACCTCCACAGTCCTTCACTCCATTCAGCAATGTCTCTCAGTGCAGCGTTCAGCTGTCGCTAACACAAGCGTTGGAGTGAAAGCGGAAATACGCCGCCACCCACCCGCATGCACAAGCTTTAAAGGAGATGTCTCGAGGAAGCAGTGAATTTTTTTTTTGCCCAGTCCCCCTAATTAAGCATACATTACTAAGCCCCCCTGTAAATGACTTTTCTAGCTAGTTTCCACTTACAGTTCCAGCGTTTCAGCAACTTATAAAAATTTTCCCAAGATGGCCGCCGGCTCTTTTCCCTTCGCTTGCTGTAGCCCGACGTGCGCGCTCCCGAGACGCTACCAGCTGTGTCTCCCTGACAACCAGACGCCATGCAGCCGCCGACCGGACCCCTGGATTCAACGCGGCCGACCACGGCACACAGTCACCCACCGCCAGGCAGCAGGTAACCGGCGCAGCCCCCCCTGGCTGAGCGGCAGCCCCCCCGGCCCAGCGACAGTTCCCCCGCCCCAGCGACAGTTCCCCCGGCCCAGCGACAGCCCCCCCCGGCCCAGCAACAGCCCCCCCCGGCCCAGCGGCAGCCCCCCCCGGCCCAGCGACAGTTCCCCCAGCACAGCGACAGCCCCCCCGGCCCAGCGACAGCCCCCCCGGCACAGCGACAGTTCCCCCCGGCACAGCGACAGCCCCCCCCCCCCCCCCGGCCCAGCGACAGTTCCTTTCCCCCGGCCCAGCGACAGTTCCCCCGGCCCATCACTTACCTGGGCGGCTTCTCGGCTGGGCTGCTGGGCTTCTCGGCTGGGTGGCTCTGCACCTTCCTCTAACAGAGGATGGTACAGAATGGCCGCTCCAGCGCGCTCCCGAGCAGTGACAGCTCATCTGCGCATGCGCAGAAGAGCTGTAGCGGGGGGCACACTGAAGCGGCTCGTGCTGAAAGGAGAAGACCGGACTGCGCAAGCGCGTCTAAAAAAGCAAGCCGCCAGCGAATTTAGACGGAACCATGGAGATGAGTACGCTAGCAACGGAGCAGGTAAGTGAATAACTTCTGTATGGCTCATAATTAATGCACGATGTATATTACAAACTGCATTAATATGGCCATACAGAAGTGTATAACCCCACTTGATTTTGCGAGACAACCCCTTTAAACGTGCAGATTGCCAAATTAATTAGCCTGGAGATGCTGCTGTGCAGGCTTGTGGAAACGGAGGCTTTCAAAAACATGATGGCGGCGGCAGTCCCGCTCTACTCGGTCCCCAGTCGCCACTATTTTTCCCCGCCCCACACCAGCACGTCTCCCGCAACATTAATCGTGCCCTCACCAACGCAGTTACTGTAAAGATCCACTTAACAATGGACACGTGGACAAGTACTGGCGGGCAGAGACACAATATCTCCCTGTCGGCACATTGGTTGAATTTGGTGGAGGCTGGGACAGAGTCAGAGCATGGGACCCCTCACGTGCTACTCACACCAAGAATAGCGGGTCCTACCTTGGTGCTGGTATCTGCGGCGTATTATCCCACCTCCTCCAAAACCCCCCCCCTCCTTCTCCTCCGCCACCTCTACCTCTCAATTAAGAAGTGTGAGCACGTTGCCAGCAGTCGGTAGCGCACGGCAGCACTGCTACAAATCACATGGTCTGGGGCTCATTCAGACGAATTTAATGGATGGCTGACTACTGCCTCTGATTGGCTGAGTTCTCTGACCAATCAGAGGCAGCGCTCAGCTGTCATTCAATGAATAGCTGATCGCTCACTCTGATTGGACACAGCGCTCAGCTAATCAGAGGCTGCGCTTTCAGGAGGCAAGGACTTTTCAATCCCCGACCCCCAGATACAGATGCAGACTGATAGGGATGGGGAGAAGAGCCGAATAGCGGTTCAGGAAGGGGGGGAACATTTTTTTTTCTTTTTTCACAGCTAGGGATGATTTTCAGGGTAGGGCTTATATGTCTAGCACCCCTTCTGAACATCATCACTGCAGGGGTTGCCTTCATCCCATTGCTTTCAACGGGGTGGCAGCAGCGCTGGCCCCATTGAAAGTAATCGGATAGCAGTGACAGGATTCTTTCGTCCCAGCTGCAGCCCCCTCATCACTGAACACTGTGACAGTCCTGTCAACAATCTCCTGCTTTGTTTACAGGTTGCCATAGAGACCATCGGCTTGTCAGAAGCAAGCCGATGGTCTCTGTGGCAGGGAGAGCTAGCGCTTGGCTGTGAGAGGACAGCTAGGTACTAGCTCTTACAGCAGAGATCATAGAAAACCTCCGATCTCTGCTGTGTTAACCCTTTACATGCTGCAGTCTATGTGACTGCAGCATGTAAAGGGCTGTCACTGCATCATGTAAAGGGCTATTACCATCGGCCCCCCAGAATGTGATCAGGGGTCCTGGGACAAAAAAAAAAAAATGTAAAAAAATAAAAATAAAAAAGGTTAAAAATTATTAAAAAAATTATAAAAGCACTTGTCTCCCTTTACTTTGTAAAAAATCAAAAATACAATCACACATGTGGTATCCATGCGTCATAATGACCCAGAGAAGGAAGTTAATACATTATTTAACCCCTTAATGACATGGCCCCTTTTTTTCTTTTTTTCCTCCCCCCTGTTTAAAAAATCACAACTTGTCCCGCAAAAAACAAGCCCTTATATGGCCATGTCAATGGAAAAATGAAAAAGTTATGGCTCTTGAGACGCAGCTGCAAAATTAGTTGAAATTCAATGATTAGAGCATTTTAAAAAACCTGCCCTGGTGGGCACGACAGGGTGGTAGGAAACCCGCCACTCAAGAGGTTAATGCCCTGTAGATTAAAAGGATCATACTATGCAGCATTACACATAAAAACGATATTCTGCTAACCTTTTTATTCCTTATCTTCTCCTTGTAAAGCTGACCTAAAGATGGCGCCACCAGGGTACTTCCCATGATGCGCTGCTCTCTCTCCTCTTGAGCGTGCGCGCTCCTGACGACGCCGGTCACATGACTGAAAGACTGGCGTCATTAAGAGAGGCGCGTGCTGTGATGGGAAAAGCAATATCAAGCTGTGAGTGACGGCCTGATATCGCTCTCTCCATCCATGTGAGTCTCCTGGATGCACGGCGTTTCATGTGAAAACAGCCACGTACCCCTGCGGGGAATCCCTTTACTGCTTTCAACGGGGCCGGCAGCCGCGCGGGACATCGCCTGTCTTTTCAATGCGGCCAGCGGCAGCCCCGGGTACGGCGGGGATGAAGGAATCCTCTGCCACAGCTGTGACAGCTGTGGCAGAAGTGCAGCATGCTATCCCATTGCTTTAAATGGGATCGGCGTTGCTGCCGATCCCATTAAAAGCAGTGGTTTTTGGAAAACCCTGCAGCATGATTTTCGGGGAAGGGCTTGAAATATAAGCCCTTCCCTGAAAATCATCAATAAGTGGTAAAAATTTTTTTTTAAAAAGTACTCACCTATCCGCTGCTCACACGCGTCCTCCAGCTGGCTCCCCGACACTGCTATTGGCTGAGCGCTCAGCCAATTACAGATAGTTCTTAGCTATTCATTCATGAATAGCTAGGATAGTGCTATTCATGAATGAATAGCTAAGCACTATTTGTAATTGGCTGAGCGCTCAGCCAATAGCTAAGCACTAGCTGCTATTGGCTAATCGCTCAGCCAAGCAGCACAGCCCTTTCAGGAGGCAGGGATTTTTAAATCCCCGCCTGCTGAAAGTGCTGGATAGCAGTGTTGGGGAGCCAGCCGGAGGACGCGTGTGAGCGGCGGATAGGTGAGTACTTTTTTTTTTTTTACATTTTTTTACCACTTATTGATGATTTTCAGGGAAGGAAGGGCTTATATTTCAAGCCCTTCCCCGAAAATCATGCTGCAGGGTTTGCCAAAAACCACTGCTTTCAATTGGACCGGCAGCAGCGCCGATCCCCTTGAAAGCAATGGGATAGCATGCTGCACTTCTGCCACAGCTGTGGCAGAAGTCCACGGTATTCTCCTTATCTTTTTAATGGGGCTAGCGTAGCTGCTGCTTGCCCCATTGAAAAAACTGGCGATATCCCAGTTTCATTGCGGCTTCTTTCTTGCGCTGTGAGGCAAGCGTTTTCACTTGCTCTCGCAGCGCAAGATAGAAAATGTCACCAGTGGGTGTCCGCCCTCAATGGGAGAGCATTGCGATCACTTACCACTGCTGGTGATAGCTCTGACAGGAGATTCCTTCAACTCCCCGGCATGTCCCCTCATCACTGAACACTGTGACATCATTGTCACATCATTATCACATCATTGTCACATCATTGTCACAGTGTCCAGTGATATGGAGACATGCTGGGGAGATGAAGGAATCTCCTGCTACAGTTGTCACCAGCAGGAGCAGGAGATCGCAATGCTCTCCCATTGAAACTATTTAAAAGTGAGAGTATTCCCACAGTGGCCCACACAAACACACAGTGGCCCCCACGATGCACCTACATAGTGCCCCCACAGTGCTCCTACAAGGTGTACCCACAGTGCCACCACATGGTGCACCTAGTTAGTGCCCCCCATGGTGCACTTAGATAGTGGCCCCACAAGGTGCACCTGCACAGTGCCCCCACATGGTGCACACACAGTGCCCCTACAAGGTGCACCTTTATAGTGCCCCCACACAGTGCCCCTATATGGTGCCCCCACATGGTGCACAACACGGTGCCCCCATGCTGTTCGCACAGTGCGCCCCCACATAACATAGTGCCCCCACAGTGCGCGCCTCCCTGCACAGGCAGGATTACACTGAGAGGAGACACCTATATATAGATAAAACAGGACCCAACATTCACAATAGTCACTGCTCACCTCCTCCCATCACTGCACAGACAGGATTACACTGAGAGGAGACACCCATATGTAAAAAACACAGGAGGCACCATTCACAATAGTCACAGCTCACCTCCTGCCATCCCTGCACAGACAGGATTACACTGAGAGGTGACATCTATATATAGATAACACAGGAGCCACCATTCACAATAATCACAGCTCACCTCCTCTCCTCCCTGCACAGACAGGATTACACTGAGAGCTGACATCTAGATATAGATAACACAAGACCCACTATTCACAATAATCACAGCTCCCCTCCCTGCACAGGCAGGATTACACTAAGCGTGAACACCTATATATAGATAACACAGGACCTACCATTTACAATATTCACAGCTCACCTCCTCCCCTCCCTGCACAGGTAGGATTACACTGAGGTGCTCCCAAATAGTACCCCCATAATGCACCCCCCACATAACATAGTACCCCTATACTGCTCCCGCATAGTGCGCCCCCACATAACATGGAGCCCCATAGCGCTCCCACATAGTGTTCCCACATGGTGCTACCACAGTGCCCCCACATAACATGGCGCTCCCACATAGTGCCCCCACACGGCGTACCCACAGGGCCCCCACATGGTGAACCTACATAGTGCCCCCACAGTGCCTCTACATGGTGCACCTATATAGTGCCCGTCCATACAGTGCCGCCACATGGTGCTCCCATAGAGCCTGCCCACATATCATAGTGCTGCCATATTGCTCCCACATAGTGCTCCCACAGTGTACCCCCACAGTGCACCCCCACATAACATAGTATCCCCACAGTGCTCACCTCCCTGCACAGGCAGGATTACACTGAGAGGAGACACCTATATATAGATAACACAGCACCCAACATTCACAATAGTCACTGCTCACCTCCTCCCATCCCTGCACAGGCAGGATTACACTGGATGGGAGGCTGGCTGGGTCAGTCATTGGCAGCGCCAGTAATACTACCCCTCACAACTCTTATTGTGCTCCCACATGTTGCTACCACAGTGACTTCACCTAGTGCCTCCACATAACATAGAGCCCCCATAGTGCTCCCACATAGTGCCCCCACATGGTGCTACCAGTGCCCCCCCCCCCCACAGTGCCCCAACATGGTGATCGTGCAGTGTGCCCCCAACTAACATAGTGCCCCCACATAGCATAGTGAAACACTCCATAATAGCCACAGCAGCATCAGCGCTCCTTCCATATTAGCCTCAGCAAGATCACTGCCCCGACAATAGCAGCCGCAGCAGCATCAGTGCTTCCCCAATAGTTGCTCCAGCAGTAATAGTAACCCTCAATAATTGCCCCAGCGGTAATAGTGACCCCCAATAGTTGCTCCAGCACTAATAGTGACCCCCAGCAATTACCTCAGCACTAATAGTGCCCCCCAATAATTGCCCCAGCGGTAACAGTGCCCCCCAATAATTGCAGAAGTGATAGTGACCCCCAGTAATTAGCACTGCTGGGACAATTATTGAGGGGTCACTCACTGCTGGGGCAATTATTGGGGGTCACTATCACTGCTAGGGGAGTCACTATTTTTGCTGGGGCAACTGCCCTAGCAATAATAGTGACCCCCAATAATTGCCCCAGAAGTGATAGTGACCCCCAATAATTGCCCCAGCAGTAATAATATGGGGCTTCACTATCACTGCTGGGGCAATCATTGGGGATCACTATCACTGCTGGGACAGTTACCCCTTAATAATTGCTCCAGCAGTAATTGTGACACACAGTAATTACCCAGCAGTGATAATGACACCAAGTGATCATCACTGCTGTAGCAATTATTGGGGATTACTATCACTGCTTGGGCAATTACAAACCTGTCCCAGTACCGCACCCGAACCGAACAGTGACAGCCCGACAGCGACCACCCCGCCCTCGGCACAACAAGTTATAGCAACAGCCCCCCCTACGGCCACCAACCCGCCCCTGTGCAACAAGTAATGGTAACAGCCCTCCCTACCCACACCCCGTGCGACAAGTTAGGGTAACAGGCCCCCCTCCCCCGTGCGACAAGTTTATGTGAAAGTCCCCCCACCCCCTGTGCGACAAGTAATAGTAACAGCCCTCCCTCCCCACACCCCGTGCGACAAGTTAGGGTAACAGGCCCCCCTCCCCCGTGTGACAAGTAATAGTGACAGCCCCCCTCCCCACACTCACCCACGCCCCATGCGACAAGAAATGGTGACATCCCCCCCATGTAACAAGTAATGGTGACAGACCCCTTTCCCCCACCCAACCCCCGTGCGACGGGTAATGGTGACACCCCCACCCCCGAAACGACAAGTAATGGTGACAGCCCACCTCCCCCTACACACCCCCTGTGCAACAAGTAATTGTGACAGCCCCCCATCCCACCACCCACTTTCCCCCGTGCGACAAGTTATGGTGACAGCCCACCCCCCTGTGTGACAAGTTATGGTGACAGACCCCACACCGACACAGCCCCCGCCCCTAGTAATAATACTTACCCTCCAGCTGAGACCGGCGGACCCTCACTGCGAACTGCCGCGCGTACCCGAGACAGCAAGCGCTACTGCGCATGCGCGAAGACACAGGCACGCACTCACAGCCCAAGGAGCGCTACTGCGCATGTGCAAACAAACGGGACGCGAGTCCACAGTTCGACTAGAGGAGAAGACAGAAGAAAGAAATTTGTCGGAACCAGGGACAACAGGACCGTCAACACAAGAAGGGGGCACTCCTGTAAGTATATATCTTCTGTATGGCTCATTAACAATGCACAATGTATATTACAAAGTGCTTTGTAATTGCCATACAGAAGTGCATACATACACTTGTCTTGGCCAGACAACCCCTTTAAGGTTTTTTTTTTATTTAAATAGATTTTATTTTTGAAATATTTTTTTAAAAAATTAATAATCTTAATTTTTTTGGTCCCCATTGGTGATTTGACCTTGCAACAGTTTGGTCACTTCTACAGTAGCATATAGTATTATTAACGATGCTTTATTGAGAGCTGACTGTGACAGAGCTTAATAGACTGCAATACATGGCAGACCCAGGAACCTTCCCTTGATTCTGGGCTGCCATGTGAACCCATCTGCACCTCACAATACCTTCATGTAGAAGCTCCTCTTTTCATTTTACCCATGAACTCATAACCTTTTTACTCATTTAAATAAAGAAAATATCAATCTCGTAATTGTTCTATCTTCCTTCATTAAATAACATGAGGTATTGGTTTATATCTTGGCCAAAATACGCAAACATGTCAAGTTCCACCATTGTGTTAACTTATCCAGGTCTTAGGGCTTCTTCACATGGCCGTGTTTGTGCACGTTTTTTCATCACTGAAAACTTATTCTTCATTGTGTGGATCCAAATGAACAATAAATAATATATTGAGGAGATGCCAGGGACTGCTCAGTGTGTTTATATATGCACTGGGTATGGTCTGCCAGTAAAACAAAGTCATGTACTGACAATGCAGTGGCATGAATATATGACCTGGCAGATACTCCAACACCCCAAGTGCACCAAACGTACTAACACCACGCTATGCCAATATAAAATCAAAGTGTATGGACAAAGTAGAATGCAATACAGAGGTGTTCGTTTCCACCGCTTTTGGCCAAGATATGTAAGCTCGCAACCCACGTCAAGGGTCCTCATTACCTTGCGAGTTCCCTATCCTAAAAAAAAACAACAAAAAAAAACCAGGCAAACACACGGAAAACAAGCTCCATGCACAGCAGATGTTGCCATAGCCAAATTTCTAGGGGTTGTTTAGTTGTAAACTTTTGGTGGCCTATCATCAGTTTAGGTCATCAATAGTAGAGTGATGTGGATCCATCACACAATACCCTCACCAATTAGCTGTTTACCAGGCCAGGGTGATTGTACACTGAGCTGATTTCTGTAGGAAGCATATAGCTCCTTTCGCATTGTAGCGGCCTTGCTTTGTGGTGCAGTCCAAATTCCCTTTGAAAACTGCCCTGGGAATAGAGCTGTCTTCTTTCTGCAGAAATCAGCTGAGTGCTTGACTACATTAACCTATGTCTGTGAATACACCCTGGCAGATATGCTAGCGATGGCCTATTCTAAAGATAGGCTATCAATCATTTGCAAATGGACAACCCCTTTTAATTATGGCCCTACAAGGCAGCAGTGATAATCTCTAAGACACCATGCTGCCCACAAATACATAATAACACAGGCTGAAGAGAGACAATGTCCATCTAGTTCAGCCTGTCCCCCCCCCCCCCCCCCCCCTGTTGATCCAGAGGAAGGCAAAAAACCCCCAATGAAGCAGAAGCCAATTTAGCCCATTGGAGGAAAAAATTCCTTCCCGACTCCATAATGACAGTCAGAATAATCCCTGGATCAACAGTTTGAAAGTTGGTACAGCAGATCGATGTTATGTATGCAGCAAGACAAGATGCCCAATATTTCTAGCAGTAGAGTAAGAGTTGAAGCATGGAGAATGTCAGCTGAACTGATAAGCCAATGGGGAATGTGGAATGAGTGGTTGTTGAGAAAAGGTAGTAAATTAGATTGATGTTTTCTCAACTTCTACACATTCTCCATCGACTTATCAATTAGGCCCACATTCTCCACGGTCAATATCTTTCCCTTCTGCTCCCAACATGGGGCATCTTCTCCTGCTGTATAGAAAACATCAATGTGCTGAACCACCTTTTGTCACTTTCCACACATTCTACATTCTCCCTCGGCTTGTCATTTAAGTCCATGTTCTATATGCTCAAAATCATTCTCTACTGCTCTAAATGTGGCACATGTTGTCCTGATGCATGAATACCATCATTCTGCTGTACCACCTTATCTTGTTAATCCAGAGGAAGGCAAAAAAACCCCAATGAGGCAGAAGCCAATTTAACCCATTGGGGGGAAAAATTCCTTCCTGACTCCATAATGGCAGTCAGAATAATCCCTGGATCAACATTTTGAAAGTTGGTATAGCAGATCGATGTTATCTATGCAGGAGGACAAGATGCCCAATATTTCTAGCAGTAGAGTAAGATGTGGAGCATGGAGAATGTCAGCTGAACTGATAAGCCGATGTAGAATGTGGAATTAGTGGAAGTGGAGAAAAGGTGGTAAAATAGATTGATGTTTTCCCAACTTCTACACATTCTCCCTTCGCTTATCATTTAAGTCCACAGTCCCCATGATTAAAATCTTTCTCTACTGCTCTAAATGAGGCACATGTCCTGATGCATGAATACCATCATTCTGCTGTACCACCGTATCTTGTTAATCCAGAGGAAGGCAAAAAACCCCCAATGAGGCAGAAGCCAATTTAGCCCATTGGGGGGAAAAATTCCTTCCCGACTCCATAATGGCAGTCAGAATAATCCCTGGATCAACATTTTGAAAGCTGGTATAGCAGATTGATGTTATCTATGCAGGAGGACAAGATGCCCAATATTTCAAGCAGTAGAGTAAGATGTGGAGCATGGATCATGGCGGCTGAACTGATAAGCCAATGGGGAATGTGGAATTAGTGGAAGTGGACAAAAGGTGGTAAAATAGATTGATGTTTTTTCCACTTCTACACAATTTCCCTCGGCTTGTCGTTTAAGTCCACAGTCCCCATGATTAAAATCTTTCTCTACTGCTCTAAATGTGGCACATGTTGTCCTGATGCATAAATACCATCATTCTGCTGTACCACCTTATCTTGTTAATCCAGAGGAAGGCAAAAAACCCCCAATGAGGCAGAAGCCAATTTAGCCCATTGGGGGAAAAAATTCCTTCCTGACTCCATAATGGCAGTCAGAATAATCCCTGGATCAACATTTTGAAAGTTGGTACGGCAGATCGATGTTATCTATGCAGCAAGACAAGATGCCCAATATTTCTAGCAGTAGAGTAAGATGTGGAGCATGGAGAATGTCGGCGGAACTGATAAGCCAATGGGGAATGTGGAATGAGTGGTTGTTGAGAAAAGGTGGTAAAATAGATTGATGTTTTCTCAACTTCTCCATTCCCCTCCCTTCCAATCGCAGGCTTACTTCTTGTTCCTCCCCGCTGATACTGTGCAATGGAAGGGGCGGAGCTAAGCATAGGAGCCCATGCAGCGGCCGATGTTCTTGGACTATCTTTTGGGCCCAATGTAAAAACGCCCGGAGCTATATTGGCTTGGAAATACGCCCGTGTGATCTGATGCATTGGAACACAGGTTGTGTTAAATTGCTGTCTGTCAAGGCTCTGGACGATATTATGGTCATTTCCATATGCGGGGAGCAGCCCATGAATACATTGCGGCAGAAGGAAAGGCTTCTTCACCTCCGTCCAGAAGGGATTTCCAATTCTGAAATCACGTGGGAAACGGCACATTCATCTCCAATATTGTCTTTAACCCAAAGTCTGCCGGCCAATCCAAGGAGCAGACTTGTTGTTCCAGGTACTGAGCCAAAAACTGAAGAGGAAGATACATGGGAGTGCTGGCATAGATCTTGCCCAGTGAGACCAACTTCAGGTTCAGCAGTTGCATCCTGTCGGCAGCATCCATCTCTACGCTGTCCTTCAACTCTGTTTGTATGATTTCCTTCCATATCTGCTGCACCAAGAAAGCATTAGAAAAAGAAGCACATCTAAGGATTGCAAGCTTGCACTCTGAAAGCTGGAATGGGTCTGCAAATTTCTCATACAGAACTGTAAGGTCCATTACCTGTGAATCAAGCTGCGCCGCAGAAGTCTGTGCTGGAGGATGTTGGGAGTATTTCCTGAGTAGCACTTTCTGGATTTCAAGCTGTACTTTAGCGACATCCATTAAGTCTTCCAGCTCATGTATGAGTTCTGAATCTTCAGCACGTCCATACTGGCCATTGGTGGTTCTGGCACACAAGATGGCTCTAGATAAGTATTCAATCCTTCCTTTCAGAGAGATGTTGGGGCTCTCGTAGTCCGCTAGTTTGGCCATCACCCTGGCAGCTTTGATGGGACTTCCCTTCTTCTGGTAGTAACAGAACAATAAATTCATGTAGCGCACTTCGTTGTCCTCATGGTTGGACATGCGCACCAAATGAGACTCCAGAAAAGGTGACTTCAGCTCCAGCAGGACGTCTGTGAGATCAACCTTGATGAGCCAGTTGAATAACACAATATGGAAGAATTCATCTGCAGAGCGCGGAAGCAATTCCAGTATCTGGTGAAAAAGAAGTCCAGAGGGGTCGTGCTTTGTGGTTACTCTTCGGGGAGCAGATTTCCTTTGGTTGACCAGCTCTTGCAGTAAATCAATGATGATTTTGTAGCTGTGCATCTTGGTTTCAAATGCTTGTAAGCCCAACTCATCGCCTTCGGGCTCACCGTTCTTCAGATAGCGCAAACCAAGGCCTTGCGGATCCTTGTTTCCAGCATATGTAAGGCACAGCTGTACTACACCCTCATAAAAACACTGCTGTCTGTACTTGCCACAAACACTAGCCAAGTCAAGAAGGTGACATACTTTCTGGTACTCCTGCAGTGACGCGCGCAGCAATTGTTCTTTATCATACTTGTTGTTGACTTGAAGGGATCGTTGTATAAGTACATAAGCCTTGGACAATATGGCATCTTCACTGCTGTAAAATATCGGGCACATGTGCTGCAGGTAAGAGATCACCTCATCCGTATTTACATTGTGACGGATATGGCAGTCGATCAATGATGCGATGAGAGTCTTGGTCAGCTTCTTCCCCCGGATGACTAGATCTTTAAAGGTCATGTTTTTCAGCTGCTTCTGCAACTCCTTGCGAAGCCCAGACACTACCTGGTGAAAGTGGGGCTCACAGAACTGGTTCCACACCGCTAAGGTTTGGCAGGTCTTCTTCACCAACTGGTGAATTCCTTGAAGGGAGGTCTTCTCCGTTAGCGGGGCCTCAGTGTGACACTCGTCATGTACCTCTTGGTGATGGCAGGTGTTGGTATCACGCTTTAGGAAACTGAAGGCTTTTCCAGAACTGTTCTTCAGCTTCTGCCTTGTGCCGGTGGTCGCTCTGTTGCCACGAGGGATCGTGCTCTCATATTTAGACTTTAGATCTCTGAGGGTGCCCGTTCCAAAATTAAAATTTCTCTCCAGAAATCCTTGTAAGTCTCTGAGGTCTCGTAGAGCTGATTGCAGAAGTTCTCCGGAGATGCCACTATCCATTTTTATGAAGTCACCGTTGTCATTCTTGCATGTTCTTTCGACTATGAGGTCTTTATCCCAGATGAGGTGAATAATGCTGGTAAAATAGATGTAAATCCCATTGTGTCCTCCAGAAAAATGTTGTTGAGTTGAACCCTGGAAGCGTTTATTTGGTATCTGGCTACATGTGGGTAAGGGTGACCCAACAGATATGGTGTTATTTGCCCTGGTGTTATTGGGTGCGGGAAGTGAAGAGTTATTCTTCACCTGCGCTATTCCTCCATATCTGAAAAATACCTCAGTAGCCCAGGTAGACAGCTTCTGATCGGAGGCAGCAGTAGAACACGCAAGGTGTAAACTAGCTGCACAGGCCTGGTCCGGGTGATACACCTTAAAAAGTTGTTCAGTCTTCTGCTCATCTTCATCTTCATAAGCGTCGATGAGAGGATCCTGAAGCTGCTCCACCGGTCTGACCAGAGAGAAGATATGGCTTCCATGTGCGGAGAGCACAACAAACGTCTTGGCTGGAACCATATGTTGTTGGATGGAAGAGTCCTTGACAGACGCAATTACACAGGAATGACCCCGCAGATGTTTTACGGCATGTGTTTCCATTAATTGGTTCTGAAATGGGACGCAGTTATGGTTGATGCACCATAGTTGGTCATAGACGGCGTTTTCAGCAGCTGCCATAAGGAAAACGCCATCGCTATAAAGCACTTGATGGACGTTTGATGGCTTGTCCACGGTGGCAGAGTCTATAAATCCGGGCGGTAGGCGAATATGGACTAAATCCAATCGCCAGGGCTGAGCTGCGGGCCGCTTTGACGGGGCGGATGTAAAGTAAAGGCGGACGCCGGCGCCAGTAATAGCCACCAAGTCACAATTCACAGATTCTGAATCTTCAATGACAGCAATCTGAATGATGGGCCTGAAGAGTGACGGGTCGGCTGTCTTGGCGATCCCTACAGCAGCGGATACGATGGCGTCCTGGAATACTGACGCCTTTTTGGTTATTCCGCTGCCATCTGGACCCAAGTCATAGACCTGTAGTACGCCGCTCTCAGAGCGGGTATACAAGATGTTTCGGCTGTCATCCACAGCGATCTGAACGACGGGGTCATGGCTGCTTAGAAGCCAGGAGGCGAGCAGCACGCCGGCCGCGCTCCGCGTACAGTTAATAATCTGCCACTTGGGGCTAAGCCAGCCGGCTTCAGCCCGGTAGACCACTTCATACAAGCAGCCGGATGTACCAGACAGAAAGATGCGCCCATTGTGTGTGCCGGCGACAGATACGTAGGTATCTTCTGCAGCGGCTGAATACAAGGGCTCTTCTAGCAGCTGGATCTGCCCAGAAGGTTTGTCATGGGGATCTTCAGGCTGCAGACAGCTCACTCCTAATACAACAAGTGTGACCGGAGTGGCAATGATCAGCAGATGGGATGTCTGTGGCTGGACGACACCTTCTTGAGGTCTGACCAGTCCAGCACACACTATTGTGTCCCTGAGGCCACCAAAGCGAGTGACATTCCGGCCGGTGCGGAAGTCCCACAGGAAGAGGTCACTGCTAATGGCCAGCCAAGCCTGGCTGATCTCAGGGAACACTCCCATCATGCAATGAGTGTTCTTCATAGGGTTAAAATAATCTAACATCTCCGGGGGAAGCGGCACTGTGTGCACAGCGCTGACCACCGGGAGTGTGGGGGCGACACCGAGCAGATGAGGGGCCTGCAGAGGGTAATCAGCAGGGGAGTTACCTGACAGAGCAGGGCTGTCCCGAAGGTCCAGGGCGGATGACAAGTCCCTGTAGGCTGAGGCCTCGTGCAGCAGGCGCTGGATCCTCTTCTTGGCTGCGTCCATCGCGTCGTCCATACGGGTTGAGCGCGACTCTCAACTGTCAGTTGAGCCGTGTGCAGTCTGTTGTGACATCAGGTGCGCGCGGGAGGACACGTGACCCGCGGAGCTCGAGCGGGGTTTGACAGCTCACGTGACTCCTGTCTCTTCTTCCTGCAGAACTGCAACACAGAGTAGCCGGGAGGCATATTTGGGATTTCAGCCGCAGTTCAGTAGCAGTGAGCGATTCCAGCGACCTGATTGGTTGTTGGAGACACACCCCCTTTGGAGATGTGCACGTGTGGCCGGGTAGTTAAACAAGCAGCAGCACGGCCGTAGGAGGGTCGGCAACTAAGCCCAAGCCTAAACCCTAACCCTAAGGTTGCTTGAATTGCTGAGTTTAGGCAGAACTGGGGAAGAAAAAGTTATTATGCCCTCCGCAGGATTACATCATGGTGAGCGGCTCTGCGGAGCCTCGGAGCTCCTACTGCCGAAGGAGAGAAGCTTCACTCTGCTGCACGTCTGGTGTATGTAGTCTGCTCATATGTGTGTATATTTGCTGTATACTATGTATGTGTTAATATGCTGTATACTATGTATAGTATGTATAGTGTGTGTGTATATATGCTGTATACTATGTATGTGTGTGTATATGGCTGTATACTACTGGTATGTATAGTGTGTATATATGCTGTATACTATGTATGTGTGTGTGTATATGGCTGTATACTACTGGTATGTATAGTGTGTATATATGGCTGTATAGTCTGTATGTGTGTATATGGCTGTATACTATGTATGTGTGTGTGTATATGGCTATATACTACCGGTATGTATAGTGTGTATATATGGCTGTATACTACAGTGTGCAGTGTGTGTATATATGGTAGTATAATACACTGTGGGCATAGTGTGTATATTCTATATGTAGTACACTGTATATAGATATGCCTGTATACTATGTATAGTGCGTGTATATATGCTGTATACTATGTATAGTGTGTATATATGGCTGTATACTATGTATGTATGTATATATGGCTGTATGCTATGTGTAGTGTGTGTATATATGCTGTATGCTATGTATGTGTGTGTATATGGCTGTATGCTATGTATAGTGTGTCTATATGGCTGTATACTACCGGTATGTATAGTGTGTATATATGGCTGTATACTACAGTGTGCAGTGTGTGTATATGGTAGTATAATACACTGTGGGCATAGTGTGTATATTCTATATGTAGTACACTGTATATAGATATGCCTGTATACTACACTGTATAGTTGGTATACATTGTATATGACTATGGTCCCCTGCACACGGGCGGAAATTCCACGGCGGGATTTCTCGCAGAATTTCCGCCCGTGCCCGCCTGCATAGGATTGCTTTGCAAAACGCAATCCTATGCAGACGGCCGTGATTTGTCCGTGTGAAATCACACGCGGTAAACAAATCATGACATGTTCTATTTCTGTGCGGGTCTCACAGAGGCCCACACAGAGATGTCACCCCTGGCACGCCGCCTCCGCTCTGCGCATGTGCCCGCTGGGTGGCAGCCTGCACATCACAGAGAGGAGAAGACGCGGAAGAAGGTGAGCCGCACTGCTCACTGCCGGGGCGCGGGTCGGATCCTGCTGCGAGAATTCTCCGACCCAGCCGTCTGCAGGCGGCCTAAATAATACACCGTGTGCATGCTGTGAATGCACATTATACCTTGTGTGCATACTGTCTGTATATGATGCTCTGGATGTTGTATAACGTTTGTATATGTGTGTTCTATATAAATATTCCCAGCGCTGCAGTGAACGGACTCCAACAGACATATAAATGTGCCGGACCTACTTCACGGGGTGCCTCACACCGAGTGCACCCCTCATCTAAAGAAGCGTTGTATAATCCCCTGGGCCCGCCCCTTCCGCATGGTCCGGACCGCTCGCTGGGGATTTTTATTTAGTTTCTGCTATTGTCTATCTCTCTCCGGTTTATACTTATATATTCTAATTTCCCTCCGATGCTCTCCATGATGTGATGTCGTAAGGACCGGCGACCAGCATATCTATCACCTCAACCACCCGATTATCTGGTTCTTCCTGCCGGCCTGGATCTTTGACCCACCGGCGCTCCCCAGGGAAACCCGGTTACCGCAGGGTGAGATAAAAATATTATATTTATTAAATTGGTAAATATAAATCCCCCCCCCCCCCCCCACTCTGGGGCGCTGCCTTCTGATCTCTGTTCTGTATATATATATATGATAGAGTATATGTGTCCGACCCCATATTCCTGTGTAGAAGGCGTGTATGGCCGGTGGATGATGGTGCTGTATGTATGGTGTGAGCGCTATGCGCATACGGGTGTTGTGTGTGTGTGTATATATATATATATATATATATATATATACTGGCTGATATACTCGGCTTCGCCCCAGTTAGTTTGGTACAGAGAACAGGAACCGAGGATTATAGTATGTTCCCCACTTTGCCTGGTTCTTCACGTTACCCAGGAAACACCGCGTGGAGGTGACCGCGTGCTTCCTTGGCTAGAATTGTATAATCCAGTTGTGACCCCGTTACGTTTCCTACTTAGGATCTAAGGAACATTTGCGCCAAATGTCATGTTTGTCCTCCATGGGGAGTAAGGCCGCTCTCACACAGCCCGCTATTTACTGCGATGCTTAATCGCGGCACAGCGCCTCCATTGATTTCAGTGATGTTCTGCCGACTAGCGCTCGGACGCAGCATGTCTAACGCTGTGATTTTCAAGCGCTGTCTGCTCTATTTTCGTGCATTTTAGCACTTTTTAACGCACCTCATCACCCATAGTGGGGCGCTTCAAAAAACGCTGACAAATAGTGGAATGCCTTAGAAAAGGCCGCGCGAAATCGCAGTAAAACGCCATGATGTGCTAATGCGTGCGTGAGAGCGGCCTTAGGGAATTAGTGATGAGTCAGGCCGGCTTCACACGGGCAAGATTCTCCCACGAGTCTTGTGCCTTGCGGGATGTGAATATGATCCCCATTCTTTTGAACGGGGTCATACGCATGAGCGATTGTTTACCCACATTGCACCACAAAGCGATACAGGAAAAGAATCGCGACACGTACCGTCTTTGGGCGCGCCTTCACATCGCAGCGGCCATTGTTGTCAGTGGGGCCGGCGGCAGCATCGCTCCATGTGCTAGATGCACGCGATGCAATGAGGCGTCTCACCAATGAGAACAATGGGAGAAACTCCGTGATCAGCCGCGGCGGAGGATCGCTACTTCTCCGAAGTGATGCCAGATGTTTTTAATACAAAAGACGCCTCGCATCCGCGGTGAAATCGCACGTTGACGAGCGCAGTGTGAAGTCAGCCTCAGAGTCGGTCAGTGAGGCCTCACATTATATATAAAATGTGTGATAACTGTCGTTATCTGTATATACAGGGGGCATATGGGATGTACAGAAGTGTATATATGATGCAAGTGATGGTTATATATTTTTTGCTCGGTATATATGTGTTTTAACCCCTTAATGACACGGCCCTTGTTTTTCCATTTTCGCTTTTTCCTCTCCCCTTTTAAAAAAATCATAACTCCTTCATTTATTCATCGACGTCGCTCTATGAGGGCTTGTATTTTGCGGGCCGAGTTGTGTTTTTCAGTGGTACTATATAATGTACTATATAATGTAAGGAAAAACTTCTCAGTGGAGTGAAATGGGAAAAAAACTAAATTCCACCATCTTGGGTGTGTCTTGTTTTTACGGCGTACAGACTGCAACAAGAATGACCTGATCACTTTATTCTATGGGTCAGTACGAATACTTATAATACCAAAGTTATATAGGTTTTTTTTGGGCTGTACTCCTTTTTTTTGTTTTTCGAAGATATGTAATTTTTAAAAATTATTTCCTGCTTCCATCGTCTGACGACTATAACTTTTTCATTTTTTCGACATAGTTGTACGACATCTCATTTTGTGCGGGACGCCCCATTGTTTCCATTGCTACCATTCTGGCGTACATACGGCTTTTTGATCATTTTTTATTACATTTTTTCTTGGATATAGGGGTGACCAAAAAAGCACAATTCTGGTGTTCTTTATTTTTATGTTCTGAGATGAGCGAACCTACTCGTTTCGAGTAATTACTCAATCGAGCACCGCGATTTTCGAGTACTTCTGTACTCGGGTGAAAAGATTCGGGGGGGGGCGGCGTGGCGGAGCGGGGGTAGCAGCGGGGAACAGGGGGGAGCCCTCTCTCTCTCCCTCTCCCCCCCACTCCCCGCTGCAACCCCCCACTCACCCACGGCGCCCCCCGTATCTTTTCGCCCGAGTACGGAAGTACTCGAAAATCGCGGTACTCAGGCAAAAAAGGGGCTTGGCCGAGTAGGCTCGCTCATCTCTAGTTCTGATGATGTTCGCCATGCAGGGTAAATAATGCATTACTTTGATAGATCAGACTTTTACGGACGCTGCGATACTAAATATGTTTTTTTGTATTACTATTTAGATCCCTTTATTATAAATATGGCAAAAGGGTTTTGTTTTACTTTTATTAGCTTTTTTAATTTAATAATCAGTAAAAATGCAATTTTACCTTTTTTGTTAGTCCCCAGAGGGGACAACAACTTGTGATGCGTTGATCGCTCCTACAGTATGATCTAATGTATAGCATTACATCATACCGCGATCTGTGGTCCTGTGATGTTAAGCGGTTAACTCCTTATGGACATGGCCTATTTTGGGCTTAAGAACGCGACGATTTCTGAGGAATTTTCATTTACAGTTTTCAAGAGCCACAACTTTTAATTTTCCAGTCGACAGTCGTATAAGGTCTTATGTTTTGCGTGGTCAACTATAGTTTTTATTAATTAACTCTGCCATTGTTTTTAATTTTTTTTTTTTTTACAGCGACAATCTAAGGCCTCATGTCCACGGGGAAAATCAGGCCCGCCGCGGATTCTTCATGTAGAATCCCGCAGCGGGTCCCTCCTGCCTCGCGGACATGATGCCTAAAAATCAGAATAAACTCACCTGCTCCGGAGGATGCGGATCTTCCTTCCTTCGCGGACGGATCTTCATTCTCCGACCCGGCGGATGTGCTCGACACGCCGGCGGCGTGCCGGGCACATCTGCCGGGCCAAAGAAAGAAGATCCGGCCGCGAAGAAGGGAAGAACCGCATCGTCCGGAGCAGGTGAGTTTAATTCTGGTACGGGTCTCCTGCGGATCCGGACAGCTTCGATAGGCCTCAATAGAAGCCTGCGGGAGCCGTCCCTGCGGGAGACCCGCACGAAAATGGAGCATGTCCATTTTGTTTCCCGCACGCGGATCCGCGCCTGACGCGGGAAATGACATCCAAAGGTATTTAACTACCTGCGGGTGTGCAATGCATCCCTATGAGGCGCGGATCCGCGTGCAGGAGAAACGCTGCGGATTCTAAGCGCGTGGACATGAGGCCTAACCGTATAAATGACGCAATTCATTTTTTCTGCGGTTCGATACGTTTACAACAATGCCAAAAACATAATTTTTTTTAGGTTTTTCCACTTCATCACATTCAAAGTCACATAACGTTTTTGATTTTTTCATGGACAGAGCTTTGTCAGGGCTTGTTTTTTGCGTCACGAACTGTAGTTTTTATTTGTACCATTTCGGGGTACATATGGCTCTTTGGATTGCCTTTATTGCTCTTTTTAGGAGATATTTGCTGCGCAGGATAATTCGTGCGCTCATTACGGACACAATGATACCACATATGTGAGGTTTTTCTGAAATTAGTAATTTTTTTTCTTGCAAATAGCGGTAAGCAAGTAAAAAACCAAGGTATTTTATTTTATTTCTTTACATTATTTCTTTAGTTTATTTACACTGTTTATTTCCCTGAGGGCTTATTCAGACGTCCGTATATTGTCCTGGTTTTTACACCCGCCCAATATACGGTGTCCCTTTCTGCAGGGGGAGGAGGCGGGCCGGGGGCAGTGCACTGAGCTCCTGCCCCCTCTACGCCCTTCACCACTGTTTACAATGGGAGGGGCAGGAGGGTGGGGATGGCAGAGATAAGTTCCGCCTCATCCTGCCCCCTCCGCTTGCATATAGTGGCGAGGGGCAGAGATGGGGCGGGAGCTCAGTGCACTGCTCCTGGACCAGCCCACCTCCTCCACCTGCAGAAAGGGACACCGTATATCGGACAGGCGTGAATAAGCCCTGAAGCGGACCTGCTCCATAGCAGCAGTGATTGCTATGGTAAGGCATTGCATGACTTCTGTACAGCAATACCTTATCGCTGGTTATAGCGCTCATAATCAATGGGTGAAGCACAACAGCGCCGCTAGACTTAACATAAGATCTTTGACCCGGCCTGAGAGTCACTCAATGCATCAAACTCTAATTTCATGATTTTACGGCGGTGGTGACGATGTCACAAATCTAATGACACCAAAATCATCCACCCAAGGTCACACAAAGGGGTCAAAGTGCGGTGCAAGAAAAGCCTGCAGGCGGTTTTATATAAGATTCGTTTCTCTTCCCCACATTCAGAAAATCCGAACCGTTTTATTTTTCCGATAACGCAGCTGTCTGAGGGCTTGTTGCTTCTTGTGGGGCGAATTGTAGTTTTTTATGGTTCTCTTTAATGCACCATATAATGTATTGTGAAGCTAAATAAATCCGCTGTGGGATGTCACTATGAACACTGAGGTCGCTGTGCGCAGTCACTATTACCGCTGGGGCGATAAATAAGTGGGTTTTGGGTTTCAGTTTGGGCACTCGGTCTCTAAAAGGTTCGTCATCACTGCTATAGGGTGTCTGGGGGACGCCAGGTCTGATTCTGCTGCGATATTTCACAGGTGGAAATGGACCCGGCCATGGGCATGAGGCCATACTGTGTAATGCAGTACCATAGTATTGCATTATGCTGTATGCTGACAGTCAGTCTCTTCATGGTAGCCTTGGGAATCTTCAGGAGGCCCAGGGTGTCATGACAACCAAACCGCACCTTGCAATCTCATCGCGAGGGGGCTGTTTTGGACCACTAAATGCCGATTGGGGCATTTAAATGCCGCTGTCAGATCGATTTAAAGGATTAACAGCTGCGATCAATGTGAACGCTGATGGCGGCTGTTACAGGCGGGTGTCAGCTGTCAGAGACAGCCGCCCTGCCATGGATGGAGCGGATGAGGGGTAAAGTGGTTAGTCTTCTCCACTGCTCCAGGCTTCTTCGCTGGCTTTTGTTGACATGCTGCTGGGGTGACATTTTCATATACACACGACTGCCGTGGCCAACCCCTGACCCCAGCCGTGTGCGGCGGCAGCGCTATCCCAGCACATGAGCCAAGGGGGGGCTATAGCATATTTCCATCTGCGTGGAATTTGTGTTTTTTATGAAATAGTGAAAGGAATGTAGCCGCGATCTGCTGTCAGCGCAGTTCTGTACGTTTCTGGTCTTGTCATCTTTTGCTAGGATATAAAGGTTTTGTGGCCTGTATACATGTGAGCGCGGCGCATAGGTGCCCATGAGAAAATGTACACCACCTACCATAAGGTCTCACGTCCACGGGCGGGTCGGATTCCGTGGCAGTAGCCCGCAGTGGATTCCCACTCTGTCCGTGGCCGAGGACACTGCTTACCCGTCCGGGTCTTCTATTTTCTTCACTACGTATGTGTGCGGCAGTGCCGGCTGGCGTGCCGCCGTACATGCGCAGTGGAGGATTTTTTTCAAGTCTCCTGCTTTCCCGCGGGATCCGCTGCCCGGCGGCACAGTTAGATACGCGTGGGCCGCGGGTCAGACTGCTTCCATTGACTGCAATGGAAGTCGTCCATGAGGGATCCGCACTGAAATGGAGCATGCTGCAACTTGTTTCTAGACCGAAAGGTCCGCAAATCAAATCCACATGCTTTATTTCATTGCGGACGGCCATGTTTCCCTTTGTGTATCTTTCGGTTGGGGACATTGGGCCTCAGTGTTTGCCCTTGAGCCTTATTGATGGTCATTACAAATGCTCTGGTCATCAGATGCGCTCGAGCTGACTTGTCTATATGCACTCCTCACTCAGTAAGTAACGGCCATGTTCTGTGATTGACTTGTCCTTGTGAGGCGAATTACAGGAAGAGCAAAAAATGGATGGGAAATACAATTGTCAAAATCATTTCTTACACAGCTAGGGTAAAATAAAAGCTGTGCTGTGATTGGTTGGTATGTATTATACTACTGACGTAAAGTAAAAGCTGTGCTGTGATTGGTTGGTATGTATTATACTACTGACGTAAAGTAAAAGCTGTGCTGTGATTGGTTGGTATGTATTATACTACTGACGTAAAGTAAAAGCTGTGCTGTGATTGGTTGGTATGTATTATACTACTGACGTAAAGTAAAAGCTGTGCTGTGATTGGTTGGTATGTATTATACTACTGACGTAAAGTAAAAGCTGTGCTGTGATTGGTTGGTATATATTATACTACTGAGGTAAAATAAAAGCTGCGCTGTGATTGGTTGGTATTTCTTATACTACTGAGGTAAAATAAAAGCTGCGCTGTGATTGGTTGCTATGGGAAACCCAGATTTTCTTTAAAATCTCAATCCATGTTAATGTGGCATTCATTCAAGTTTTAGGCTGGGTTCACACAGGGCGGATTTGCCGCAGCAGATCCGCCCGCGGCCGCTAATCTCGGGATTAGCCAGCCATGTGGATGAGACTTCTCAGAAACCTCGTCCACACGGGACGGCTAATCCGCTGCAGTAAATCCGGTTGAAACCGCGGCCGCGCTCTCCCTTTATGGGAGCACCAGCCGCAACGGAAAAGCATGCCGCCGAGCTGCTTCAAAGCCGCCACAGCTTAAACCGCGGCGGTTCTCCCGGCGGAAATCTCGCGGTTTTTGCTGTGGCCAAACCGCGAGATTTCCGACGGGAATCCGCCCTGTGTGAACCCACCCTTAATCCGGGGCAACGCTGGTACCCCTGCTAGCCTAATAATCACATACGTGCGGCAACGACGTCTGCCCTCAGGTGTCTGCCCGTTTGTGGAGGCACTCCGCTCCACCGCACTTTATGGCGTTGTCTGGCCCTGACAAATGTATGTATGCACTTCTGTATGGCCATTACAAAGCACTTTGTAATATACTTTGTGCTTTGTAAATCAGCCATACAGAAGATATATACTTACCTACAGGAGTGCTCCCTATCTTCAGTCTTCTCCTCTTGTCGGGCCGTAAACACACGTCCTCGGGCCAGGGGTGCGCGCCTGTTTTTTTGCGCATGCGCAGCAGCGCCTGCCGGCTCAGGAACACGCGTCAGATTATTCGCGCATGCGCAGTCCGTACTAGAGACGGACAGGAGTGTCCACCGGTCATCAGCTGAAGGGTAAGTATTACTACTGGGAGCGGGGGCTGTCATAACTTCTCTCATGGGAGTGGGGGAGGGGGCTGCCATAACTTATTGCAGGGAGGGAGGGGAGTGGGTTGTATAACTGCCCCTGCCACCGACCTGCCCAGCGAGCCACCAACCCACCCACTATAATCCTGCCTGTGCAGGGAGGAGAGGAGGTGAGCTGTGACTATTGTGAATGGTGGTCCTGTGTTATCTATATGTAGGTGCCACCTCTCAGTGTAATCCTGTCTGTGCAGGGAGAGGAGAGGTGAGCTGTGACTATTGTGAATGGTGGTCCTGTGTTATCTATATATAGGTGTCACCTCTCAGTATAATCCTGTCTGTGCAGGGAGGAGAGGAGGTGAGCTGTGACTATTGTGAATGGTGGTCCTGTGTTATCTATATATAGGTGCCACCTCTCAGTGTAATCCTGTCTGTGCAGGGAGGAGAGGAGAGGTGAGCTGTGACTATTGTTAATGGTGGGTCCTGTGTTCTCTACAAATAGGTGTCACCTCTCACTGTAATCCTGTATGTGCAGGGAGGAGAGGAGGTGAGCTGTGAGTATTGTGAATAGTGGTCCTGTGTTATCTATACAGATGTGTCTCATCTCAGTGTAATCCTGTTTGTGCAGGGAGGAGAGCCATGACTATTTTGAATGGTTGAGGTGCGGACAACTAGTTGCTGTGTGGGTTAGGGTGCTGACAACTTGTCGACGCGGGGGTTGGGGTGCTGACAACTAGTTGCCGCAAGAGTTGGGGTGCTGACAACTTGTCGCCGCGGGGGTTCAGGTGCTGACAACTTTTCGACACAGGAGTTGGGGTGGTGACAAATAGTGGACGCAGGAGTTGGGGGGTGACAACTAGTCCCCGCGCGGGTTAAAAGCTGACAACTAGTCGCCGCAGGAGTTAGGGTGCTGACAACTAGTCGCCGCGGGGGTTGGGGTGCTGACAACTAGTTGCCTCAGGGGTTTGGGTGCTGACAACTAGTCGCCGCAGGGGTTGGGGTGCTGACAACTTGTCGCCATGGGGTTTGGGTGCTGACATCTTGTCGCCGCCGGAGTTGGGGGGCTGACAACTTGTCGACGCGGGGGTTGGGGTGCTGACAACTAGTTGCCGCGGGGGTTGGGATGCTGACAACTAGTTGCCTCGGGGGTTGGGGTGCTGACAACTAGTCGCCGTGGGGGTTTGGGTGCTGACATCTTGTTGCCGCGGGGGTTGGGGTGCTGACAACTAGTCGCCGCGGGAGTTGGGGGGCTGACAACTTGTCGACACAGGGGTTGGGGTGCTGACAACTAGTTGCCGCGGGGGTTGGGATGCTGACAACTAGTCGGTTTGGGGTGCTGACAACTTATCGCCATGGGGGTTTGGGTGCTGACATCTTGTTGCCGCGGGGGTTGGGGTGTTGACAACTAGTCGCCGCGGGAGTTGGGAGGCTGACAACTTGTCGACGCGGGGGTTGGGGTGCTGACAACTAGTTGCCGCGGGGGTTGGGATGCTGACAACTAGTCGCTGTGGGGTTTGGGGTGCTGAAAACTTATCGCCATGGGGGTTTGGGTGCTGACATCTTGTTGCCGCGGGGGTTGGGGTGCTGACAACTAGTCGCCGCGGGAGTTGGAGGGCTGACAACTAGTCGCCGCGGGGGTTGGGGTGCTGATAACTTGTCGCCGCGGGGGTTGGGATGCTGACAACTAGTTGCCTCGAGGGTTGGGGTGCTGACAACTAGTTGCCGCAGGGGTTGGGGTGCTGACAACTTGTCGCCATGGGGTTTGGGTGCTGACATCTTGTCGCCGCGGGGTTTGGGTGCTGACATCTTGTCGCCGCGGGGGTTCGGGTGCTGACAACTAGTCGCCGCGGGAGTTGGGGTGCTGACAACTTGTCGCCGCGGGGAAGAGGGGGGGCTGTCAGTGTTACTTGTCATGTGGGGGGAAAGGGGGCTGTCAGTGTACTTGTCGCGCGGGAGGACTGTCCCCGTAACTTGTCGCACGGGAGGGGGCTGTCACCATAACTTGTCGCACTGGGAGAGGCGGAGGGGTGTTCTCACCATAACTTGTCGCAGGGGGGAAGGGGCTATTGCTATAACTTGTTGCACGGTGGGAGGGGGCTGTCACCATAACTTGTCACAGTCGGGGGGGAGGTGCCTGTCAAGCGGGTATTCTCTCCCCGCCCCTCTCCATTCACTTTGCACAGCGGACGTTCAGTACTGAACGGCTGCTGTTTACACTGAACTCTCGTCGTTCAAGATTTTATCCTGTGAGTATAGACAGTCTCTCCTGACCCCGCCCCCTCTAAGTACACTGTACAGCAGGAGAACATGCTGTCCTGTGGAGGGACTTAGAGGGGGCGGGGCCTGGGCAGGAAGAGACTTAGATGAGTTCACTAGAGGTGGGCGTGGCCAGGACGGGAGCTGAGCGAGGCCAGTCATTGGGAGCTCGCACACAGAGGGGGGAGAGCGCAGGGCATTGTGGGAAGTCAGCACAACGGCGCCATCTTTGAAAGCTGCTTTGAACATCAGATATCAAAGTAAGAAACTGACCTTCTGGCTGATCTGCCTGCCTGAGCCCTGTATGCGGTGTGTGGGAAAAATCACATCTGCATGCTTATCATTGCTTTGCGGACATCCATGCATCCCTATGGACGGCTTGATTTGCGGTTCTCCAGCGCTGGTTCCACAAATCGAATCCGCCTGTGGACATTGGGCCTTACTTTAGCATGTATACTATTAGTATGGATATCCGGCAGCGGACGTGGTACTTGTGTGACAGAATATATGATGTGCTGCAGGGATATGGTGTATTATTGGGAAGCCCGTCCCGACGGCGACTGCAATCTATATACATATCTCCATGCTCAGGAGAATTACTCAGCGGCCTTAGGGCTCATGTCCACAGGTGCCCTCGCAGCGTTTTACCAGTGTTTGTGATACCGCGTACGGGCAGCGAGTGTACTGCGCATATCTGCGTATCTCACGGCCGCGGTCATGCGCAGTGTGGCTGTCTTTTTTTTAATCCCCCGCTGTGTCGTATCTGCGTTGCGTATGAATCGCCGCCCGTACATAATGTATTGTGTATGGACAGGTTTGCATACGCTGCTTATACAAACATATACGGCTCACTCTGCGTGGTACGCCGGAGAATAGAGCATGCTGCGATCTAGTTCTCGCTGGTATCTACATGCAGTGTCTATACGCTCATGTGCAAGGACTAATGAAGGTCCATTTACTCTCATTAGCTCCATTCAGCACGCTTTACGTGGCCGTGCAACGCATGTGTAATAGGCGGTGAAAGACCACCCGAGGACACGAGCCCTTAGGAATAATAGTTATAATGTAAAGGCGTCCTCTGTTCCTAATCCACAAAGTACTCGGGGTGAACCAACATGGAGGTCCCTCTGCATGCCCCCTCCGCCATATTTCTGTAGCCACGGGCGGAACTGTTCAGCAGCTTCCAGACTTTTGTTATATTCTTGGCGCATCTAATTACAATATTTCCCAGTAAGCAATATTCTAATGAAGCTTCTTGTACAGGATGGGCCACGGAATATTAGCCCGTCACCACACTCTCATCAAAGCTGTCTAAAAGAAAATCTTTGTTGCCATAGCAACCAATCACAGCGCAGCTTTCATTTACCTCAGCAGTATAAGAAATGAAAGCTGCGCTGTGATTGGTTGCTATGGACAACATTGATAGACTTTCTTATAGACAGTGTGGGCTGCCGTCCTTCTTTTCCGTGGACCACCCTGCAGATGCTATGGTGATGATGAGTGAGTGTGAGGCATAGCGTGTAGTTACATCATACGTACACAGGGGGCGCACCGCTTCAGCCTAAGATTGAGCCAGAATTTTGCCTTATTCAGTTTAGTAAATCTCGCACTTATATTCGGAGAGATCGCTCAGCTGTTTGAGAACAACGGTCATATTGCTTTATTGTTACTGCATTGTAGATGGTAAATATAAGGTATATGTCTATGTTTAAGGACTCTCCGGTTACCGGACAACCCCTTTTCAGTAGGACGCCCTGTGTGAAAATAATATACAGAGATACACGCGTACCCCAGGACTCAGCACTGCAGCCTGCTGCAGACTCAGGGGGAGGGGCATAGGAAGTCACATGACCTCTGTAGCCAATGATAAATGCAGCATCATGTTCTTGAACTCCTGGCATCGCGGCTATCAGGGTCTGAGCGCCGATGCCAGGAGAATGGATGGTGACACTGCAGCTTCTCATTGGCTGCAGCGGTCACCTGATTTCCTGTGACATCATCTGTCAGTGGGATTATGGGCATCTGTAACAATTTACACTTTCAACTTTAACCTCTTAGTGACAGCCCCATTGCCTTTTTACGTCCTAGCTAAGCGGGCTTTAATCCTGGAGGACATAAAAACATGCATCCTCTTAGAATTAAAGCCCTATTGCCCCCCCCCCCCGGCAATGTGATCCGGTGTATAGCGCCGATCGCAATTAAATGAATAAATAGTTAAAAAAAGATTAAGATTCAGCTGCCCTGATGGATCCGATCCATCAGGGCAGCTGAGATTACTCACCCGCCTTGTCCGTGGTCTCCCACGGGGAATTGGTTCTCTGGGACCCGTCACCGCTCTTCTGCATATGTGTGCCAGATGTATGACGTCATGCGCATGCGCAGAAGGCCAGGAGCCCCGGCAAATTTAAAGTCTCCTGGATGCCGACTCCTGAAGGTAGCCGGGAACCAGGAGATGTCACTGGAGACCGAGGTGACCGGTCCCCTGTGCACGTGATTGCCACTATTCAATGGAAAGCGGCGATCACGAAAAAGTTTTAAAAGGTTGGAAAGAAGTTTGTTCCATCTCCTCTCATGGATCGGATCCATAAGGAGAGGTGAAAATACTCACTCGGGTCCTCCGCGATGTCCCAATCTTCTGGGACCTGAAGTATCCTTCTGCGCAGAGGGGCTCGTGCCCCGGGAAATTTTAAATCCCTCTGCTCCTGGGTAACATGTGCAGAGAGATGTCACCGGGGACGTGATCACTGTTATCCAATAGATAACAGTGATGATTTAGAGTAAAAAAAAATGGCACCGATAAAAACTATAGTTCGCCATGCAAAAAATAAGCCCTTATATGGCCGTGGCGACAAAAAGTGGCTTTTGAAAAATGGATATAAAACCCTGCCAAAAATAGCTGCATCCTTAAGCCCAAAATAGGCCGTGTCCTTAAGGGGTTAATATAAGACAGGGTCTTCTTTTTAAGGAAGCACGGTATCTTAGCGTCTGTTACGCACTGTAGAAGCCTATTGAAATCAATGTGCATGCGCAAATGCACACAAAATACACAGGAAACCTGCGTAATCGCTACGTATTTACCCACAAAATCAAGAAGATTTCGCACGTTTCTATTACATGCGGAAATACGCTGCATATTTATGTGAAGTAAAAGAATACCAATACGCCGCAAAGCGCAAGGCAACAGCGTATTTACAGACCGAAATACGCAAGCGCCCATGTGAATGCGGAGAAATGGTTACTTGTGCTGGTCTTCATTTTCTTGTTACCTCTATAGCTCCAACATATTCTGCAGCAATGTACAGAGATTGTCGTCCCTAATATCTGTCATGGTCGCCGGTAACGCTCACAATGTAATGTTTCTATCGCAAACACACACTACACGCGCCTGCAGATGCGGGACAGTTTCATCAACGGCCATTTAACCTAGACATGTGTTTGGCGCTAGTAGTCCATAAGCGTGCACGGGGGGCCATAACATGCACATGTCAGTAAAAGTAGGTGGAAATGATTGGAATCCTGGCCAGTGTCAGTAGATGTTCTACAACTTGTAGGCAGGACATACAATAGTGCAGTCTGGTCAAGAACGTTGCTCATGCGTTTTTCTATCCTTCTGTTTGCAGATGGCGCAGAGGGATTTTTCATTTGTGAATCCGTGTTCAGTTATCAAGTCGCATCAGCGCTGAAGCAGGTGAAACATGGTAAGTAACGAGTGCAAATCATGACCATAATCCAGTCTACACCAGCAAACAGAAACTCATCCTACAGATTTCTCTTCTATCAAACTGTATTAAGTAATGCATGCCTGTTTTATGGCTGAGGGAAGTGAATTAAAGAGTTTGTAAACTATTGGTGACCTATCCTGAAGATAGATCATCAATAGTAGCTTGGTGGAAGTCCGTTACCAGGAACCCCACCGATCAGCTGTTTGTAGGGCCAATGCACTAAGTTTAAATCTGCAGGAAGCAGACAGCTTCCTTCTCAGTGCGGTGGCCAGCCCTGGCATAGTAACATAGTAACATAGTATGTAAGGCCGAATGAAGACATTGTCCATCTAGTCCAGCCTGTCTATCCTACTGTGTTGATCCAGGGGAAGGCAAAAAACCCCAAGGCCAGAAGTCAATTAGCCCTTTTGGGGAAAAAATTCCTTCCCGACTCCCTAATGGCAATCAGACTGTTCCCTGGATCAACCCCTAATGGTTCCTACCTGCCTATATACCAGGATTGACACTTAACCTAAAATTTATATCCTGTAATATCCTTCTTCAGAAAGACATCAAGTCCCCTTTTAAACTCCTCTATCGATTTTGCCATCACCACTTCCTCCGGTAGAGAGTTCCACAGTCTAACTGCTCTTACAGTAAAGAACCCCTTTCTATGTTGGTGATGAAACCTACTTTCCTCTAATCGTAGCGGATGTCCTCTTGTTACCGTCGCAGTCCTGGGTGTAAACAGATCACGGGAGAGATCCTTGTGTTGTCCCCTCATGTACTTATACATGGTTATTTGGTGGCCTCTTAACCTTCTTTTTTCTAGAGTAAATAGTCCCAATTTGGATAGCCTCTCTGGGTATTCCAGTCCCGTCATTCCATGTATTAGTTTAGTCGCTCTTCTTTGAACCCCCTCAAGCACTGTGACATCTTTCCTGAGCACCGGTGTCCAGAATTGTACGCAGTATTCCATGTGAGGTCTGACAAGTGCCTTATATAATGGAAGGATAATGTTCTCGTCCTTCGCCCCTATACCTCTTTTGATGCACCCCAAGACTTTATTTGCCTTTGCAGCGGCTGACTGGCATTGGTTACTCCAGCTCAGTCTATTATCCACTAATACCCCCAGATCCTTTTCCATATCACTTTTCCCTAGTGGTACCCCATTAAGTGAATATTTGTGACATCTGTTTCTCTTGCCCATGTGCATAGTCTTACATTTTTCAACATTGAACTTCATTTGCCATTTTTCTGCCCAAGCCCCCAGCTTATCCAGGTCCGTTTGTAGCCGCACATTGTCCTCCGTTGCATTAATTATATTGTATAATTTTGTGTCATCTGCAAATATTGATATTTTGCTGTGCAGCCCCTCTATCAGGTCATTGATAAATATGTTGAACAGAGTGGGGCCTAATACTGAACCCTGTGGCACCCCGCTAGCGACTGTGGTCCAATCAGAGTACGAACCATTTATTACCACCCTCTGCTTTCTATCGTTGAGCCAATTTTTTACCCACTTACACACGTTTTCGCCCAGTCCGAGCTGCCTCATTTTGTATATTAGCCTATTATGTGGCACGGTGTCAAAGGCTTTAGAGAAGTCCAGATATACAAGATCAATAGATTCTCCCTGGTCCAGCTTAGAGCTTACTTCATCGTAGAAACTGATCAGATTTGTCTGACATGAGCGACCCTTCATGAATCCATGCTGGTGAGGAGTTATTCCCTTAATCTCCTTGAGGTACTCATCGATGGCGTCTCTCAGAATCCCCTCGAAAATTTTTCCCGTTACTGAAGTGAGACTTACTGGCCTGTAGTTACCAGGCTCACTTTTGCTCCCTTTTTTGTAAATTGGAACCACGTTGGCAATGCGCCAGTCCAATGGTACTACTCCGGTCTTGATAGTGTCTAGAAATATTAGGTATAGCGGCCTAGCTATCTCGTCACTTAGTTCCTTTAGTATCCTTGGGTGTAATCCATCTGGGCCCGGTGATTTATCAATCTTAGTTTTCTTTAGACGCTTCCGCACCTCCTCCTGCGTTAGGTATGAGATATTTTGTGAGGAGTTCGTTTTATTCCCCTGCATCTCGTGTGGCATTTCCTTTTCTTTGGTGAACACACTTGAGAAGAAACTGTTTATTAGATTTGCTTTCCCTTCGTCATCATCAATGATTTCTCCTGCATTGTTTTTTAAAGGGCCAGCGCTCTCCCTGCAAATCCTTTTGCTGTTTATGTAGTTGAAAAATAGCTTCGGGTTGTTTCTGCTCTCTTTTGCGATCCGTCTTTCTGCTTCCTCCTTGGCAGTTTTAATCGTGTCTTTGCATATTTTGTTTTTTTCCCTGTATGATTTTAGCGCTTCTTCGCTGCCTTGTTGCTTTAGTAGTTTGAACGCTTTCTTCTTTTCGTTTATTGCCCCTCGTACCGTCTTGTCGAACCACATTGGTTTCCTTTTAGCTGAGTTTCTTTTATTTTTAAAGGGAATGGACTGCTCACATGAGGCGATTAGGATCCTTTTGAACTTTTCCCATTTTTCCTCTGTACTGATATTTTTGAGGATGTTGTCCCAATTAATGTTACCGATAGTAGTTCTAAGCTCATCAAATTTTGCTTTACTAAAGTTTAGTTTCTTTGTCACTCCCTGATAAGGCTTCCTATTGATTGACAGCTGGAAGTTGATTATATTGTGGTCGCTGTTCCCCAAGTGCCCCTCAACCTGCACCCCCTTTATACGTTCCGGTTTGTTAGTTAGCACTAGGTCCAGAATGGCTCTCCCTCTTGTTGGTTCCTGCACAAGTTGGTTCAGGTAATTGTCTTTAATTACTCTCAAGAACTTATCACCCCTGTGAGATTTGCAGGTTTCGTTCTCCCATGTTATATCTGGGTAATTAAAGTCCCCCATGATAATTACTTCGTTGCGCTTTGACACCTCTTCTATCTGCCTTAGTAGTAAGTCTTCAGTTTCTTCTGTTGCTTTTGGTGGTCGATAGAAGACCCCTATCAGGATTTTGTTATTTTTTCCTCCCTGTATTTCTACCCACAGAGATTCCACCTGTTCGTCTCCTACCCCTATATCCTCCCGTAGCCTCGGCTTCAAGTTCGATTTGACGTACAGACATACCCCTCCCCCTTTCTGGTTCCTTCGGTCTCTTCTGAAGAGATTGTACCCCTGCAAATTCACCGCCCAATCGCACTTATCATCAAGCCATGTTTCAGTAATTCCGACCATATCATAACTTTCATCAGTCATTCTTGCTTCAAGCTCGCCCACTTTACCGATCAGACTTCGTGCATTCGTGATCATACAATTTATTTCATTTTTTTTGTTTTTTAAATTTGTTTTGTTGCTATTCGTACTTATGGCTGATCTATCAGTTCTAACTGTACTAACCCCACCCCCTGCATTGCAGTCATTGAAATGAATGGAAAATTTGATGCAATACCGAGCCCTGCCACTGCAGTGATTATGGAGCTGTCTGCTTCCTGCAGAAATCAGCTCAGTGCACCAGCCCAGAAACAGGTGAGATGGGACGGGGAGCTGGTGAACTGAGATCCCGTCCCCTCTCTGACCCTCGCCATTGCTTGCAATGGAGGGGGCATAACAGGATGGAACATAGCTCCGCCCCTGACCCAACCCTCCATTGCAAACAGTAGCAAGAGGCAGAGAGGGGGCGGGAGTTCAATGCACTAGCTCCTCCCCTTGCAGAAAGGGGCAGCGTATATCAGCCGGGCGTGAAAACCTGACCGATATATGCCCGTCTAAATAAGCCCTAAAGGGAGAATGGTGGGGTTTTGGCATTTTTATTGTTGTTTTTTTTATAATTTTTTAACTTTTTCATTTTTTTTACATTTTTGTCTTTTTTAGGGAACTTGCATAATCCTTTTTTTTATTCTTCTAATACTCTGGAATGCTGAGGCATAGTAGGGTATTAGACAGGCTATGAAGCTCAGAGTCTTAGCGCCATAGCCTAATTTAGCTGGCAAACCCGGAGGCTATATTCAAGCCTCCGGATGCAACTGAGACCCTTCAGAACCGCCTGATCACATTGCGAGGGTTCTGATGGTGACACGGCTTTCATTTGACAGCCGATCACCAGCTCTCCCTGCCATGGAGACCATTGGCCGGCTTCTGACGAGCCGATGGTCCACGTGGCAGGGAGAGCTGTCCAATGGTGACAGAGGGAGCCCTCTGCTTCTGTCAGCCCTTTACATGCTGCAGTCGCACAGACCACAACATGTTAAAGGGTTAAACAGCGGAGATCAGAGGTTTTCTCCGTTCTCAGCTGTCAGCACTTTACATGCTGCGGTCACAGAGATTGCGGTATGTAAAGGGTTAAACAGCGGAGATTGGAGGTTTTCTTTGTTCTCTGCTGTAAGAGCTGGTGCCCGGCTATCATCTGACAGTTGGTCACCAGCTCTCCCTGCACGCGGACCATCAGCCGGCGTCTGAAAAGCCGATGGTTTCCGTGGCCAGATGTAAACAGTGCAGGGAAGAATCGGAAAGTTGCCGGTAGATCGGTTATATCTTCCCGCTTCTTTTTTTAAAGTCCTGCACTGGTTCTTTGTGGGACTATGCAGGCAGAGCACAATGCCACAGCTTATGGCATTGTGTTCTGCATGGTCCTATAGTGAAACATAGCCAGGAAATCTTCTGGGCTATGTCACTATGGGCAGCGCAGCTAGTCCTGGAAAATTTCCGGGCGTGCCACTGAAGAGGTTAATGCTATAACTTACAGATCTTGATATATACAACTATAACAAGAGGTATGAGTTACTACAAATGACTGGTTACTTTTGTACTCCTATGACTTATGATTTAAGAAAACTATAAGACTAGACTGTGCTAATGTCATGAGGTGGTAAGGACTTCTGCAAAGGTTGGGCTACATTTGGAGCCTTCATCACTAATTCTGACTAGAAAAACAGCGTTGTATGCAGAGCTATTTTTCCAATCAAAACGAGAGACACTTCAGAAGGCACAAAATTTGGCAACAGAAATATCAACTTAGCTTTTTAAAGGCTTACATTATCAGCACATTTGCAGTATGATATTTCCTTCCCCTTCCCCCTCCACCCCATGCCATGTTCATTTTCTGCACCAACATTTTGAAATATGCACCATATCTTGGGATATGCATCAGTCAGAGACGGTCCTCCAATCAGCATTGCCAAGACAGCTGGCGCAGCCCATCAAAGCGTTGACTGGTCTAGAACAGTGTTTCTCAACTCTAGTCCTCAGGGACCCCCCTATATGACCTGTCGGGGGTCTCTGAGGACTGGAGTTGAGAAAAGCTGGTCTAGAAGTCTTGATTTTCACAGCCAATTATACTGTAGAAAATCTCCAAGATTTTGTTGGCTTTCAAGGAAATGCACCATTTGAGTTGTACTTTGCTATCGTTCACTGCCTCTGCTTATGCTACACCGTAATTTACTGACCATAAGTCAAGTAAGGCACCCACTATTTGTATTTTTGATAAAGGCATTTTATGCAAAATTAAAAATGGGGTATTTTACACTTGGATGGACCTCTTTTCTCAATCAAACTATCCACTTCCTCTGAATATCCAGCCATATTTGATCCTGATAGTATAATAAACCCTCCATCCACAGCCAAAAACTAGGCTGGATTCACATTTGCACTATTATTTCCATTGTTTGGCTCCATCATAGGAGCTAAACATTGGAAGTGCTGGACCCCATGCTTAACTGACATGAATGATGTCCATAGGACCCAGTTGACTAGCATGGTGTCCTCCGGGCTTCCGCCAGGCTGCTCGGGAATCTATGTCAGCTGTGTGCCGAAGACGCTTGCACAGATATGAACAGTCTAACCTGTGCCTACACTAATTGGGTAAAGAAGCATCCCTAAAGAACCTTCTAAGTCTTCTAACTGCTCAGACAGTCTGTCACCAGCTTGAGAGCACCTTGTAAGTGTCAATGTACACTGTGATAAGACTATGTTCCTGTCAAAAGCAGTGATTTCTTATGATCCTTCTCAGTGATTACCCGACATCATGGAGCAACCTGGAGAGACTGGAGAGAATCCTGTTCTAATTGCAGTAACATTTGTTTAGGTCTAATCTTTTCAGATCAACAAGTATCCCGGATGGAGAAGTTGGCCGGATTAGTGGAAGAGTTGGAAGCAGATGACCCCTAGCCCACTTCCACCCCTGAGCCGGACCATACTAAACGATTAAACTGTTATGTGCAAGCATGAGAAGGTACTACCAGGGCTCAACATCCTCTACCATGTCTTCAGTTGTTCTTCTAAAACCAGCATCTTATACTGCAGTCGTTGCCGCTCCATAGAATGAGTCTACAAATCGCTCCACGTTGAAGTCTTCTACCATTTGTGACTATCCCGACCCATAAAGCCGTTTACCATTGTACCTTCACTGGGAATGAACAGGGACGATTGTTTTCAGATTTGTATACAGTGAAAACTTGTGTATAATGTTACATTTTTGCTAAATGTTTTTATTTTCTAAAATAAAGATGAGTTTTGTAGTTACATTTTTATTAGTGTTTTAATTGTGAGGAAAGATGTAATGTTGTGCCAGCAAGAAAAAACTAAAGTGTAATTTAGAAATCCACTGTCCAGGGTGTAGAGGTATCTAATGACCTCTTACAGTGCGATGATCCCTATACTTCTTTAATTTGCTCATTTACATTTAACAAAAGTCTCTCTCAACATGCATACATGAGCCTATGGTGCCCATGACCCTGTCACCAGTTGTCCTTCTTCGAACCGCTTTTGGTAGGTACTAACCATTGCATCTTGGGAACCGCCCTCCCTGGTATTCTGGAGGGCTCTGTTCCAGTCGTCTAGTCATTACTATTTCGCCAAAGTTACTCAGTTTCCTACACTTGCCCATTTTACCTGCTTCCAACACACCAAGAGCTGACTCTTCACTTGATGCTTAAAGGGTTGTACCAAGATATAAAGTTATTCCCCTGCCTACAGGATAGGGAATAACATTATGATCCGACCACCGATTACAATAATGGGTGTTCCGATGGACCCCTCATGGCTGGATGTGAGGATGAGTGTGATGCGTGCTGCAGCTCCATTAACTTCAGTGACAGCGCTCAGCAATCTCTGGCGCTCATACTCGACAATTTCAGGCACTGTCATTGAAATAAACGTAGCTGTGGCATGCTCGTGTGTCCTTTGCTCCATTCACGTGGAGACCATTGGGACCCCCATTTTTGCGATTGGTCAGGGTCCAACCACTAGGACCCTAACCAATCATATATTGTGGATAGGGGAATAACTTTATATCCTGGTACAACACCTTTAACCCCTTCCCGCCATAGGACATAGAGTTATGTCATGGCAGGGTGGTACTTAAGGCAACATTACATAACCTTACGTCATGTGGATCTCGCGGGATCTAAAACAATCCTGCGCCATCTGGCAGCAGGAGCTGGCTTATACTGATAGCCTGCAACAGCGGGGGTGCATTGGGACAGTGATCCCCGCTGTTAACCCTTTACATGCTGCAATCTATGTAGATCGCTGCGTTTAAAGGGTTCACAGAGGGAGTGCGCTGCCTCTGGACATTACTGGACCCACGCAATGTAATTGCGAGGACCGTCGGGTTGTCGTGGCAACAGGACGCCAGATACAGGCATCCTGCTTTGCCATTGCCTATGTTCGCTAAAACCAGCGAAAAGCCATAGCAGTCCTGCAATGCCCTATCATAGCTGTTATGAATGAGGTCCCCTTCAGGGACATAAACAGTGTAAAAAACAAAAGACATGGTGTAAAAAAATACAGAAAGAAAGAAAACCCTTTCTTGCTCATTTTTCCCTATTTCTATAGAAAAAAAAGCGCAAATGTGGTATCCTCGTGTCTTTAATGACCTGTTTGAGCACCAATTTGAGCACACTAATTATCCTGCACAGCAAAAAATGGTAAAAAAAATGGAGGCAAAATGCTTATTTTATTTATTTTGGTCGCCTGCAGACGGCTGGATCAGATCCGGCAGCGAGAATTCTCGCCGCGGGACCCGACCCGAGCGCCTGCAGAGAGCAGCGCATACTCACCCATGCCCCGCAGCTCCGGATCTTTCATGTACCGGCAGCTGGCGCATGCGCAGACCGGAGCCAGCAGCGGGTGAGTGACGTTTCTGTGCGGGGCTCGCAGAAATAGAACATGCCGCGGTTTGTTTGCCTCGCGAGATTTCACAAAGCCTAACTGCGGCCGTCTGCATAGGATTGCGTTTGTTAACGCAATCCTATGCAGGCTTCCAGCGGCAGAAATCCCGCCGCAGAATTTCCGCCTGTCTGCAGGCGGCCTTTACCTCCAAAAAAGCCATATGTACCCCAAAATGGTATATAAAGCACTACAGCTTGTGACGCAAAAAACAAGCCCTCACAGAGCTCCGTCCATGGAAAAATAAAAAAGTTATGCGACTTTGAATGCAATTATGCAAAAATAATCATCAATTCCAAAAAAGGGTTTTATTATGCAAAAGTGGAAAACATTAAAAAATTATGTTTTCGGTATTGTTGTAATCGTACTGTTTCGCAAAAAATATATATTGTGTCATTTATGCTGTTTGATGAGAATTAAAAAAGAATGGCAGAATTGATGTTTTCTCTCCCTGCTCTCAAAAAACATTATAAAAGTTTTACAATATATTATATGCACCCAAAAAGATACCAATAAAAACTACAGTTCGCCATGCAAAAAACAAGCCCTTATTTGGCCGTGTCGATGGAAAAATAAAAAAAAGTTATGTCTCTTGAAAAGCAGAAACGAAAATCCCCAGAAAATCGTTGCGTCTCTAAACCCCAAATAGGTCATGTCCTTAAGGGGCTAATATATCCCACCCCTTGACAGGTGAGATTATAACAAGAAAATGTTTTTCACGTCACACTTCACGTGTGACAGGTTTTAATTTTAACCCCTTAACGACCAGCCCATAGTGTTTTTACGTCCTGCCCAAGTGGGCTTTATTCTCTGAGGACGTAAAAACATGTGTCCTGCAGAGAATAAAGCCCCTCGGGCTCTGGACGTGACAGCTCCATGCTGTCGGTGTCCGCAGGTAGCCGACAGCATGGAGCTGTCATCCCGGGCTGCAGGGACCCCCCTCCCCCCCGGCAATGCGATCGGCATTAAAGTTAAAAAAAAGTTTTTAAAAAGTTAAAGATTCAGCTGCCCTGATGGATCGGATCTATTAGGGCAGCTGAAATTACTCACCTGAGTCCGCCGCACTGCTCCCCGCTCTCCTGGTCCTCCGGGCCCTGAAGCCGGCCTTCTGCGCATGCGCGCCAGGCGGCTTTACGTCAGCCGCATGCCCCGGCGGCCCGGGAAATTTAAAATCTCCTGGCTCCCGGCTCTTGTAGGTCGTCGGGAGGCAGGAGATGTCAGCGGGGACCGCGGTGAGCGGTCCCCGGTACCGCGATCGCCATTATCCAATGGATAACGGCGATCGCGGAAAAGTGAAGTAAGATGTAAAAAAAAGAAAAGCTTCACCTCCCCTCATGGATCGGATCCATGAGGGAAGGTGAAAATACTCACCCTGCTTTCTCCATGTCCTCCGGTCAGTCTCGGGACCCTCCGCTGGCTTCTGCGCACGCGCAGAAGGCCGGTGAGCCCGTCAAATTCAAAATCTCCCTGCACCCGGCTGTCACAGATAGCCGAGTGCAGGGAGATATGACTGGGGACCGCTGTATGCGGTTTCTAGTCATATGATCACCGTTATCAATCGTATAACGGTGATCATATAACGTTAAAAAGTTTTTAAAAAAAAGTTAAAAGTTTATAAAGTTAAAGTTTCATCTCCGCTTACGGATCATATCTGTAAGGGGGGATGAAATTACGTACCCAAGATCCCCGGATTTGTTCCCTGGTGGGATGTTGATCCGCGGACCTTACCCCAGCTTCGGCGCATGCGCCCGTCAGCATGATGGCGGATGCATGCGCAAAAGTGAAAGATTGCCCCAGAAATTTAAAATCTCCCTGCTCCTGGCTACCAAACGTAGCCAAGAGCCTGGAGATGTCACGGGGAGCTGCGGTATGCGGTTACTGATCACGTGATCGCCGTTATCCAATGCATAATGGCGATCACGTAAAAGTTCTTAAAGTGGAAGTTTCATCTTCCCTCACCAATGCGATCGGTGAGAGGAGATGAAACATCTTCTCGGAGGCTTCCGCATTTGAATCCAGATGCGATTATCCTCCATGGATCCTGCCGGCTACTGGGTATGCACCCGCCGGCAAAATGCCGGACACATTCACAGGAGCCGGGGAGCCCAGGAAATTTTAAATCTCCTTGCGTTGGTCGCTGAGTGCTTGTAGCAGTGATCGGAGGCCTCATTGAGCGGTCCCCGGTCACGTGATAAATTAGCGATATAACAGGCCGGTCACGCATGACTGGAGAGGAATCACATGCATTGGACTACACAATTCCCCCCAATTAGCGGGTCGGAATTACGTAATCCACTCGCAGAAACAGAACACTGCATGCTATATTTTACCGTGGATATCCGTGACCTAGAGCCCATTGTGCTCTATGACCGCGGATATACTCGCAGCCCATGTGCAAATACATTGTGTACGGGCTGCGGGTACCCGGGTCATCTCTAAGCAACAGCACGGGAAATATAAACAAAAAACGGTGTACTGCGCATGACCGCCTGTGTGAGTAGGCAGTTATGTGCAGTACATTACGCAGCCATACGCAGGGTCACGTCCGGGCGCACAGCTGGGATCCGCTGCGGGCCTCCGCAAGCGGATTCTGCATATGGCCGTGAGAGCCCGGCGTTATTCAGATCGCTACCTGTAATCCGTAATTTACAAGAAGCCCCGGGAACGCTCGCCTACCTGCAGTTCCAGGAGCAGCTTATTGAGCACCTTCTGTGTGAGACCGCCGCACCGCAGCAAGCTTACGAAGCTTCACAGAGCGCCACTTTTTACACCCCTATCCCTGCCGCTGGGGTCACGAAATACCCCCGAGAGAGAAGGGGGGATACCCGGTTTTCTTGCCCCATGTGCCCATCCCAACCAGCCACCGTAATTACCCCTGTCTTTGGACATAAAACGCAGTTTATATTATTACTTTTATCTAATATTTAGGGAATGCCAAAAAAATGGCGATGGCGGGGGGGATTATTTTTAGGAAGTCAATTTTTTTTCCGTATAAGTGGGCAATGGAGCCTTGAATTTATTCAGTTGTACCCTGAAATCCAGCGGGCATTCCCTCCATTATGGGCCTAGCCATGTGTCCTGTAAGTAGATTAGGGCCACAATGGGTATGTTTCTGAACACGGGACAAATGGGGGTATCCATTTTGGGGTGACCGTCTTCATTCCTATGTACACTGTACAAAAAAAAACCATTTTTAAATTGACAAAATTGCCAAAAAAATGAAAATCGTAATTTTTTCCTTCTGCTTTGCTTAAATTCATTCAAATACCGTGGGGTCAAAATACGCAGTACACCCCTAGATAAATTCGTTAAGGGGTCTAGTTTTCAAAATGGGGTCATTTGTGGGGGTTCTCTAATGTTTTGGCCGCTCAATGTCTCTACAAGTGGGCAATGGGGCCTGGAATTTATTCAGTTGTACCCTGAAATCCAACAGGTGCTCCTTCCATTATAGGCCTAGCTATGTTTCCTTTAAGTAGATTAGGGCCACAATGGGTATATTTCTGAACACGGGACAAACAGGGGTACCCATTTTGGGGTGAACGTCTTCATTCCTATGTACACTGTACAAAAAAAAACTGTTTTTAAATTGACACAATTGCCAAAAAAATGAAAATCATAATTTTTTCCTTCTGCTTGGCTTAGATTCATTCAAAAACTGTGAAGTCAAAAAAATCATCGTACCCCTAGATAAATTCGTTAAGGGGTCTACTTTTCAAAATGGGGTCACTTGTGCGGGTTCTCCAACGTTTTGGTCACTCAAGGGCTCTACAAGTGTGCAATGGGGACTAAATCTCCTTCAAGCAAAATTTCTGTTCCGAAAGCCACCGGTTGCTCCTTTCATTTTGGGCCCCATTGTGCATACAGACGTAATACTAGGGCCACAATGGGTATGTTTCTGAGCACGGGACAAACAGGGGTATCCATTCTGGGGTGCAAATCCTCATTTTCATGTGTACTATAGAAAAACGTCCTGTCTAAGGATGAGCGAGTATACTCGCTAAGGCACTACTCGTCCGAGTAATGTGCCTTAGACGAGTATCTCCCTGCTCGTCCTTAAAGATTCGGGGGCCGCCGCGGAGCGGGGAGCTGCGGGGGAGAGCGGGGAGGAACGAAGGGGAGATCTCTCTCTCCCGCCCGCTCTCCCCTGCTCCCCGCCGCGACTCACCTGTCAGCCGCAGTGGTCCCCGAATCTTTATGGACAAGCAGGGAGATACTCGTCTAAGGCACATTACTCGGACGAGTAGTGCCTTAGCCAGTATACTCGCTCATCCTTAGTCCTGTCTTTAAAATAACATATTTGCAAAAATATAAAAAATTTTAGTTTTTCTCTTCTAAATTGCATTGACTCGTGAGAAAAAACTGTGGGGTTAAAATACTCATGACACCCCTCAGTGAATACGTTAAGGGGTGTTGTTCTTAAAATGGGGTCACTTGTGGGGGTATCTATCATTTTGACTCCTATGAGCCTTTCCAATCTTGGCTTTGTGTTCCTCAAAATGCTGAAAAGTAATGTTAAATTTATACGTCTCCTAAATGGTTAAAAAAACAAAAGTTTTTCCAATGTGCACTCAAAATAAAGTAAACGGGTGGAAATATATATCTCAGCAAAAATTTCTGGATAATGTTTGCAGATTATTTGAGATATTGCAGTTGGAAATCTGAAAAAATGATGATTTTTTCAAAATTTTCCCAATTTTAGCGCTTTTAATAAATAAACACAAATTCTATCGGTCTTTTTTTTCCGCCTAAATGAAGTACAACATGTGGCGAAAAAGCAATGTCAGAATCGCTTGGATATGCAAAACCTTTCTGGTGTTTTTCCATGTTAAAGTGACACATGTCAGATTTGCAAAATTTGGCCTGGTCATTAAGACGCAAACAGGCTTGGTCACTAAGGGGTTAAGTAAAGAGAAAAAGAGGATGACTCCTGCGCTCAGGGTGACCCGTATAGTGCCAAATGTGACTGCCTAGGGATGGACATGTGTAGGTGTGTGGACTGGTGAGGTCCGTAGGATGTACTAGGAAGTAACAGAGCCCTCTGTGGTGAAATAGATAGATTTATTAAACAGAGCTCCAGTGGACTTTTCATTTTAATTAATTTTATAGCTAATCAGTGAGGCTACCTATACACAGGGGCGAACGCGATATCCACGGCAAAAATGCCTCAAATCACTTCAGTAAAGAAGCGATCCTCCGGCGCAGCTTTCAGCCGTGTCGGAGGATCGACAAGTGCACTGTGGTTTACTGTCCAACTGGAAACAATGGCAATGCGTTCCAAGGAACGTGAAAAGATAGAACATGCAGCGCGTTTTACATTGCTTATGCGTATGACTCCAAAGAATAGGGATCATATTCATGCGGGATTTGTGTGCAACGCACAAATCTCATGTGAGTTTCTTGGTCGCGTGAAACTGACCTAAATGTATTGGGGTTTCTTTCTTTAATTTTTTTCTAGGTGTTTTATAACTATACAAAAGAGTAATAAAATCTATTAACAAGGAATATTAGCAGTTTTGTTTCATAATGGAGGAAATGTTAGAATATGCATTGCACACCGCTCTCCTTGTACGCTTAAAGGTGCGTTAAGACGCAACGATTATCCTTCAAACAATTATTAAGCCTAATGAAAGTGAACAAATCGCTCAGTTTAAATGCGAGCCAACGACTAACCTATCGTTCATTGTTCAGTTTCAGCCAGCACAATAATCATCGTTGGCTCGCTCACTTCTCGGTGGATTTAAACACTCCCCACTCAGTGTTTTATATAGGAATGGCGGTCAGGGTGCCTTCACACTTGCGATCGCGATATAGCTGCGCTTTCTTAACGTGCATATCAACGGGACTTTCTAATGTTAAGGCATTGCACAAAAATCACAAAGCATAAACTTGGGATTTTTGTGCGATGCGTTTTTAACATTACAAAGTCCCATTGACATTCGCATTAAAAAAATGCAGCAATATCGCGTTTGCAAGTGGGAAGGCACCCTCAGAAAGTGTATCGTTTCTCCTTAAGGTTATAAGTTATAACCTAGAAGGCCAGTGAGGAGACCAGCATTCCTGCAAGGCATTGTCTGACTCTTTATGTAAGTCTTTATAACAATGACTTGCATGAATGTTGTCTTCCAATAGGTGGTGCTGCAGAGGTATTGTTCCATGTTCCCTTTTTGCATATTTCCAAAAGAGTATCGATCGTCTTATAAGTCTTCACACACACCTAGGTCAGTGGGTAGGTCACGCGTGCTAGAGGTGGCATGCAGAGCCCTTCATAGTTGTGCCGCTGGCAGCACTGATCATGGCGCATGTTCTGATGTAAACGTGTGCATCCGGGATCCTCCTCCCCTAAGTCCTCTCCTTCATTCCGCAGGAGAGGACAAGGGAAAAAATGTTCCGGGCACTTGCACTGCTGTCAGTGTGTACCCGGGATCAGCGCCAAGAAGAGGAGGAGCTGCGCTGACTGCAAGGAGGAGGTAAGTATATGCGTTGGGGGGACTATAACTACTGGGACCGATATAGGGGTTCGCTATTACTACTGAGGCTACTGTAGAGGTAACTATTACTACTTAGGCAACTGTGCGCGATACTATTACTACTTGGGCCACTGTGGGGGTTAATATTGCTTCTGAGGTCACTGTGGTGGACTCTATTACACATGGGTCTACTCTGGGAATCACTATTGCTACTCAGGTCACTGTGGGGGACACTATTACTAGTGGGGCCACTGTGGGAGTCACTATTGCTTTTGAGGCCACTGTGGGGGGGTCATTATTACTACTGGGTGTACTGTGGGGATCACTATTGCTATAAGGGCCACTGTGGGAGACATTATTACTATTAGGGCCAATATCAGAGACATTACTACCGGGGCCGATATAGGGGACACTATTACTACTGATGATACTAAGGTGGACACTATTTCTACTAAGGCCACTGTGAGACTCACTATTTTTACTAAGGCCACTGTGGAGGTCACTATTACTACTATGGTCAATATAGGGGGCACTATTACTACTATGGTCAATATAGGGGGTCACTATTACTACTGAGGCTACTGTGGGTGTCACTGTTTCTACTGAGGCAACTGTGGGGGACACTATTACCACTGGGGCCACTGTGGGGGTCCCTAATACTACTGGGGCGACCGTGGGAGCCACTATTGCTACTGAGGCCACTGTGGGGGTCATTATTACTACTGGGATCGGTATAGGGGGTCATTATTACTACTGAGGCTACCGTGGAGGTAACTATTACTACTGAGGCAAGTGTGGGGGATGCTATTACCACTGGGGCCACTGTGGGGGTCCCTAATACTACTGGGGCCACCGTGGGAGCCACTATTGCTACTGAGGCCACTGTGAGGCTCACTATTACTACTGGGATCGGTATAGGGGGTCACTATTACTACTGAGGCAAGTGTGGGGGTCACTTTTACCACTGGTTCTACTGTGGGGGTCACTATTACTACTTGGGCCACTGTGGGGGTCACTTGCTACTAGGGCCACTGTGGGGGACACTACTACTACTATGGCCACTGTGGGAGTCACTACTGCTTTGGAGGCCACTGTGGGGCACATTATTACTACTTAGGCAACTGTGGGGATACTATTACTATTGGCACCACTATGGGTGTCACTGTTACTACTGAGGCTACTGTGGGGACACTATTGCATTTGAGGCCACTGTGGGGGATACTATTACTATTGGGACCACTATGGGTGTCACTATTGCTACTGAGGATACTGTGGGGGTCACGATTACTACTATGACAACTGTGGGGATAATATTACTACTGGGGCAACTGTGGGGGTCACTATTACTACTGAGGCCACTGTGGGGGACACTATTACTGCTACGGCTACTGTGTGGGTCGCTATTACTACTGGGGCCGATATAGGGGACCCCATTACTACTGGGGCCATTGTGGGAGTCGCTATTACTACTGGGTCTACTGTGGGGTCACTATTATTACTGGGGCCAGTGGGGGACACTTTATCCACTGGGGCCACTGTGGGAGTTACTATTGATTTTGGCGTCACTATTACTACTGGGTCTGCTGTGGGGGTCACTATTACTACTGGGGCCAGTGGGGGACACTTTATCTACTGGGGCCACTTTGGGAGTCACTATTGATTTTGAGGCCACTGTGGGGGTCGCTATTACTACTGGGGCTACTGTGGGGGCCCTGTACGTTTTGTAACAATTGTGATGAGAATCATACATCGGATAAGCCCCACCCCCTGACCACACCCCTTTGTCCTGGTTTGACCCTTGGAAAAATCTGATCAACTTACACTAGCTCACTTTTATATACTGGAGGGACAGCTATATAATGAATGGGGAAAAAAATCACTGGAATGGCCCTTTAACCTCTTAACTCTAGAGTACGTAAGTTTATGTCCTAGCTGTCATATACTTAACGGAACAGGACATAAATTAAGTCCTGTGCATGGCGTGGTTCAGAAGCTGAGCCAACACTATCCCACAGTGGGAGCCGGCTGTTACTTCTCGAAGAGAAGAAGCGGCGCTGACTGTAAGGAGGAGGTAAGTATATGGGTTAGGTGAGTACTATTAATACTGGGGCTACAGTGGGAAATAATATTACTACTGAGGGAGTTAATTACTGGGGCTACTGGAAGGGGTAATATTATTACTTGGGTTGCTGAGGGGGTTACTATTACTCAATGTATGTTACGGTACTAGTGGGGTGCTTAGGTACGCAAGGCGCGGGGCTCCCTGACCTACACCCACGCCACTGTCCCTTCCTGGAGATAGTCCTTATGGTGAACTCGTCCAGGCCGCCAACTCTAACCCTACGCTTACTAGGGGGGACAGACAGGGACCGCAGTACCTATGCAAGAGACTACTACCCACTAGCACCGACAGGAAAGGCAGATGGTAAGGTGTGGCTGATAACAGCGAGGCTTAGCAGACAAACTGACAGAAGCAAGATACAAACAGAGGTGGACTGGAAAACAGTGGCTGATAACAGTGAGGTCTAGCGGACAAGGTGACGGAAGCAGGATACCAAAACGAGGCAGACTAGCAAGCAGACTGAGGGAAGGACACAAAGTACCAGGGCCAGATTACCAGCAGGTCAGAGTAGCTGAACTACACAGCAGACACTGAAAACTGAAAATAAAAGCAAGGTCTAGCAGACAGGCCTGGCAGATAACAGAAAGTAAAGCAGACAATAGCAAGGTCCAACAGACAAGAAAATTAGAACAACAGAACAATAATTGGCAACTTCCAGGCAGCATGAGCTGGATCTTATAGGAAGGCGGGAGAAGCCGATAGGTAAATAGACCTGTCAATCACCAGCACACTCCTCAGACACATAGCAGGATAATTAACCTGACTGGGAGGCACGGGAGATGTTAACCCTGGCTTGTCTGGACAGAACGAGGTGTGCTGGCAAAATAAACTATGAGCTGACAGGCGTAACAATGTACTGTGGTGTTACTACTATTACTGGGGCCAGGGGTGTAACTATAGGGGGTGCAGGGGATGCGGTTGCACCCGGGCCCAGGAGCCTTAGGGGGCCCAAAGGGCCTCTCTTCTCTATATAGGGAGCCCAGTACTATTATTAAACCATTATAGTTGGGGCCCTGTTACAGGTTTTGCATTGGGGCCCGGGAGCTTCAAGTTACGCCTCTGACTGGGGCTACTGCGAGGGGTTCATATTACTACTGATGCTAACGTGGAGTTAATACTACTTAGGGGGTTATTTTTATAACTGTGGCTACTTTCGGGTTAATATTGCTACTGAGGAGGTTATTACTAGGGCTAATGTGTGGATCACTATTACTACTAAGCCACTGTAAGAGACACTATTACTACTGGGATCACTGTAGGAGTCACTATTGCTGAGGCCACTGTGGGGGTCACTATTATTACTGAGGTTGATATAGGGGACACTATTACTACTGGGGCTGATATAGGAGGTCACTATTACTACCGTGGCTACTGTGGGGGTCACTATTACTACTGAGGCCACTGTGGGGGACACTATTGCTACTGACGCCACTGTGGGGGTCACGATTACTTCTGGGATCGATATAGTGGACACTATTACTACTGAGGCCAATATATGGGGTCACTATTAAGGCTGAGGCAACTGTGGGCATATTATTATTACTGGGGCCAATGTGGGGATCACTATTGCTGCTGAGGCCACTGTAGTGGACTCTACTACACCTTGGTCTACTGTGGGCATCACTATTGCTTCTAGGGTCACTTCGGGGGACACTATTACTACTGGGTCCACTGTAAGAGTCACTATTGCTTTTGAGGCCACTGTGGGGGTCACTATTACTACTGCGTCTACTGTGGGGGTCACCATTAGTACTGGGGACACTTGCTACTGAGTGTACTGTGGGGGGGGGTCACTATTGCTACTAGGGCCATTGTGGGGAACATTATTACTACTGGGGTCAATATTAGGGACACTATTACTACTGGGGCTGATATAGGGGGTCACTATTACTACTGAGGCTACTGTGGAGGTAAGTATTATTATTGAGGCAACTGTGGGGGATACTATTACTACTGGGGCCACTGTGGTGGACCCTATTACACCTGCGTCTGCTACGGGGTACACGATTGCTACTAGAGTCACTCTGGGGGACACTATTACTACTGGGGCAACTGTGAGAGTTGCTTTTGCTTTTGAGGCCACTGCGGGGGTCACTATTACTACTGGGGCCAATGTAGAGGACACTATTACTACTGGGTCTACTGTAGGGGTCACTATTGCTACTAGGGCCACTGTGGGGACACTACTGCTTTTGAGGCTATCATGAGGGTCATTATTACTACTGCAACAACTGTGGGGGATAATATTACTACTGTGGCAACTGTGAGGGTCACAATTGCTAATGAGACCACTGTGGCAGATATTATTACTGAAACGCTACTGTGTGGGTTGCTATTACTACTGGGGCCACTGTGGGGGCACTATGACTACTGGGTCTACTGTGAGGCTCACTATTGCTACTGGGGCCACTGTGTGAGTCCCTTTTGCATCTGAGGCCAGTGTGGGGGGTCACTATTACCACTGAGGCAACTGTTGGGGTCACTATTACTACTGAGGCCACTGTAGGGGACACTATTATTACTAGGTCCACTGCGGGGGTCACTATTGCTACTGGGGCTACTGCAGGACACTATTACTACTGGAGCCACTGTTGGAGTCACTATTAAAGCCACCGTGAGACTCACTATTTTTACTAAGGCCACTGTGGAGGTCACTATTACTACTATGGTCAATATAGGGGGCACTATTACTACTATGGTCAATATAGGGGGTCACTATTACTACTGAGGCTACTGTGGGTGTCACTATTTCTACTGAGGCCACTGTGGGGGTCCCTAATACTACTGGGGCCACTGTGGGAGCCACTATTGCTACTGTAGCCACTGTGAGGCTCACTATTACTACTGGGATCGGTATAGGGGGTCATTATTACTACTGAGGGTACTGTGGAGGTAACTATTACTACTGAGGCCACTGTGGAGGTCACTATTACTACTGAGGGCCACTGTGGGAGTCACTATTGCTGAGGCTACTATGGGGGGGTCACGATTACTACTGATGCAACTGTGGGGGACACTATTGCTACTATGGCCACTTTGGGGGTCACTGTTACTACTGGGGTCGATATATGGAGTCACTAATATTACTGAGGCCACTGTGGGAGTCACTATTGCTGAGGCAACTGTGGGGAGTCACTATTACTACTGCAGTCGATATAAGGGACACTATTATTACTAGAGCCATTATAGGAGGTCACTACTACTATTTAGGCTACTGTGGGGGTCACTATTACTACTGAGGCCACTGTGGGGGACACTATTGCTAATGAGGCCACTGTAGGGGCACTATTACTTCTGGGGTTGATATAGGGGATACTATTACTACTGGGGCTGATATGTGGTGTCACTATTACTACTGAGGCTATTGTGGGGGTCACTATTACTATTGAGGCAACTCTGGGGGATACTATTACTACTGGGTCTACTGTGTGGGTCACAATTGCTACTGGGGCCACTGTGGGGGACACTTGCTACTGTGTCTACTTTGGGGTCACTATTGTTACTGAGGCCACTGTGGGAGTTACTATTGCTTTTGAGGCCACTGTGGGGGTCACTATTACTACTAAGGGAACTGTTGGGGATACTATTACTACTAGGGCCACTGTGGGTGTCATTATTGCTACTGAGGCTACTGTGGGGGACACGATTGCTACTGGGGCCACTGTGGGCGACACTCGCTACTGTGTCTACTTTCGGGTCACTATTGCTACTGGGGCCACTGTGGGAGTTACTATTGCTTTTGAGGCCACTGTGGGGGTCACTATTACTACTAAGGGAACTGTTGGGGATACTATTACTACTGGGGCCACTGTGGGTGTCATTATTGCTACTGAGGCTACTGTGGGGGACACTTTTGCTTTTGAGGCCACTGTGCGGGTCATTCTTACAAGTGATGCAACTGTGGGGGATACTATTACTACTGGGGCCACTGTGGGTGTCATTATTGCTACTGAGGCTACTGTGGGGGACACTTTTGCTTTTGAGGCCAATGTGCGGGTCATTCTTACAACTGATGCAACTGTAGGGGATACTATTACTACTGGGGCCACTGTGGGTGTCACTATTGCAACTGATACTACTGTGAAGGAACACTATTACTATTGAGTCTAATGAGGGGGTCATTGTTAGTACTGCGACAACTGTGGGGGATAATATTACTACTGGGGAAACTGTGGGGGTCACTATTACTACTGAGTTACTGTGTTGGATGCTATTACACCTGGGTAGAGATGAGTGAGCACCAAAATGCTCGGGTGCTTGTTACTCGAGACAAGCTTTTTGTAATGCTCGAGAGCTCGTTTCGAGTAACGAACCCCATTGAAGTCAATGAGAGAGTCAAGCACTTTTCAGGGTGACTGATGATCCGGGCGGAGCGTGCATTGTTTTCAATGGAGCCGCGGCTGCTGCCAGTGGCTCCATTGAAAACAATGCTCTGCTGGCACCCCTAAATTGTTTTTCACGGAAGAGATTTTCATATAAGCCCTTCCCTGAAAAGCAATAGTTTTAGTGTAAAAAGAGAAAAAAAATGTAAAAAACTAACCCGCCGCCGCGTCCCCCGCTGGGATGAAGAACACATCTATCGCATGCATCAGATGTTTCCTTCATCCCTGCTAGTAAGAACAATTCCCTGCTGCTATATCTGCCACATCTGTGACAGATGCAGCAGATGAATTCTTCAATTCCCTACCACAGCTGTCACACATGACAGCTGCGGTAGAGGATTCTGCTGCCTGCATCCGTTATTGGATTTCAGGGAAGGGCTTTAAATGATACTCACCTCCCTTCAGCTGCTGGGGCTCAGCCACATCTTCTCCACCCTGTCCCCAGCTCTGTAGTCCTGATCTATCAGCAGGCGGGGATTTTGAATCCCCACCTGCTGAAAGATCAACGGCGCTACAGAGCCGGGGTCAACGCGGCTAAGACGTGGCTGAGCCCCGGCAGTTGATGGTTTTTCAGTGAAGGGTTTTAAATATAAGCCCTTCCCTGAAAAACCATGAAGAACAGTTTAAAAAATAAAAAAATGATACTCACCTGCCTTCAACAGCCAGGGCTCAGCCTCATGCCACATGCTCGCTTGATAGCCACACTACCCTCATGTCTATTTATAAGTGCGTCTTGGATGAGGAGAAACCGGAGACACACACTGCAGAGGGTTGGCAGTGCCTGGCAGCGACCCTCTTTGAAATTGTGGGCGATAGCCCACAATGCTGATGAGAACTGATAATAAATTAACGTACAATCATAATTTCAATCCCGTGCCACCTCCATCACAAAATTGTCAGGAGCCGCAAACGTGGGCATAAAGGGGACTCAGATGCCAGTACTTCTACACATCACACTGCAGCAGCGCATACTAAGACCAAAGATTGGTTTGAAGCAGGAGGTGTCACAAAAATAGCCACCACAGGTATACTGTGACCCTGTGAAAGTCTCATTACCCCTTTCCAATCCAATGTCTGATGTCTGAAGACATTCTGATTGAAGGCTGTACAGCTCCGATGTCAAAAGACATCCGGCAGTGTATTCTTACTGTATATTACTGGCCACTCTGTTGTCGGGGGCCTCTCCAGCATGTCCCATACCGCAGTACTGGCTTTAGCCAGCAGATGGTGCCATTGTATAATGGCAAAAAGAGAAAGCCCCCTAGGAAACCCTGAATCCAAAATTGGATTGCAAAGGGTTAAATCAGTTACGCTTCCTGTGAACGCTCCAATCCAGTATCTCAGATAACTGTGGTAAGTTGTAACACGAGAGATAATACATGCCGACCAATGCTGACTCCTAGGGATGCGTGCGTTTATCACACCTAAACCAATCCGGCAGTTTACAACTCATGGCATTATACGTCAGCGGACACCCAAAAACAGGCTTGTCAGGGACAGGCAATGTACAATGAGTTGACCTGTTAAACAGCCGGAATGCTTGCAAAAGCCTAGTGCGCACTACTAGACACAACAAGCGTGGGCATGAAGCAAACTCGGATGATAGTACTGCTGTGAACATCTCATTAATTCAGATACGCTTCTTTTGATTGGTCCAAACCAGTGTCTCGGATAACTGTGGTAAAACGAGGGCAAATACATGTCGACCAGCGCTAATCCCCAGACCCCAAGCTGGAGGAGGAGGTTGCATAATAAGCCCGAGAAACTGTGACCGAGGTAGGACCCGCAATCCTCTGTGTGAGAAGCATGTGAGCAGGCCCAGGGTCAGACTTGGGCCCAGCCTCCACCTGGTTGACCCAATGTGCCGTCAGTTACGGTTCCTTTCATCGCTCCAAAGACTGGATAAACCACCAAGAAATTCCACTGGCCAAACCTGGCACAGTTGCACCCCCACCGCCCCAGGACCTCGGCCTCTGCCCACATACTCAACAATCGTGGGCATAAAGCGGACTCGGATGCTAGTACTGCTGTGAATGTCTCATTAAATCAGTTACGGTTCCTTTCATTGCTCCAAAGACTGGATCAACCACAAAGAAATTCCACTGGCCACACCTGGCACAGTTGTACCTCACCCAGGACCTCGGCCTCTGCCCACATCTCCAACAATCGTGGGCATAAAGCTGACTCGAATGCTAGTACTTCCAAGCATCAGCAAAATTCAGCAATCCTTTCGAAAATGGAAGATTTCTTTTAGGCAGGAGGTATTCCAAAGTTGTCACCACAGCGCTAGGAAACCCTTGTGTACCCACACAATTCATTCTGTGTATGTGTCAGATAGCTGAACACCACTATGGAAAACCCTTGTGTACGCACACAATTCATTCTGTGTATGTGTCAGATAGCTGAACACCACTATGGAAAACCCGTGTGTACCCACACAATTCATTCTGTGTATGTGTCCGATAGCTGAACACCTCAATGGGAAACCCTTCTGTACCCACACAATTAATTCTGTGTATGTGTCAGATAGCTGAACACCGCGCTGGGAAACCCTTGTGTACCCACACAATTCGCTCTGTGTGTGCGTCAGATAGCTGAACACTGCAGTGGAAAACCCTTGTGCACCCACACAATTCATTCTGTGTATGTGTCAGATAGCTGAACACAGCAATGGGAAACCCTTGTGTACCCACACAATTTATTCTGTGTATGTGTCAGATAGTTGAACACTGCTATGGGAAACCCTTGTGTACCCACAGTATAGACGAACCCCTGAAACCTTTCTGTAGCAAGAGTATAGGCGAACCCCTGAAACCTTTCTGTAGCAAGAGTATAGGTGAACCCCTGAAACCTTTCTGTAGCAAGAGTATAGGCAAACCCCTAAAACATTTCTGTAGCAAGAGTATAGACGAACTCCTGAAACCTTTCTGTAGCAAGAGTATAGGCGAACCCCTGAACCTTTCTGAAGCAAGAGTATAGGCAAACCCCTGAAATATTTCTGTAGCAAGAGTATAGGCGAACCCCTGAAACCTTTCTGTAGCAAGAGTATAGGCAAACCCCTGAAACCTTTCTGTAGCAAGAGCATAGGCGAACCCCTGAAACCTTTCTGTAGCAAGAGTATAGGCAAACCCCTGAAACTTTTCTGTAGCAAGAGTATTGGCAAACCCCTGAAACCCTTCTGAAGCAAGAGTATAGGCGAACCCCTGAAACATTTCTGTAGAAAGAGTGTAGGCGTACCACTGCAACCTTTCTGTTGCAAGAGGATAGGCGAACCCTTGAAACATTTCCATAGCAAGAGTATAGGTGACCCTCTGAAACATTTCTGTACCAAGAGTATAGGTGAACCCCTGAAACCTTTCAGTAGCAAGATTAAAGGCAAACCTCTGAAACCTTTCTGTACCAAGAGTATAGGCGAGCCCCTGAAACATTTCTGTACAAAGAGTATAGCTGACTCCCGGAAAAATTGGTGTAGCAAGAGTATAGGTGAACCCCTCTAAAATTGATGTACCAAGAGTATAGGCAAACGCCTCAAACATTTATTTACTAAGGGTATAGGCGAAGGCCTAAAAAATTGGTTTGCTGTGAGTATAGGCGAAGCCCAGAACAATTAGTTTGCTATGAGTTTGGACGAAGCCCGGAAAAATTCCTGTACCAAGAGTATAGGTGAACCCCTGAAGAATTGTTGTACCAAGAGTATAGGCAAACACCTCCAACATTTATTTACTAACATTATAGGCGAAGCCCGGAAAAGTTGGTTTGCTATGAGTATAGGCGAAGGCCTGAAAAATTAGTTTGCTATGAGTTTGGACAAAGCCCAGAAAAAATTGTTTTGCTCTGAGTATAGACGAAGCACGTAAAAATGTGTGTACCAAGAGTACAGGTGTACCCCTGAAAAATTGGTTTACCCACGGTGCAGGTGAAACCCAGAAACATATTTTAAAGATACAACTCATAGTTGCTTAATCTGCTAACAATACCTGGAGGCAGCCCTCGGAAAAAAAATTGTTTTAACGGAGCCTTTTGGCCCTCAGAAAAATTGGCTGTTCAGCGTGATGACATGCTGGTTTAAGAAAGGAGGAGGAAGATCAGAGAGGGATAGACCAAGCAACTTCTCCCCTTTTTTGGGTGATATAGGATGAATGGTTCTCTTGTTCCAGCTGAAAGAACCTTTATGTTCCGCTGCATTCCACCGGTGGAGAAGAGAAGTCTGGGGAAATCCAGCCTTTGTTCATCTTAATAAGTGTAAGCCTGTCGGCGCTGACAGTTGACAGGCGGGTACGCTTATCCGTGATGATCCCCCCAGCAGCACTAAACACCCTCTCTGATAAGACGCTAGTGACAGGGCAGGCTAGCACCTCCAAGGCATACAGCGCAAGTTCGTGCCACGTGTCCAGCTTTGACACCCAATAATTGTACGGAGCAGAGTGATTACGGAGGACGTTGGTACGGTAGGCTATATACTCCCAAACCATCTTTTTACACTGTTCCCTCCGACTCAGCCTAGACTGGGGAGTGATGACACAGTCTGGCTGGGGAGCCATAAAACTGGCAAAGGCCTTGGAGAGTGTTCCCTTGCCTGCGCTGGACATGCTGCCTGATTCCTGCGTGTGCCCTGCTAGTTGGCCCACTGATGTACGTCCTGTACCGCTAGCGTTGTCAGCGTTGTCAGATGGGAACCTTAGCATCAGCTTTCCCACCAGGGCCTTGTGGTATTGCATCACTTTCATACTCCTTTCCTCTTCGGGAATGAGAGTGGAAAGGTTCTCCTTATACCATGGGTTGAGAAGGATCAACACCCAGTAATCCTTGTTAACCAGAATGCGTCTAACGTGAGGGTCAGGGGAAAGGCAGCTTAACATGAAGTTAGCAATGTGTGCCAGAGTCCCAGTATGCAACACATCGCTGTCCTCACTAGGAGGATGACTTTCATAATCCTCCTCCTCCTCTTCAGCCCATACACGCTAAACAAATGTGAGGGAAGTAGTATGGGTACCCTTTGCAGTGTGGGAAGCAGTCTCTTCCCCCTCCTCCTCCTCATCCCCCTCCTCCTCTTCCCATACACACTGAGAAACAGGCGTGGAGGTGGTCTGGCTATGAAGCGACATACTGTCATCCCCATCTCCTATTCTAACTGCAAAGCGTCAGCCTTTATCCTTAGCAGCAAACTTCTCAGCAGGCAAAGCAGCGGGACGGTTATGCAGATAATGGCCGCGTCATCACTCACCATTTGTGTAGACTCCTCAAAGTTTCCTAGGACCTGACAGATGTCTGCTATCTATACTCACTCCTCTGTGAAGAACTGTGGAGGCTGACTACCACTTCGCTGGCCATGTTGCAGCTGGTATTCTACAATGGCTTTACACTGCTCGTACAGCCTGGCCAACATGTGCAATGTAGAATTCCAGTGCGTGGGCACGTCGCACAGCAGTCAGTGCACTGTCAGCTGGAAGCGCTTTTGCAGTGTCCTGAGGGTGGCAGCACCTGTGGTGGACTTCCTGAAATGGGCGCACACACAACGCACCTTGGTGAGCAGGTCAGACAAATGGGGGTAGTTTTTCAGAAAGTGAACCACCAGATAGAACATGTGGGCCAGGCATGGCACGTGTGTTAGCCTGCCAAGATGCAGAGCTGCCACCAGGTTACGCCCATTATCACACACGACCATGCCTGGTTCAGTGGCGAAAGCCACTGCTCGGTCTGCTCTGTCAAACCCTGCAACAGTTCTTGGGCGGTGTGCCTCTTCTCTCCCAAGCTGAGTAGTTTCAGCATGGCCTGCTGACGCTTGCCCACCGCAGTGCTACAGCACCTCGAGCTACCGACTGCCGGCGACGTGCTCACACGTGGTAATAGAAAGGTGGACGGTGTGGAGGAGGAGGGAGGGTGTTTGGAGGAGGTGGCATAATTCTCCGGTGAAACCTTCACCGAGGTAGAACCCGCAATCCTCGGTGTGGGTAGCTTGTGAGCAGACCCAGGGTCAGACTCGGTCCCAGCCTCCAAGTTCACCCAATGTGCAGTTAGGGAGATGTAGTGTCCCTGCCCGCCAGCACTTGTCCACGTGTCCGTTGTTAAGTGGACCTTCCCTGTAACCACATAGGTGATGAAACGGTTTATGTTGCGTGAGACGTGCTGGTGTAGGGCAGGGACAGTACTCCGGGAAAAATAGTGGCAACTGGGGACCGAGTACCGAGGGACAGCTGCCGCCATCATGTTGCGGAAAGCCTCCATTTGTAATAGCCTGTATGTCAGCATCTCCAGGCTGAGTAGTTTAGCGATATGCACGTTTAAAGATTGTGCTTGCGGGTTGGTGGCCGTGTATTTCCGCTTTTGTTCCAACGATTGGGTTAGCGACAGTGGAACGCTGTGCTGGGACACATTGGTAGAGGCAGTGGAGGACCGTAGAGGTGAGGGTGTGGGTGTAGGCTGGGAGGCGCTCGTGCCTGCATCCTGGGAGGGGGAATGTACCTCTGTTCCAGGTTGTGACACGGGGGAAGAGGCAGTGGTGTGACCCGCAGGCGGTGAATGGCTTTCGTTCCACCTCATGGGGTGCTTAGCCATCATATGCCTGTGCATGCTGGTGGTGGTGAAGCTGGTAGTGGTGGCTCTCCGGCTGATCTTGGTGCGGCACAAGTTGCACAACACTGTTTGTCGGTCTTCCGTGTTCTCACTAATAAACCACCAGACCTTCGAACACCTAGCCCTCTGCACGGAGGCTTGCCGCGAGGGATTGCTGTGGGAAACAGTTGGTGGAATATTTGCTCTGGCCCTGCTTCTCCCCCTGGCCACCCCACTGCCTCTTCCAACCTGTTCTGTTGCAGCACTTGCCTCCCCCTCTGAAGCCCTATCTTCAGGAAGCTTTGCAAGCCAGGTGGGGTCAGTCACCTCATCGTCCACCAGCTCTTCCTCTGACTCCTCAGTCTGCTCCTCCCTTAGACTTACTACCCTAACAACCACCTCGCTGACAGACAACTGTGTCTCATCCTCATCATCCACGAATAGATCTTGAGAAAGTAATTCGAAGTCCCCACCCTCATCACCCTGAGTCTATGAAAGTTCCACATTTTCGGCATCGGTCATGGAAAACTCCTCACGTGGCTGTTGAACCATTTTTTTACACTCAGGGCAGGGACCCGAGAAGAGTTCTTGGGTGTATGCCTGTTCATCATAATCTCTCCTTTTCCTAGAGTGACCAGGCTGGGCGGAAGAAGGAGCAGCCTGAGGATTCAGAGATGCATTCCCTTGGGTGGCGTGAGTGGACTGCGTGGAAGACTGGGTGTTGGATAAAGTAGTGGAGGTGTTATCCGCTATCCACGTCAGCAGCTGATTGCACTGCTGTGCTTGCTTTTAATAATGAATGGTCTACCACGCGGACCTGCAAAATGTGACATGAAGCTGGGGAGTGGAGATACGCGGTGCTCTACTAATCTCTCTGCAGCAGGGCACTGTTTCACCCTGCCAAGGACCTCGGTCTCTGCCCACACGCTCATTGGGAGGCCCACGTCCTCGGCCTCGACCCTTACCCCTATTCTTCATCATGAAGGATAAAGCATAGAGCAGGGCCAGAAAAAATTTCACCAGTGGATACCGCTGATCCCTGGGGCTAATTCACCGTCTACAGAGACTGGTAGATTTGAGAGACTCTGATCAGGGCCAGAATAAATTTAACCAGTGTATAACGCTGAGACCTAGGCCTAAATCACCGCCCACAGAGACTGGTAGATTTGAGAGACTCTGAGCAAGGCCAGAAAAAATTAACCCACTGTATAGCGATGAGAACTATGGCTAATTCACCGCACAGAGAAAATGGTCGCTTTTATAGACTCTGAGCAAGGCCAGAAAAAATTAACCCACTGTATAGTGATGAAAACTACGGCTAATTCACCGCACAGAGAAAATGGTCGCTTTTATAGACTCTGAGCAAGGCCAGAAAAAATTAACCCACTGTATAGTGATGAAAACTACGGCTAATTCACCGCACAGAGAAAATGGTCGCTTTTATAGACTCTGAGCAAGGCCAGAAAAAATTAAAGGGGTGGTCTCGCAAAACAAAGTGGGGTTATACACTTCCGTATGGCCATATTAATGCACTTTGTAATATACATCGTGCATTAAATATGAGCCATACAGAAGTTATTCCACTTACCTGCTCCGTTGCTAGCGTCCTTGTCTCCATGGTTCCGTCTAAATTCGCCGGCAGCTTGCTTTTTTAGATGCGCTTACGCAGTCCGGTCTTCTCCATTCAGCACGAGCCGCTTCAGTGTGCTCCCCGCTACAGCTCTTCTGCGCATGCGCAGACGAGCTGTCACTGCTCGGGAGCGCGCTGGAGCGGCCATTCTGTACCTTCCTCTGTTAGAGGAAGGTGCAGAGCTGCCAAGCTGTCCGGAGAATCCGCCCAGCTGTCCTGGTAAGTCATGGGCCGGGGGGGCTGCCGCTGCGCCGGGCTGCGCCGGGCTGCGCCGGGGGGGGGCTGCCGCTGCGATGGGGGGGCTGTCGCTGCGCCGGGGGAACTAGCGCTGGGCCGGGGGGGGCTGTCGCTGCGCCGGGGGAACTAGCGCTGGGCCGGGGGGGGCTGTCGCTGGGCCGGGGGAACTAGCGCTGGGCCGGGGGGGGGGGCTGTCGCTGGGCCGGGGGGGGCTGTCGCTAGGCCGGGGGAACTAGCGCTGCGCCGGGGGGGCTGCGCCGGTTACCTGCTGCCTGGCGGTGGGTGACTGGTCGGCGGCTGCGGTGGGTCCGGTCGGCGGCTGCGGGGCGTCTGGTTGCCATGGAGACACAGCTGGCAGCATCTCGGGAGCGCGCACGTCGGGTTGCAGCGAGCGACGGGAAAAGAGCTGGCGGCCATCTTGGGGAAACTTTTATAAGTTGCTGAAACGCTGGAACGGTAAGTACGAACCAGCTAGAAATGTCATTTACAGGGGGGCTTAGTAATGTGTACTTAATGGGGGGGACTGGGCAAAAAAAAAAATTCACTGCTTCCTCGAGACATCTTCTTTAACCCACTGTATAGTGATGAGAACTACGGCTAATTTACCGCAAACAGGGAATGGTAGCTTTTATAGACTGTGAGCAAGGCCAGAAAAAATTAACCCACTGTATAGCGATGAAAACTACGGCTAATTCACTGCATACAGAGAATGGTAGATGTGACAGACTCTGCACAGGGCCAGAAAAAATTAATCCACTGTATAGCGATGAGAACTATGGCTAATTCACCGCACACAGAGACTCTTAGCTTTTATTAACTGTGAGCAAGGCCAGAAAAAATCAACTCACTGTATAGTGATGAGAACTTCGGCTAATTCACCGCATGCAGAGACTGTTAGCTTTTTCAGACTGTGAGCAAGGCCAGAAAAATGAACCCACTGTTTAGCAATGAGAACTATGGCTAATTCTCTGCACACAGAGACTGTTAGCTTTTATAGACTCTGAGCAAGGCCAGAAAAAATGTAAATTAAAAATGGTAAATTCCTATGTTCTGTGTGTACACCCCTGGCAGTACACTGCATAAAACCTCTACCAGTGGGCAGAATACAGCCGGGATGCTTGAAAAAAAAATTGATGCACTACTGGTCCCAGCCAGCTAAAATGATAATTCACTAAATGAGGAGTAGTCCTAAGAAGGACTACACCAACACTTTCCCTATCTCAGCAGCTCTTTCCCTAACCTCTGCCAGCATGCGTCTGAGGCGAGCCGCTGGTGGCACCATTTTAAGTATTTCGTGGTCACCTGATCTCGCTAGCCACTCACTGCTGTAGACGTGCACAGGGTTGGCACGTCACAGCAGGAAGTGGTAATGCCTTCCCTGCATGCTTAGTGGCTACAAAATGGCAGTAAACGTGCTGGGAGGGGAAATGAAATGTATTTGAGTACTGCGTTGTGCTTGACTCGAGTAGCGAGCATCTTGAGTAGCCTAATACTCGATCGAGCATCAAGCTCAGATGAGTGTGCTCGCTCATCTCTAATCACATCCAAGAGATGTTTTTGAGTTGGAGGCGGCAGGAAGTGGTGATAGCTTGTAAGTATGGTTTGAAGGACAGGGAGCAATGTAGGGAAAGATGATGAACTCATTTTTATCCATTTAGAGTTTGGGAAGAGAAATTGGCAAGATTGTGCATAGAATGACCTGAAGGGGGCTGTAAACAGGCCATCTGTATACTGAATGCTAATCAGCAGGGATAGCTGCATGGGTGTGTCTGGAAGAGCTAAAATCTCTAGACATATTCAGCCCATTCTATCTCCAGTAGTCTAATTTAAATTAATAGGGGGCAGCACATATACTAGACTGCCACTACAGTCATTTGTAGGTACATAGGATCACTGTTCTTATGATCGGTGGGGGTCCAAGTGATCGGACCCCCACCAATCAGATACTTATCCCCTAGCTTAGTGATTCCTCCATGCCTCTCATGTAACTGGTCCTCAGAAGGCTCTCATTCCTAGTCCAGCTAAAGCACAATATATACTATGACATTGCAGGGCACTAGGCCTGTCATCCAGCCAACTTGCTGTTCCACACAACATACAGGGGTATATCTACATGGCACAACCAATGACTGTCTGAGTAGTTCCTCAGTAAACTTGTAGTCCATTAAAAAAAGCAACTGTACAGGATTCATAGGCAGTCCAAAGGTTGCAAATGGAGGTCACATACTTGGTCTGCAATAATATTCATGTAAAGGGTAGCCAGTCAGGGCAATGTTTTTGCTTTTACATGTTATGTTTGTTCCTGTATCCTTAAGAGTCACGGAGACCCAAGCAATGGCTGTTCCGGCCTGCAACCATGGACCAGAATTTGGAAAGTGGGCAGAGTGAGCAAGGTTGTTGAGAGAGTGAGACGTATGCGGAGCGGCTCTGCAAGGAAGGTCCGATTGCCTTACGGGCATAGCAGAAGTTGTTGCTGTACTACTACTGCATAAAGATCAGAGTTGGTCAACTCCGTAGGTTCACCCCAGTTTCCCTTAATCGTTCAGGGGGGAAGATTGTCCATTGCAGGTAGGCCAAACCCTTCCATCAGAGACTCTGAAAAAGACCTGGTACCCAAGCTATAAGTTTATGGGAATGAGACCGTAAGACTGTTCTACAAGAAAAGCCGACTTAAAAAATCTATAAATCACAAATGGTAGGTACCGTGTAACACCATGTCTACCTTCATACATGTTTCAAAAGACATTTCTTTCTTGATCACAGCTAACGAACTGCCATGATACTTTTCCCTTAGAACTCGTTCAGACGAGTGCTGTTTTCGCGCTATTAGTCTTCTAATAGGAACCAATATGTTCCTATAGAAAAGTTCACATGAAAGAATGTTAGGCATGCTGAATCATTTCCTAAGCTCTCTGGGCAAGTAGAGGGGTAGCCCTCTTCACATCCCCTATCGTTGGGGCTGAAACTACTGGGCATCACTGCCTGCATCATCACTGGGGGTGCCTCATTAAAGCTCAGGCATAATGGTGCCACCCAGGGCACTCTAACAAGGCAACCTGCACCTGAACTGTGTCTCCTCTCCCTGGCCGTGGTTCTGGCCTGAGGTTTTAGGGAGCACGTGGGCAGATACGTGCCACCGAGCAGGCTGGGCTCAGTGTAGGAAGCCGGCAGTTGTGTGTCAGTAGCATTAAAGGGGTTGTCCAGCGGCAGCAAGTGGGTCTATACACTTCTGTATGGCCATATTAATGCACTTTGTAATGTACATTGTGCATTAATTATGAGCCATACAGAAGTTATAAGAAGCTTTTCACTTACCTGCTCCATTGCTAGCGTCCTCGTTTCCATGGAGCCGACTAATTTTCGGCGTCTAATGGCCAAATTAGACGCGCTTGCGCAGTCCGGGTCTTCTTCTTTTCTCAATGGGGCCGCTCGTGCAGGATGCCGGCTCCGTGTAGCTCCGCCCCGTCACGTGCGGATTCCAGCCAATCAGGAGGCTGGAATCGGCAATGGACCGCACAGAAGCCCTGCGGTCCACCAAGGGAGAAGATCCCGGCGGCCATCTTCAGCAGGTAAGTAAGAAGTCACCGGAGCGGGGATTCAGGTAAGCGCTGTGCGGTGTTCTTTTTTAACCCCTGCATCGGGGTTGTCTCGCGCCGAACGGGGGGGGGGTTGAAGAAAAAAAAACCCGTTTCGGCGTGGGACAACCCCTTTAAGTTACTGACACGTTGTAGTTGGTAAGTGGCTCCAAGCCGCATAATCCTGGCCGGCTTTTCCTGGAGTGGTCAAAGTGAAGGGTGGGATGGCCACTCCCATGTACCAGGTGAGGCTAGTACCAGGCCTTATAAAGCCTGGACCTGCCGGTCCTAGGAGAGGTGTGCTGAGACCTCTGCAGCTCTGAGAGCCAGGCTGGCTGTGGGCAGCAAGCGTTTGTTTTTGCAAGTGAGTAGTCAGGGTCGGTCTATGTCTAGTAAGTGCTCAGACGAGCAGGAGTTACTTTATGTTGGCCTGGTGGTAAGGCCTGTTTTTCTTTGTTTTGTGCTGAAATAAACCCAGGCGAAGCCTGGACTACGAACTTTATCCAGAGTGTCACTGTCTCTGACTGTCAACGCCCAGATCGCTACCTATCCTAATTCTAAGCCCTCACATATGGTGTTTGGATGCGGACAAACGGTCTTAAAGAGACATACGCCTATTAATGGACGTTATGCTGCAGCAGCTGGAGAACCGTTGCTAAGGGCAACTGCCCAAGGGATTTACTGGAGAGTGCTGTAACCCCCCATGTCCTGGGTGAAAGCTGCATGGTGCAGCAAGCAGATACGGCCAAGATGGAGGACCTAATGAAACAGTTGACGCTGATGACGGCGACCCAGCAAAAGGTCCATGAGGAGGCCATGAGAGCTCAGGCCGAAACTAATGCTCTCCTGGCGGAAGCCAATCATTTAGCCTTGCAGGAGCAACAGCGGGTTAACCAGCAGCTGTAAGAGCAAGTCCTGGCGGTGGCACAAAGTGTGCAGAGGTCGTCTGGTTCACTCTCCACCACCCGTACCGCGGTACAGGCGTCCTTACAAAAGATGACGCCCACCGATGACATTGAGGCCTGTCCTTGAAAGAGTGGCAGAAAGGGAGAAGTTACCGGCGCATCAGTGGGCTGAGGTAGTAGCGCCTTTCCTGACGGGGGAACCCCAAAAGGCCTATTTTGACCTCGGTGAGCAGGATGCCAAGGACTATACTAAGCTCAAGGGTGAGATCCTGGCACGCTTGGGCGTGGACACCAATGAGCGGGCCCGACGCGTACACGCCTGGACTTTCGCTGACAACCTGCCAGTTCGCTCTCAGATGTACAACCTGTTCCACCTGGTGAGAAAGTGGCTGCAACCGGAGGAGTCGACCCCGGCAGAGATCATGCAAAAAGTGGTTCTGGACAAATTTATCCGCTCGTTGCCCCCGCCATTCAGCGCTGGGTGGGACAAGGGGGCCCCCAGGATGTGGAACAACTTGTGAGCCTCGTCGAGAGGTATAAAGCCACAGAGGACTTATTGCAAGCCGTGCCTCCTGGAAGCTCCAACCCTGGGAACAGCAAGTCGACCGGAGCACCTGGTAAGACTGTTCCCTATGTAAAGGGTGTCAAAAGTGTCGCAGGGGAGGCGGCCCAGAGGGGGGATCGTTTGGGACAAAAGAGGAGTCCCAAATGGACAGTCTGGTCCCGGATAGAACCCCAAGGTGACCGAGCCCCCATACTGTGTTGGCGCTGTCATGAGCCCGGGCATATTGCCGCCAACTGTCCACTCACCGTGGAGCCAATGGACTGTGACTCTGCCCGGCGGAGGTCGATGTTCGCACGGCCAGTATGCTCTGCAGGAACGGTGTCAGAGATTGATCGCCCCTTATGCCACTTAAAGGTGAACAACTCTACTGGACTCGGGGAGCTTGGTTACGCTGGTGCACTCCAGCTTGGTCGATCCCACAACCGTCACCGGCCATCGCATGGGCATTGTGTGTGTGCATTGGGACACCAAGGAGTATCCTATTGCCCCTGTAAGACTTGAGATTCCGTGTGGACTTGCCACTCATGAGGTGGGCGTCGTAAGGTCCTTAATGCACACCGTGATCCTCGGGAGAGACTTTCCCCTATTTTGGGACTTGTGGCAAAGCCAAGGGTCGTCTACAAGTAAGGTTCATGATGATGCAAATATGTATGATGTATGTCCCGAACCATTTGACCCTGAGGGTACGGTTCCGGCAGTCGCGGTAACCCAAGAGAATGGGGATAACTTTCCCTTAACGGTACTGGCAGGTAAGACGGAGGTGCAGGACGAAGTGGTTGCCATGCCTGACTTAGAGGTCTCACGTGCCAATTTCGGAACGGAGCAGCTCCGAGACCCCACCTTAGTAAAAGCCAGGGAAAGTGTTAAAGTGATCAATGGGGAGCCTCAATTCCCAGGGGCTGAGGCAGAGTTCCCACACGTTGCAGTCAATCAAGACTTGTTGTATCAGGTTGACAAGGTCCGTGGGGAGATGGTAGAACAGCTGGTGGTACCTCAGTCTTATCGTAGGATGGTCTTAGACCTGGCGCACAAGCATGTGCTAGGAGGTCATCTCGGGAGCGAAAAAACTAGGGAACGCGTCCTTCAGCGGTTTTACTGGCCCGGGGTAGATGGGGATGTAAAATGTTACTGCGAGTCATGCCAGGAGTGTCAAATAACAGCTCCTATGCCCCATTACCAGAGTCCCTTAGTGCCCCTGCCCATTATAAAGGTGCCGTCTGAGCAGATCTCTATGGACCTAGTTGGTCCCTTGGTGAGGTCTGCCCGGGGTCACCAACATATGTTAGTGGTTGTAGATTATGCCACCCGCTACCCCGAAGCAGTTCCTTTGCGCAATACTTCATCAAAGGGTATTGCAAAGGAACTACTTCATATGTTCTCCCGCACGGGTATACCAAAAGAGATCCTGACGGACCAAGGAACCCCCTTTATGTCAAAGGTCATGAAGGAACTGTGTAAGCTGCTGAATATTAAGCACTTACGGACATCTGTGTACCACCCACAGACAGATGGTCTTGTTGAGAGATTCAATAAGACCCTAAAAAGCATGCTAAAAAGGGTAGTCAATAGGGATGGGAAGGATTGGGACTGTCTGCTGCCATATTTAATGTTTTCAATCCGGGAAGTCCCACAATCCTCCACTGGGTTCTCTCCCTTTGAGTTAGTTTATGGTAGACATCCACGGGGGCTCCTTGATATAGCCAAGGAGACCTTGGAGCACGAATCCACTCCATACTGGAGTGTTATTGAACACATCTCACTCATGCAACATCGAATTGTGGCGGTCATGCCCATTGTTACATTTACAGCAGGCTCAAGAAGCCCAAAGCGGGGTATATAACAGGTCCGCCAAGGTGAGAAGCTTCAACCCTGGGGATCGGGTACTAGTGTTGGTGCTCACCCTAGAAAGTAAATTCCTAGTGAAATGGCAAGGGCCCTATGAAATAATCGAGAAAGTCGGAGAGGTAAACTATAAGGTGTACCAGCCGGGCAGGTGGAAGCCAGAACAGTTGTACCATGCAAATCTAATTAAGCCATGGAAGGACAGAGAAACCCTGACTGCAGTGAGCGCCCCCCATGGCGGGGTCCCAGAGGTGTGTGTATCAGGGTCCCTGTCTAAATCTCAACAGCAAGAGCCTAGGGAATTGATCCAACATAATTCGGACGTGTTCTGCGATATACCAGGGCGTACTGGCGTCATAAAACTCAACATTGTAACTGAGCCAGAGGTAAAGGTGCATTTGAAACCGTACAGGATTCCAGAAGCCCACAGACGAGCCATTTCTGAGGAGGTCAAGAAAATGCTAGACCTCGGGGTAATTGAAGAGTCGAAAAGTGAATGGTCCAACCCGATCATGCTGATACCAAAAACTGATGGCTCTCTGCACTTCTGTAATGACTTCCAGAAGTTAAATGACGTATCAAAATTTGATGCATACCCAATGCCAAGAGTGGACGAGTTAATTGAGAGACTGGGTCATGCCAGATACTTTTCCACTCTCAACCTTACTAAAGGTTACTGGCAGGTTCCCCTTACAGAAAGGGGCGAAAGAAAAGACAGCGTTTGCCACACCCGACGGGCTGTTTCAGTACATCTGCTTACCCTTTGGTTTGCATGGAGCTCCAGCAACCTTCCAAAGATTGATGGATGTCATACTCAAACCCCATCGTCAGTATGCATCAGCGTATTTAGATGATATCATGATCTTTAGCGAGGACTGGGACAGCCATCTACCTAAGGTACAGGCAGTACTCAACTCCCTTACAAAAGTGGGGCTCACAGTAAAACCCAAAGAAGTGCGCCATAGGCCTCGAAAAAGCACGATACCTGGGGTATATAATAGGCAGGGGTATTATAAAACCCCAGGTTAATAAAATTGAAGCAGTTCAGGACTGGCCACAACCCACAACTAAAAGGCAGGTGAGAGCCTTTTTAGGCATTGTAGGGTACTATCGGCGGTTCGTGCAAAACTTTGCTAGCGTAGCAGCGCCCCTAACAGACTTGACCAAGAACAATAAGTCAGTCATGGTCAAGTGGAACCCTGACGCAGAAAAGGTGTTTCAGGAGTTAAAACGGGCACTCTGTAGACGTCCTGTGTTGGTCACACCCAACTTTAAAAGGGAATTTATGGTTCAAACAGATGTGTCCGATGTGGGACTGGGAGCAGTTCTGTCCCAAGAAGTAGAGGGAGAAGAACATCCCGTAATTTATCTGAGCAGGAAGCTCACGCCACCCGAAAAAAATTACAGTATTATTGAGTAGGAGTGCCTAGCCATCAAGTGGGCCCTTGAATTCCTAAAATACTACCTTCTAGGTCGGCACTTCAGGCTGATCACAGACCGCTTTCTTTTAACCTGGATGTCACAGGCAAAAGAGAGAAACGCCAGAGTCACTAGGTGGTTCCTGACGCTTCAAAACTTCAGTTTCTCTGTCGAACACAGGGCAGGAAAGCTACAGGGCAATGCAGATGCCTTGTCTAGGACGCCTTGTATGGCTGCTAAAGGTGTCCGACCCCACAGGCTCGAACAGAGGGGGAGGGTATGTGAGACAGTGACGAGCAAAGTACTGGAGGGCAGATATATTTCGCCTAGGATGCTCTCCTATGAGGTTTTAGCAAGCACGTGGGCAGATACGTGCCACCGAGCAGCCTGGGCTCAGTGGAGGAAGCCGGCAGTTGTGTGTCAGTAGCATTAAGTTACTGACACGTTGTAGTTGGTAAGTGGCTCCAAGCCGCATAATCCGGGCTGGCTTTTCCTGGAGTGGTCAAAGTGAAGGGTGGGATGGCCACTCCCATGTACCAGGTGAGGCTAGTACCAGGCCTTATAAAGCCTGGACCTGCCGGTCCTTTGAGAGGTGTGTTGAGACCTCTGCAGCTCTGAGAGCCAGGCTAGCTGTGCGCAGCAAGTGTTTGTTTTTGCAAGTGAGTAGTCAGGGTCGGTCTATGTCTAGTAAGTGCTCAGACGAGCAGGAGTTACTTCATGTTGGCCTGGTAAGGCCTGTTTTTCTTTGTTCTGTGCTGAAATAAACCCAGGCGAAGCCTGGACTACGAACTTTATCCAGAGTGTCACTGTCTCTGACTGTTAACGCCCAGATTGCTACCTATCCTAACACTAAGCCCTCACAATATACAGCTGGTAAAAGTTATACATCTCCCTGTATATAATTATAGAGACCTTACTGGAAGGTATAACCTGGGTATCTCCTGTATATAATTATATAAATACAGTTGATATAAGTTATACATCTCCCTGTACATAGTGATATGGAGTATGCTGGTATAACCTGGGTATCTCTTGTATATAAATGCAAACAATTAAAAAACGTATCAAAAACATGTGGGTTTTTTTTGTCAGTAGTTTATGCAGTTTCTTATAAACAAATGTGGTTTTTGAATATCGTATGCAGTTTTTAATGTGTTTTTTAATCGTGGTTCAAAAATACAACAAAAAGCATGAACGTAGCCTAAGGGGCTACAAGCAAATTTTCATGTGGTCCAGGAAATGAGCCATGTTTGGAAAGCTTGTGCCAAGAGGTTGGATTATGTATGTAAATTCATTTTGCAGCTGTATGCAGCACAATTTAGGTATGAGCACCTGTACAGGAGTGGAGGGGGGGGGGGGGGGCGAGGTGTACTTTTGCACCCGGGCCCCTGAGCCTTTAGTTATGCCCTTGACTTAGACTATTTCTAAAGCACAGGTGTCAAACACAAGGCCCGCAGGCCTGCTGCCTCATTTTATGTGGCCCGTGGCGTGCCGACAACGCCCACCACTGTAGCGATTACCAGCTGGGCTGCTGCAGCTCCTCACTGGTAATCACGCTGGCAACGCTGATCCCGACACACACTTTGATGTCAGTGTGCAGCCAGGATCCTCCTCCCCTGAGGTCCCTGCTCCTCAGTGCCGCAGGAGAGGACTCAGGGAAGAAGCGTGCGGGGTGCACACTCTGACGTCAGAGTGCATCCGGGCTCAGCACGAGCAGAGGGGGAGCAGCGCTGACAGCAAGGAGGGGGTAAGTATATGGGTTGGAGGGGAACTATTATTACTGAGAGGGGGTTAATATTACTGAGTGGGGTTAATATTACTCAGGGGGGTTAATAATACTGTGGAGGTTAATATTACCGAGGGGGGTTACTATTGCTATGGGGTTATTATTACTGACAGAGGTAATATTATTACTGAGGGGGGTTAATATTACCGAGGGGGGTTAATATTGCTATGGGGTTAATATTACTGACGGGGATAATACTATTACTGAGGGGGGTTAATATTAATATGGGGTTATTACTACTGAGGGGGTTATTATTATTACTCTTGGGGTCGCTATTACTACGGGGGCCACTGTGGGGGTCGTTATTACTACTGGGGCCACTGTGGGGGTCACTATTACTAATTTGGCCACTGTGGGGGTCGCTATTGCTAATTGGGCCACTGTGGGGGTCGCTATTACTAATTGGCCCACTATGGGTGTCCATATTATTACTGAGGCAACTATGAGGGTCACTATTATTACTGGAGCCACTATGAGAGTCACTATTTTTACTGGGTCTACTATGAGAATCACTATTTTTTACTGGGGCCACTTTGAGAGTCACTATTACTACTGCGACCACTATAGGGGTCACTATTAGTACTGCAACCACTATAGAGGTCACTATTAGGGCTCGTTCACACAGGCGTAATCGTATTTCGGTCGCACAAATACGCTGTGTAATTGAAAATCGCTTATGCCTGCATATTTTAGCACGCAAAAAAAGAACGCAGATGGGCTCACTGAAATAGTGCGCAAATATGCAGTGAATACATAGGTTTCCCGCACAATCACTGCATATTTGTGCGTCCCATTCACTTCAATAGCCCATTGGGGTGCTTAGTATGCAACAAAATAGGTCATGCTGTGTGAAAGATACATTCATGTGAATTAACTCATTGAAATCAATGGCTTCTATTTACTGCATATTATGTGCGCAAATACGCTTGTGTGAACAGGCCATTACTATACTGACTTACAATCAGCCCTTTAAGGGCTCAGTCACACGGGCGCATTAGGGCGCTGATGCGCCCGTCTTCCTGCAGGATAAGATGGCCACACCACAGGTTCGGAGAAAGAACACATGGCCGACTCCATTGCCGGTCATGTGTTCTTTCTTCCAGCACTGCGGTGAGTCGTCCGCACCTGCAGTGTGGCCGTCTTCTTCATGCAGGACGACAAACTCATCGGCGCCTGGATGCCCCGTGTGACTGAGTCCTGAAGGTCACCATAAGCCTGATGTGGCCCTCGGTGCAAATCAGTTTGACACCCCTGTTCTAAAGTAACGGTCTGGGGTTCCACACATCGAAGGCCAAATCCCGATTGGTGGGGTGAATGGATGAAAACCAGGAATCCCCAGCTGTGGCCTCTGAATCGAGCCGTAAGTCAAATAAGTTCTAAGGCACAAAGGATCCACTTCTGCTACATAACAATTATCTACTACAATTAAAGGGCCATTCTGGCTAAAGCATATTTTTCCATCTCTGCTCCCATCACCAGATTGCTTGTCACACTCTGGTCATTTTCTATGTATATTGTAATGACTTCCATGCAGGGGTGTAACTATAGAGGATGCAGGGGATGCGGTTGCACCCGGGCCCAGGAGCCTTGGGGGACCCATGAGGCCTTTCTTCTCCATATAGGGAGCCCAGTACAATGAATAAAGCATTATAGTTGGGGGTCCCGTTCCAGGTTTTGCATTGGGGCCCAGGAACTTCAAGTTACGCCTCTGCTTCCATGCAGTGCAGGCTCCATGTTTATTCTGCTTTCCCTTTCACAGCAATACCATGATGCATCAACATAGCATTACATAATCAGATACAGCCTATACAAGCTCTCCAACACTACCATTACATCTTTAGGCCTAATTCTCACGGGCGGATTTCTGCCGCGTATGACACGGCGGAAATCCGCGGCGTTACCCCGCAACTATTAGGTTCTATTGAACCTAATAGTGCAGAGCTCGCGGTGCGGAATTCCACCGTGGAATTGCGCCCCTTGAAAGTACACGTACATGCCGCGGGCGTACACGCGGATGGCTTCCATTGCAGTCAATGGAAGCCGTCTGTCACGGTATCTTCCGCTGTAGCACAGCAGAAGATAGCATGAAAACGCTTCTCCGCCCACCGACGCCCGCATCATATGATGCGTCCGGTGTGTCATGCGCTGCACTGCACGGGTTGCGGGACGTTGGGCAGCGGATCCGAAGGTGAGTATGGGGTCTCTGGGGAGGGGGGCGTAATTCCGCTTGCGGAGCCCGTCACGGCCCTGGGCACTAGGCCTTATTCTATATTCAGCTAAATAAGCTACAGTCCTGAATTATACAGTGAGGAGGATGGGTGTGATCTCCTTTGTTATAACTATGTGTCAGGCACCTCTAATCATCATCAGTAACTGTGATAGGAATGTTGCATCCCCATCTCGGCAGTTTCTACTGGGGCCACTATGGGGGCTACTATTATTTCTGAGGCCACTGTGGGTGTCATTATTGCTACTGAGGCTACTGTGGGGGGACACTATTGCTTTTCAGGCTACTGTGGGGATCACTGGTACTACTGGGGCTAATGTGGGGGTCACTATTACTATTAGGGGCAATATACAGAGACAATATTATGACTGGGGCTGATATAGGGGACACTATTGCTAGTGAGGCCACTGTGGGGGTCACTATTACTACAGAGACTAGTGTGGGTTCACTATTACTACTGAGGCCATTGTGGGTGACACTATTATTACTGGGGCCACTGTGGTGGTCACTATTACTACTGAGGCCAATATAGGGGACACTATTACTACAAGGGTTGATATAGGGGGTCAATATTGCTATTGATGCCACTGTGGGAGTCACTATTACTACTGAGACCACTGTGAGAGTCACTATTGCTCCTGGGGCCACTGTGGGAGTCACTATTACTTTTGAGGTCACAGTATTGCTACTAAGCCCAGAGTAAAAATCATACATCGTGATAAGCCCTTCCCCCTGACCACACCCGTTTGTACTGCTTTGACCTTTGGAAAATCTGGTCACCTTACACTAGCTCACTTATATATACTGGAAGGAGAGCTACATAATAAACTTAAAAAATCACTGCAATGGCCCTATAACCCCTTAACTCTACTGGACATAAGTTTATGTCCTAGTGGTGGTATACTTAATGGAGCAGGACATAAATTGCGTCCTGTGGATGGCACAGGTTCAGAAGCTGAACCCACGCCATCCCGCAGCAGAAGCCAGCTATGACTGATAGCTGGCCTCCCGCTGCAATAACAGGTAATAACGGTGATCCCTGTTGCTAATCCCTACGTGCCACGATCTATGTACATTGTGGCAGATAAAGGGTTCACAGAGGGAGCATCACTGGGCCAAGAGGAAGCAAGATACTTGTTTCCCAGCTTGCCATTGCCTATGATCGCTATTGTAAGCAATGAGGTATTGCAGTACAGAAGTACTGCAATGCATAATCATAGTGATCCCAGCTGTCATGGTTCAATTCACGTACAAGGACATGAAAAATATCAAACAAAATTAAAAAAACTACTTTTTTTGTGCATTTTCCCGTACTTGTAAAAAAATTAAAAATGTTAAAAAAATTTCAAATATTTGGTATCATCGTATTTGTAACGAGTCACGACCTGTACAATAAATTGAACTGCACAAAAAAACTGTGATAAAAACCCTTAAAAATTTTGGCAAAATGTTTACTTTGTTCATTTTGTCTCCCAAAAAAACACAAAAAACATTGAAAAAGCCAACTCGCCATGAGTTGTACCAAAATGGTACAAATATAAACAAAAGCCCATCATTCAAAAAACAAGCCCTCAAAGAGCTTTGTCCATTGAAAAGTAAAAAAGTTATGGGACCTCGAATGCAATGATATAGAAAAATTAATAATTGTCAAAAAATGTTTTTTATTATTGTGTAGAAAAACCTAAAAAACCTTTCTCTCCTTGCTTTCTAAAAAATAAATACAATTTTTGCACCCAAAACGGTACCAACGAAAACTACAGTTCACCACTCAAAAAACAAGCGCACATACGGCCATGTTGACGGAAAAATTAGAAAGCTATGGCTTTTGAAAAGTGGAGATGAAAATACCAGAAAATCGCTGTCGTCCTTTGGGCCAAAATAGGCCCTGTCCTCAAGGGGTTAAGCAGAACGCTACCATCTTACACTATTATATTGGTACTGGAACTGCGCTGCCCACTTAGCCACGTAATCTATATTTTGGCTCTTATGTAATAAACAATGGGACTTCTGAGGAATTGTTCTTCATTTAAAAAAAATATTAAAGGGAATCTGTGGGCACCTTTTAGCCCCGTAAACTAATCTTATGGCCTCACAGTAGTTCCCCTCTGAGTCCAGGAATGTAAGTTTTAAGCTCACTTTCTCCGCCATTCGCCAATGCATTGAGTAGTAACATTAGATTGGGAGGACTACTTAGTGAGGTGCTCAATGTACTGCAGCGGCTTGTCTGAGCGCTGACACCGAGGGAACAACAGGGAAGTATAAGGCTAATTTCACACAAACATATTTGCGGAGGCTTTTCCGCACGTGAACAATTCGCCAGTATAACGCGACCAAGCAATGCCTTTGCTTTCAATGGCGTCATTCAGACTTACCTTTTCTTCCAAGGAAAATATTTGTGCGAGCAAAGATAGGACCTGCTCTATCTTTGTAGGATGCATCTTTTATACGGGCCGTGAAAAGGTACGTCTTGCCCTGTCTTTGTCCGGATTATGCAGACCTCTATGGCAGCTGAAAAAAAGGGAGGGGGAGGAATTTAACATGCCTACAACATAGGAAAAATAAGACAACTCGCCATGATTAGGCATTTAATTTCCATTCCAAGCCTTTCTTTCCGGTCGTTGCTTGCGATGGTTCAGCGTGTTTTTTTACATATGCGCTGCAGCGCACGGTTTGAGTGGCTTTAAATACGCCAATTAAGATCAAGAGATGAGCTTTGTAATTCATTCATGTGTTAATACATTCCGTACGAGCGAACGTATTTATGCATATGTTCGTGTGAATAAGCCCTAAGGCTGGCTTCACAGGGGCCTATTTGCGCGCACAATATGCAGAGAATAGAACCTATTGATTTCAATTGCATCATTCATATTTCTGTATTTTGCGCATACATTTTGGTTGCTCAAAAAAACATGGGGTGTCTGCAAATGCATGCGCAATACACAAGGAGATGCATGAAACACTGCGTAATTCCACTGGGAAAAAAAACGTACAGATAGTCTTCTACTTGCGAACGTTCGAGTTACGAACTTTGTAAGATAAGAACTATCTGTCCTGCACAGCATAATGTAATGCTATGGCATTACATCATACTGTGCAGACACCGGACAGGCTTCTATTAGAGATGAGCGAAGACACTCATCCGAGCTTGATACTCATTAGAGTATTAGGGTGCTCGAGATGCTCGTTACTCAAGACGAACACCACGGGGTATTCAAGTCAATTTCATCTCCCTTCCCCGCATGTTTAGTGCCATTTTCTAGCCAATAAACATGCGGGGACGGCATTACCACTTCCTGCTGTGATGTACCAGCCCTCTGCCCGCCAACAGTAATGAGTGGCTGGCGGGATCAGGTGACCGCTGAGTACTTAAACTGGTCCCGCCCGCAGCTCGCCTCAGACGCATGCTGGCAGAGGTTAGGGAAAGAGCTGATGCTAATATAGGGAAAGTGTTAGAGTAGGATCCTCTCTTCAAGAACCCCAACGGTGCTTCTTAGGGCTACTCCTCATTGTGTGCATTACTGTTGGGGCCGGCGGGGAGCAGTAGCGCACCGATTTTTTTTTTTAAGCATCTAGGCCATTACAGCTATACTGTAGTGTGTGTGCTGTGCATTGGGCAGAGGTCTCATCGCTAAATAGTACGCAAACATTTCCTGGACCACTGCAGATCATTTCAGCTATACCGTTCCATGTGTGCAGTGCCTTAGGCAGAGGTCTCACTCTCATGGCTAAATAGTAAGCAAATATTTCCTGTGCCACTGCAGATCATTTTAGCTATACCGTTATATATGTGTGCAGTGCCTTAGGCAGAAGTCTCATCGCTAAATAGTACGCAAATATTTCCTGGGCCACTGCAGATCATTGCAGCTATACCATTCTATGTGTGCAATGCCCTAGGCAGAGGTCTCACTCTCATCGCTAAATAGTACGCAAATATTTCATGGGGCACTGTAGATCATTGCAGCCATACCATACTATGTGTGCAGTGCCTTAGGCAGAGGTCTCATTGTCATCGCTGAATAGTATGCAAATATTTCCTGGGCCACTGCAGAACAGCATTTCACAGATACTATTCTCTGTGTTGGGTGAAGTAGCCACGGTTATTCACACTTTCCGCTGGCTGTATAGCTTTCTGACCCTGTGCAGAGCGTGTCACAATAACTTTTTCTTGGGTGTGGTGAAGTAGCCCCAGTTAGCAGCACTATCCACTGGCTGTATAGCTTTCTGCCCCTGTGAAGAGCATCTCACAATACCCTTTCCTTGGGTGCGGTGAAGTAGCCGCAGTTATTCGCACTATCCACTGGCTTTAGAGTTTTCTGCCCCTGTGCAGAGCGTCTCGCAATATGTTTTTCTTGGATGCGGTGAAGTAGCCGCAGTTAGCAGCACTATCCACTGGCTGTATAGCTTTCTGCCCCTGTGCAGAGCATCTCAAAATACCCTTTCCTTGGGTGCGGGGAAGTAGCCGCAGTTAGCAGCACTATCCACTGGCTCTATAGCTTTCTGCCCCTGTGCAGAGCATCTCAAAATACCCTTTCCTTGGATGTGGTGAAGTAGCCGCAGTTCGCAGCACTATCCACTGGCTGTAAAACTTTCTGCCCCTGTGCAGAGCATCTCACAATACTCTTTCCTTGGGTGCGGTGAAGTAGCAGCAGTTATTCGCACTATCCACTGGCTTTAGAGTTTTCTGCCCCTGTGCAGAGCGTCTCGCAATACGCTTTTCTTGGGTTCGGTGAAGTAGCCGCAGTTAGCAGCACTATCCACTGGCTGTATAGCTTTCTGCCCCTGTGCAGAGCATCTCAAAATACCCTTTCCTTGGGTGCAGGGAAGTAGCCGCAGTTAGCAGCACTATCCACTGGCTGTATAGTTTTCTGCCCCTGTGCAGAGCATCTCCCAATACCCTTTCCTTGGGTGCGGGGAAGTAGCCGCAGTTATTCGCACTATCCACTGGCTTTAGAGTTTTCTGCCCCTGTGCAGAGCATCTCGCAATACGTTTTTCTTGGGTGCGGTGAAGTAGCCGCAGTTAGCAGCACTATCCACTGGCTGTATAGCTTTCTGCCCCTGTGCAGAGCATCTCAAAATACCCTTTCCTTGGGTGCAGGGAAGTAGCCGCAGTTAGCAGCACTATCCACTGGCTGTATAGTTTTCTGCCCCTGTGCAGAGCATCTCCCAATACCCTTTCCTTGGGTGTGGTGAAGTAGCCGCAGTTAGCAGCACTATCCACTGGCTATATAGCTTTCTGCCCCTGTGCAGAGTGTCTCACAATACCCTTTCCTTGGGTGTGGTGAAGTAGCCGCAGTTAGCAGCACTATCCACTGGCTATATAGCTTTCTGCCCCTGTGCAGAGTGTCTCACAATACCCTTTCCTTGGGTGTGGTGAAGTAGCCGCAGTTATTCGCACTATCCACTGGCTTTATAGCTTTCTGCCCCTGTGAAGAGCATCTCACAAAACCCTTTTCTTGGGGGGGGGGGGGGGGGGTTGAGGTAGCCTCAGTTACCAGCACTATCCACTGGCTTTCTAGTTTTCTCCCACTCCATAGAGCCTCTCTTCTCTACAAGTCTCCGTGAGTGGTCAATGATCCCTAGGTATCAGCGCAAGATAGCGGTCTAATTTTTCCCAGTCACAGCATAGAGCCTCCGGTATCTACAAGTCTCTGTGCGCGGTGAATTAGCCCCAGTTCTCAGCGCTGTACGGTGGGGTAATTTGTGCAGCAGCAGGACAGGTTGGAAGAGGCAGTGGGGTGACCAGGGGGAGAAGCAGGCCCAGAGCCAAGAATCCGCCAACTGTTTCCCACAGCACCCTCTCGCGGCAAGCCTCCATGCAGACGGCTAGGTGTTCAAATGTGTGGATGTTTTTAAGTAAGAGCGCGGACGACTAACGAACAGTGGTGTGCAACCTGTTCCGTACCAAAATCAGCCGGGGAGCCACCACTACCAGCCTGACCACCACCAGCATGCGCAGGCATATGATGGCCAAAAATCCCACAAGTTGGGACGAAGGCCATTCACCGCCTCTGGGTCACACCACTGCCTCTTCCCCTATGCCACAACCTGCCACACTGATCCAATTCACCTCCCAGGATGCAGGCACGAGCGCTTCCTGGCCTGCACCCACACCCTCACCTCACCCTCACAGTTCCCCCAGCACAGCGACAGCCCCCCCGGCCCAGCGACAGTTCCCCCCGGCACAGCGACAGCCCCCCCCCCCCCCCGGCCCAGCGACAGTTCCCCCGGCCCAGCGGCAGCCCCCCCCCCCCCCCCCGGCCCAGCGACAGTTCCTTTCCCCCGGCCCAGTGACAGTTCCCCCGGCCCATCACTTACCTGGGCGGCTTCTCGGCTGGGCTGCTGGGCTTCTCGGCTGGGTGGCTCTGCACCTTCCTCTAACAGAGGATGGTACAGAATGGCCGCTCCAGCGCGCTCCCGAGCAGTGACAGCTTGTCTACGCATGCGCAGAAGAGCTGTAGCGGGGAGCACACTGAAGCGGCTCGTGCTGAAAGGAGAAGACCGGACTGCGCAAGCGCGTCTAAAAAAGCAAGCCGCCAGCAAATTTAGACGGAACCATGGAGATGAGTACGCTAGCAACGGAGCAGGTAAGTGAATAACTTCTGTATGGCTCATAATTAATGCACGATGTATATTACAAAGTGCATTAATATGGCCATACGGAAGTGTATAACCCCACTTTGTTTCGCGAGACCACCCCTTTAATTTTTTCTGGCCTTGCTCAGAGTCTATAAAAGCGACCATTTTCTCTGTGCGGTGAATTAGCCGTAGTTTTCATCACTATACAGTGGGTTAATTTTTTCTGGCCTTGCTCAGAGTCTATAAAAGCGACCATTTTCTCTGTGCGGTGAATTAGCCGTAGTTTTCATCACTATACAGTGGGTTAATTTTTTCTGGCCTTGCTCAGAGTCTATAAAAGCGACCATTTTCTCTGTGCGGTGAATTAGCCATAGTTCTCATCGCTATACAGTGGGTTAATTTTTTCTGGCCTTGCTCAGAGTCTCTCAAATCTACCAGTCTCTGTGGGCGGTGATTTAGGCCTAGGTCTCAGCGTTATACACTGGTTAAATTTATTCTGGCCCTGATCAGAGTCTCTCAAATCTACCAGTCTCTGTAGACGGTGAATTAGCCCCAGGGATCAGCGGTATCCACTGGTGAAATTTTTTCTGGCCCTGCTCTATGCTTTATCCTTCATGATGAAGAATAGGGGTAAGGGTCGAGGCCGAGGACGTGGGCCTCCCAATGAGCGTGTGGGCAGAGACCGAGGTCCTTGGCAGGGTGAAACAGTGCCCTGCTGCAGAGAGATTAGTAGAGCACCGCGTATCTCCACTCCCCAGCTTCATGTCACATTTTGCAGGTCCGCGTGGTAGACCATTCATTATTAAAAGCAAGCACAGCAGTGCAATCAGCTGCTGACGTGGATAGCGGATAACACCTCCACTACTTTATCCAACACCCAGTCTTCCACGCAGTCCACTCACGCCACCCAAGGGAATGCATCTCTGAATCCTCAGGCTGCTCCTTCTTCCGCCCAGCCTGGTCACTCTAGGAAAAGGAGAGATTATGATGAACAGGCATACACCCAAGAACTCTTCTCGGGTCCCTGCCCTGAGTGTAAAAAAATGGTTCAACAGCCACGTGAGGAGTTTTCCATGACCGATGCCGAAAATGTGGAACTTTCATAGACTCAGGGTGATGAGGGTGGGGACTTCGAATTACTTTCTCAAGATCTATTCGTGGATGATGAGGATGAGACACAGTTGTCTGTCAGCGAGGTGGTTGTTAGGGTAGTAAGTCTAACGGAGGAGCAGACTGAGGAGTCAGAGGAAGAGCTGGTGGACGATGAGGTGACTGACCCCACCTGGCTTGCAAAGCTTCCTGAAGATAGGGCTTCAGAGGGGGAGGCAAGTGCTGCAACAGAACAGGTTGGAAGAGGCAGTGGGGTGGCCAGGGGGAGAAGCAGGGCCAGAGCAAATATTCCACCAACTGTTTCCCACAGCAATCCCTCGCGGCAAGCCTCCGTGCAGAGGGCTAGGTGTTCGAAGGTCTGGTGGTTTATTAGTGAGAACACGGAAGACCGACAAACAGTGTTGTGCAACTTGTGCCGCACCAAGATCAGCCGGAGAGCCACCACTACCAGCTTCACCACCACCAGCATGCACAGGCATATGATGGCTAAGCACCCCATGAGGTGGAACGAAAGCCATTCACCGCCTGCGGGTCACACCACTGCCTCTTCCCCCGTGTCACAACCTGGAACAGAGGTACATTCCCCCTCCCAGGATGCAGGCACGAGCGCCTCCCAGCCTACACCCACACCCTCACCTCTACGGTCCTCCACTGCCTCTACCAATGTGTCCCAGCACAGCGTTCCACTGTCGCTAACCCAATCGTTGGAACAAAAGCGGAAATACACGGCCACCAACCCGCAAGCACAATCTTTAAACGTGCATATCGCTAAACTACTCAGCCTGGAGATGCTGACATACAGGCTATTACAAATGGAGGCTTTCCGCAACATGATGGCGGCAGCTGTCCCTCGGTACTCGGTCCCCAGTTGCCACTATTTTTCCCGGAGTACTGTCCCTGCCCTACACCAGCACGTCTCACGCAACATAAACCGTTTCATCACCTATGTGGTTACAGGGAAGATCCACTTAACAATGGACACGTGGACAAGTACTGGCGGGCAGAGACACAATATCTCCCTGTCGGCACATTGGTTGAATTTGGTGGAGGCTGGGACAGAGTCAGAGCATGGGACCCCTCACGTGCTACTCACACCAAGAATAGCGGGTCCTACCTTGGTGCTGGTATCTGCGGCGTATTATCTCACCTCCTCCAAAACCCCCCCCTCCTTCTCCTCCGCCACCTCTACCTCTCAATTAAGAAGTGTGAGCACGTTGCCAGCAGTCGGTAGCGCACGGCAGCACTGCTACAAATCACATGGTCTGGGGCTCATTCAGACGAATTTAATGAATGGCTGACTACTGCCTCTGATTGGCTGAGTTCTCTGACCAATCAGAGGCAGCGCTCAGCTGTCATTCAATGAATAGCTGATCGCTCACTCTGATTGGACACAGCGCTCAGCTAATCAGAGGCTGCGCTTTCAGGAGGCAAGGACTTTTCAATCCCCGACCCCCAGATACAGATGCAGACTGATAGGGATGGGGAGAAGAGCCAAATAGCGGTTCAGGAAGGGGGGGAACATTTTTTTTTCTTTTTTCACAGCTAGGGATGATTTTCAGGGTAGGGCTTATATGTCTAGCACCCCTTCTGAACATCATCACTGCAGGGGTTGCCTTCATCCCATTGCTTTCAACGGGGTGGCAGCAGCGCTGGCCCCATTGAAAGTAATGGGATAGCAGTGACAGGATTCTTTCGTCCCAGCTGCAGCCCCCTCATCACTGAACACTGTGACAGTCCTGTCAACAATCTCCTGCTTTGTTTACAGGTTGCCATAGAGGCCATCGGCTTGTCAGAAGCAAGCCGATGGTCTCTGTGGCAGGGAGAGCTAGCGCTTGGCTGTGAGAGGACAGCTAGGTACTAGCTCTTACAGCAGAGATCATAGAAAACCTCCGATCTCTGCTGTGTTAACCCTTTACATGCTGCAGTCTATGTGACTGCAGCATGTAAAGGGCTGTCACTGCATCATGTAAAGGGCTATTACCATCGGCCCCCCAGAATGTGATCAGGGGTCCTGATGGGTCCCTGTGGAAGTCCCCTAAAGGGACAAAAAAAAAAAAATTTTTAAAAATAAAAATAAAAAAGGTTAAAAATTATTTAAAAAATTATAAAAGCACTTGTCTCCCTTTACTTTGTAAAAAATCAAAAATACAATCACACATGTGGTATCCATGCGTCATAATGACCCAGAGAAGGAAGTTAATACATTATTTAACCCCTTAATGACATGGCCCCTTTTTTTCTTTTTTTCCTCCCCCCTGTTTAAAAAATCACAACTTGTCCCGCAAAAAACAAGCCCTTATATGGCCATGTCAATGGAAAAATGAAAAAGTTATGGCTCTTGAGACGCAGCTGCAAAATTAGTTGAAATTCAATGATTAGAGCATTTTAAAAAACCTGCCCTGGTGGGCACGACAGGGTGGTAGGAAACCCGCCACTCAAGAGGTTAATGCCCTGTAGATTAAAAGGATCATACTATGCAGCATTACACATAAAAACGATATTCTGCTAACCTTTTTATTCCTTATCTTCTCCTTGTAAAGCTGACCTAAAGATGGCGCCACCAGGGTACTTCCCATGATGCGCTGCTCTCTCTCCTCTTGAGCGTGCGCGCTCCTGACGACGCCGGTCACATGACTGAAAGACTGGCGTCATTAAGAGAGGCGCGTGCTGTGATGGGAAAAGCAATATCAAGCTGTGAGTGACGGCCTGATATCGCTCTCTCCATCCATGTGAGTCTCCTGGATGCACGGCGTTTCATGTGAAAACAGCCACGTACCCCTGCGGGGAATCCCTTTACTGCTTTCAACGGGGCCGGCAGCCGCGCGGGACATCGCCTGTCTTTTCAATGCGGCCAGCGGCAGCCCCGGGTACGGCGGGGATGAAGGAATCCTCTGCCACAGCTGTGACAGCTGTGGCAGAAGTGCAGCATGCTATCCCATTGCTTTAAATGGGATCGGCGTTGCTGCCGATCCCATTAAAAGCAGTGGTTTTTGGAAAACCCTGCAGCATGATTTTCGGGGAAGGGCTTGAAATATAAGCCCTTCCCTGAAAATCATCAATAAGTGGTAAAATTTTTTTTTTAAAAAGTACTCACCTATCCGCTGCTCACACGCGTCCTCCAGCTGGCTCCCCGACACTGCTATTGGCTGAGCGCTCAGCCAATTACAGATAGTTCTTAGCTATTCATTCATGAATAGCTAGGATAGTGCTATTCATGAATGAATAGCTAAGCACTATTTGTAATTGGCTGAGCGCTCAGCCAATAGCTAAGCACTAGCTGCTATTGGCTAATCGCTCAGCCAAGCAGCACAGCCCTTTCAGGAGGCAGGGATTTTTAAATCCCCGCCTGCTGAAAGTGCTGGATAGCAGTGTTGGGGAGCCAGCCGGAGGACGCGTGTGAGCGGCGGATAGGTGAGTACTTTTTTTTTTTTTTACATTTTTTTACCACTTATTGATGATTTTCAGGGAAGGAAGGGCTTATATTTCAAGCCCTTCCCCGAAAATCATGCTGCAGGGTTTGCCAAAAACCACTGCTTTCAATTGGACCGGCAGCAGCGCCGATCCCCTTGAAAGCAATGGGATAGCATGCTGCACTTCTGCCACAGCTGTGGCAGAAGTCCACGGTATTCTCCTTATCTTTTTAATGGGGCTAGCGTAGCTGCCGCTTGCCCCATTGAAAAGACTGGCGATATCCCAGTTTCATTGCGGCTTCTTTCTTGCGCTGTGAGGCAAGCGTTTTCACTTGCTCTCGCAGCGCAAGATAGAAAATGTCACCAGTGGGTGTCCGCCCTCAATGGGAGAGCATTGCGATCACTTACCACTGCTGGTGATAGCTCTGACAGGAGATTCCTTCAACTCCCCGGCATGTCCCCTCATCACTGAACACTGTGACATCATTGTCACATCATTATCACATCATTGTCACATCATTGTCACAGTGTCCAGTGATATGGAGACATGCTGGGGAGATGAAGGAATCTCCTGCTACAGTTGTCACCAGCAGGAGCAGGAGATCGCAATGCTCTCCCATTGAAACTATTTAAAAGTGAGAGTATTCCCACAGTGGCCCACACAAACACACAGTGGCCCCCACGATGCACCTACATAGTGCCCCCACAGTGCTCCTACAAGGTGTACCCACAGTGCCACCACATGGTGCACCTAGTTAGTGCCCCCCATGGTGCACTTAGATAGTGGCCCCACAAGGTGCACCTGCACAGTGCCCCCACATGGTGCACACACAGTGCCCCCACAAGGTGCACCTTTATAGTGCCCCCACACAGTGCCCCTATATGGTGCCCCCACATGGTGCACAACACGGTGCCCCCATGCTGTTCGCACAGTGCGCCCCCACATAACATAGTGCCCCCACAGTGCGCGCCTCCCTGCACAGGCAGGATTACACTGAGAGGAGACACCTATATATAGATAAAACAGGACCCAACATTCACAATAGTCACTGCTCACCTCCTCCCATCACTGCACAGACAGGATTACACTGAGAGGAGACACCCATATGTAAAAAACACAGGAGGCACCATTCACAATAGTCACAGCTCACCTCCTGCCATCCCTGCACAGACAGGATTACACTGAGAGGTGACATCTATATATAGATAACACAGGAGCCACCATTCACAATAATCACAGCTCACCTCCTCTCCTCCCTGCACAGACAGGATTACACTGAGAGCTGACATCTAGATATAGATCACACAAGACCCACTATTCACAATAATCATAGCTCCCCTCCCTGCACAGGCAGGATTACACTAAGCGTGAACACCTATATATAGATAACACAGGACCTACCATTTACAATATTCACAGCTCACCTCCTCCCCTCCCTGCACAGGTAGGATTACACTGAGGTGCTCCCAAATAGTACCCCCATAATGCACCCCCCACATAACATAGTACCCCTATACTGCTCCCGCATAGTGCGCCCCCACATAACATGGAGCCCCATAGCGCTCCCACATAGTGTTCCCACATGGTGCTACCACAGTGCCCCCACATAACATGGTGCTCCCACATAGTGCCCCCACACGGCGTACCCACAGGGCCCCCACATGGTGAACCTACATAGTGCCCCCACAGTGCCTCTACATGGTGCACCTATATAGTGCCCGTCCATACAGTGCCGCCACATGGTGCTCCCATAGAGCCTGCCCACATATCATAGTGCTGCCATATTGCTCCCACATAGTGCTCCCACAGTGTACCCCCACAGTGCACCCCCACATAACATAGTATCCCCACAGTGCTCACCTCCCTGCACAGGCAGGATTACACTGAGAGGAGACACCTATATATAGATAACACAGCACCCAACATTCACAATAGTCACTGCTCACCTCCTCCCATCCCTGCACAGGCAGGATTACACTGGATGGGAGGCTGGCTGGGTCAGTCATTGGCAGCGCCAGTAATACTACCCCTCACAACTCTTATTGTGCTTCCACATGGTGCTACCACAGTGACTTCACCTAGTGCCTCCACATAACATAGAGCCCCCATAGTGCTCCCACATAGTGCCCCCACATGGTGCTACCAGTGCCGCCCCCCCCCACAGTGCCCCAACATGGTGATCGTGCAGTGTGCCCCCAACTAACATAGTGCCCCCACATAGCATAGTGAAACACTCCATAATAGCCACAGCAGCATCAGCGCTCCCTCCATATTAGCCTCAGCAACATCACTGCCCCGACAATAGCAGCCGCAGCAGCATCAGTGCTTCCCCAATAGTTGCTCCAGCAGTAATAGTAACCCTCAATAATTGCCCCAGCGGTAATAGTGACCCCCAATAGTTGCTCCAGCACTAATAGTGACCCCCAGCAATTACCTCAGCACTAATAGTGCCCCCCAATAATTGCCCCAGCGGTAACAGTGCCCCCCAATAATTGCAGAAGTGATAGTGACCCCCAGTAATTAGCACTGCTGGGACAATTATTGAGGGGTCACTCACTGCTGGGGCAATTATTGGGGGTCACTATCACTGCTAGGGGAGTCACTATTTTTGCTGGGGCAACTGCCCTAGCAATAATAGTGACCCCCAATAATTGCCCCAGAAGTGATAGTGACCCCCAATAATTGCCCCAGCAGTAATAATATGGGGCTTCACTATCACTGCTGGGGCAATCATTGGGGATCACTATCACTGCTGGGACAGTTACCCCTTAATAATTGCTCCAGCAGTAATTGTGACACACAGTAATTACCCAGCAGTGATAATGACACCAAGTGATCATCACTGCTGTAGCAATTATTGGGGATTACTATCACTGCTTGGGCAATTACAAACCTGTCCCAGTACCGCACCCGAACCGAACAGTGACAGCCCGACAGCGACCACCCCGCCCTCGGCACAACAAGTTATAGCAACAGCCCCCCCTACGGCCACCAACCCGCCCCTGTGCAACAAGTAATGGTAACAGCCCTCCCTACCCACACCCCGTGCGACAAGTTAGGGTAACAGGCCCCCCTCCCCCGTGCGACAAGTTTATGTGAAAGTCCCCCCACCCCCTGTGCGACAAGTAATAGTAACAGCCCTCCCTCCCCACACCCCGTGCGACAAGTTAGGGTAACAGGCCCCCCTCCCCCGTGTGACAAGTAATAGTGACAGCCCCCCTCCCCACACTCACCCACGCCCCATGCGACAAGAAATGGTGACATCCCCCCCATGTAACAAGTAATGGTGACAGACCCCTTTCCCCCACCCAACCCCCGTGCGATGGGTAATGGTGACACCCCCACCCCCGAAACGACAAGTAATGGTGACAGCCCACTTCCCCCTACACACCCCCTGTGCAACAAGTAATTGTGACAGCCCCCCATCCCACCACCCACTTTCCCCCGTGCGACAAGTTATGGTGACAGCCCACCCCCCTGTGTGACAAGTTATGGTGACAGACCCCACACCGACACAGCCCCCGCCCCTAGTAATAATACTTACCCTCCAGCTGAGACCGGCGGACCCTCACTGCGAACTGCCGCGCGTACCCGAGACAGCAAGCGCTACTGCGCATGCGCGAAGACACAGGCACGCACTCACAGCCCAAGGAGCGCTACTGCGCATGTGCAAACAAACGGGACGCGAGTCCACAGTTCGACTAGAGGAGAAGACAGAAGAAAGAAATTTGTCGGAACCAGGGACAACAGGACCGTCAACACAAGAAGGGGGCACTCCTGTAAGTATATATCTTCTGTATGGCTCATTAACAATGCACAATGTATATTACAAAGTGCTTTGTAATTGCCATACAGAAGTGCATACATACACTTGTCTTGGCCAGACAACCCCTTTAAGGTTTTTTTTTTTATTTAAATAGATTTTATTTTTGAAATATTTTTTTTAAAAATTAATAATCTTAATTTTTTTGGTCCCCATTGGTGATTTGACCTTGCAACAGTTTGGTCACTTCTACAGTAGCATATAGTATTATTAACGATGCTTTATTGAGAGCTGACTGTGACAGAGCTTAATAGACTGCAATACATGGCAGACCCAGGAACCTTCCCTTGATTCTGGGCTGCCATGTGAACCCATCTGCACCTCACAATACCTTCATGTAGAAGCTCCTCTTTTCATTTTACCCATGAACTCATAACCTTTTTACTCATTTAAATAAAGAAAATATCAATCTCGTAATTGTTCTATCTTCCTTCATTAAATAACATGAGGTATTGGTTTATATCTTGGCCAAAATACGCAAACATGTCAAGTTCCACCATTGTGTTAACTTATCCAGGTCTTAGGGCTTCTTCACATGGCCGTGTTTGTGCACGTTTTTTCATCACTGAAAACTTATTCTTCATTGTGTGGATCCAAATGAACAATAAATAATATATTGAGGAGATGCCAGTGACTGCTCAGTGTGTTTATATATGCACTGGGTATGGTCTGCCAGTAAAACAAAGTCATGTACTGACAATGCAGTGGCATGAATATATGACCTGGCAGATACTCCAACACCCCAAGTGCACCAAACGTACTAACACCACGCTATGCCAATATAAAATCAAAGTGTATGGACAAAGTAGAATGCAATACAGAGGTGTTCGTTTCCACCGCTTTTGGCCAAGATATGTAAGCTCGCAACCCACGTCAAGGGTCCTCATTACCTTGCGAGTTCCCTATCCTAAAAAAAAACAACAAAAAAAAACCAGGCAAACACACGGAAAACAAGCTCCATGCACAGCAGATGTTGCCATAGCCAAATTTCTAGGGGTTGTTTAGTTGTAAACTTTTGGTGGCCTATCATCAGTTTAGGTCATCAATAGTAGAGTGATGTGGATCCATCACACAATACCCTCACCAATTAGCTGTTTACCAGGCCAGGGTGATTGTACACTGAGCTGATTTCTGTAGGAAGCATATAGCTCCTTTCGCATTGTAGCGGCCTTGCTTTGTGGTGCAGTCCAAATTCCCTTTGAAAACTGCCCTGGGAATAGAGCTGTCTTCTTTCTGCAGAAATCAGCTGAGTGCTTGACTACATTAACCTATGTCTGTGAATACACCCTGGCGGATATGCTAGCGATGGCCTATTCTAAAGATAGGCTATCAATCATTTGCAAATGGACAACCCCTTTTAATTATGGCCCTACAAGGCAGCAGTGATAATCTCTAAGACACCATGCTGCCCACAAATACATAATAACACAGGCTGAAGAGAGACAATGTCCATCTAGTTCAGCCTGTTCCCCCCCCCCCTGTTGATCCAGAGGAAGGCAAAAAACCCCCAATGAAGCAGAAGCCAATTTAGCCCATTGGAGGAAAAAATTCCTTCCCGACTCCATAATGACAGTCAGAATAATCCCTGGATCAACAGTTTGAAAGTTGGTACAGCAGATCGATGTTATCTATGCAGCAAGACAAGATGCCCAATATTTCTAGCAGTAGAGTAAGAGTTGAAGCATGGAGAATGTCAGCTGAACTGATAAGCCAATGGGGAATGTGGAATGAGTGGTTGTTGAGAAAAGGTAGTAAATTAGATTGATGTTTTCTCAACTTCTACACATTCTCCATCGACTTATCAATTAGGCCCACATTCTCCACGGTCAATATCTTTCCCTTCTGCTCCCAACATGGGGCATCTTCTCCTGCTGTATAGAAAACATCAATGTGCTGAACCACCTTTTGTCACTTTCCACACATTCTACATTCTCCCTCGGCTTGTCATTTAAGTCCATGTTCTATATGCTCAAAATCATTCTCTACTGCTCTAAATGTGGCACATGTTGTCCTGATGCATAAATACCATCATTCTGCTGTACCACCTTATCATGTTAATCCAGAGGAAGGCAAAAAAACCCCAATGAGGCAGAAGCCAATTTAGCCCATTGGGGGGGAAAATTCCTTCCTGACTCCATAATGGCAGTCAGAATAATCCCTGGATCAACATTTTGAAAGTTGGTATAGCAGATCGATGTTATCTATGCAGGAGGACAAGATGCCCAATATTTCTAGCAGTAGAGTAAGATGTGGAGCATGGAGAATGTCAGCTGAACTGATAAGCCGATGTAGAATGTGGAATTAGTGTAAGTGGAGAAAAGGTGGTAAAATAGATTGATGTTTTCCCAACTTCTACACATTCTCCCTTGGCTTATCATTTAAGTCCACAGTCCCCATGATTAAAATCTTTCTCTACTGCTCTAAATGTGGCACATGTTGTCCTGATGCATAAATACCATCATTCTGCTGTACCACCTTATCTTGTTGATCCAGAGGAAGGCAAAAAACCCCCAATGAGGCAGAAGCCAATTTAGCCCATTGGGGGAAAAAATTCCTTCCTGACTCCATAATGGCAGTCAGAAAAATCCCTGGATCAACATTTTGAAAGTTGGTACGGCAGATCGATGTTATCTATGCAGCAAGACAAGATGCCCAATATTTCTAGCAGTAGAGTAAGATGTGGAGCATGGAGAATGTCGGCGGAACTGATAAGCCAATGGGGAATGTGGAATGAGTGGTTGTTGAGAAAAGGTAGTAAATTAGATTGATGTTTTCTCAACTTCTACACAATTTTCCTTTACTTCTCATTTAAGTCCACAGTCCCCATGATTAAAATCTTTCTCTACTGCTCTAAATGAGGCACATGTCCTGATGCATGAATACCATCATTCTGCTGTACCACCGTATCTTGTTAATCCAGAGGAAGGCAAAAAAACCCCAATGAGGCAGAAGCCAATTTAGCCCATTGGGGGGAAAAATTCCTTCCCGACTCCATAATGGCAGTCAGAATAATCGCTGGATCAACATTTTGAAAGTTGGTATAGCAGATTGATGTTATCTATGCAGGAGGACAAGATGCCCAATATTTCAAGCAGTAGAGTAAGATGTGGAGCATGGATCATGGCGGCTGAACTGATAAGCCAATGGGGAATGTGGAATTAGTGGAAGTGGACAAAAGGTGGTAAAATAGATTGATGTTTTTTCCACTTCTACACAATTTCCCTCGGCTTGTCGTTTAAGTCCACAGTCCCCATGATTAAAATCTTTCTCTACTGCTCTAAATGTGGCACATGTTGTCCTGATGCATAAATACCATCATTCTGCTGTACCACCTTATCTTGTTAATCCAGAGGAAGGCAAAAAACCCCCAATGAGGCAGAAGCCAATTTAGCCCATTGGGGGAAAAAATTCCTTCCTGACTCCATAATGGCAGTCAGAATAATCCCTGGATCAACATTTTGAAAGTTGGTACGGCAGATCGATGTTATCTATGCAGCAAGACAAGATGCCCAATATTTCTAGCAGTAGAGTAAGATGTGGAGCATGGAGAATGTCGGCGGAACTGATAAGCCAATGGGGAATGTGGAATGAGTGGTTGTTGAGAAAAGGTGGTAAAATAGATTGATGTTTTCTCAACTTCTCCATTCCCCTCCCTTCCAATCGCAGGCTTACTTCTTGTTCCTCCCCGCTGATACTGTGCAATGGAAGGGGCGGAGCTAAGCATAGGAGCCCATGCAGCGGCCGATGTTCTTGGACTATCTTTTGGGCCCAATGTAAAAACGCCCGGAGCTATATTGGCTTGGAAATACGCCCGTGTGATCTGATGCATTGGAACACAGGTTGTGTTAAATTGCTGTCTGTCAAGGCTCTGGACGATATTATGGTCATTTCCATATGCGGGGAGCAGCCCATGAATACATTGCGGCAGAAGGAAAGGCTTCTTCACCTCCGTCCAGAAGGGATTTCCAATTCTGAAATCACGTGGGAAACGGCACATTCATCTCCAATATTGTCTTTAACCCAAAGTCTGCCGGCCAATCCAAGGAGCAGACTTGTTGTTCCAGGTACTGAGCCAAAAACTGAAGAGGAAGATACATGGGAGTGCTGGCATAGATCTTGCCCAGTGAGACCAACTTCAGGTTCAGCAGTTGCATCCTGTCGGCAGCATCCATCTCTACGCTGTCCTTCAACTCTGTTTGTATGATTTCCTTCCATATCTGCTGCACCAAGAAAGCATTAGAAAAAGAAGCACATCTAAGGATTGCAAGCTTGCACTCTGAAAGCTGGAATGGGTCTGCAAATTTCTCATACAGAACTGTAAGGTCCATTACCTGTGAATCAAGCTGCGCCGCAGAAGTCTGTGCTGGAGGATGTTGGGAGTATTTCCTGAGTAGCACTTTCTGGATTTCAAGCTGTACTTTAGCGACATCCATTAAGTCTTCCAGCTCATGTATGAGTTCTGAATCTTCAGCACGTCCATACTGGCCATTGGTGGTTCTGGCACACAAGATGGCTCTAGATAAGTATTCAATCCTTCCTTTCAGAGAGATGTTGGGGCTCTCGTAGTCCGCTAGTTTGGCCATCACCCTGGCAGCTTTGATGGGACTTCCCTTCTTCTGGTAGTAACAGAACAATAAATTCATGTAGCGCACTTCGTTGTCCTCATGGTTGGACATGCGCACCAAATGAGACTCCAGAAAAGGTGACTTCAGCTCCAGCAGGACGTCTGTGAGATCAACCTTGATGAGCCAGTTGAATAACACAATATGGAAGAATTCATCTGCAGAGCGCGGAAGCAATTCCAGTATCTGGTGAAAAAGAAGTCCAGAGGGGTCGTGCTTTGTGGTTACTCTTCGGGGAGCAGATTTCCTTTGGTTGACCAGCTCTTGCAGTAAATCAATGATGATTTTGTAGCTGTGCATCTTGGTTTCAAATGCTTGTAAGCCCAACTCATCGCCTTCGGGCTCACCGTTCTTCAGATAGCGCAAACCAAGGCCTTGCGGATCCTTGTTTCCAGCATATGTAAGGCACAGCTGTACTACACCCTCATAAAAACACTGCTGTCTGTACTTGCCACAAACACTAGCCAAGTCAAGAAGGTGACATACTTTCTGGTACTCCTGCAGTGACGCGCGCAGCAATTGTTCTTTATCATACTTGTTGTTGACTTGAAGGGATCGTTGTATAAGTACATAAGCCTTGGACAATATGGCATCTTCACTGCTGTAAAATATCGGGCACATGTGCTGCAGGTAAGAGATCACCTCATCCGTATTTACATTGTGACGGATATGGCAGTCGATCAATGATGCGATGAGAGTCTTGGTCAGCTTCTTCCCCCGGATGACTAGATCTTTAAAGGTCATGTTTTTCAGCTGCTTCTGCAACTCCTTGCGAAGCCCAGACACTACCTGGTGAAAGTAGGGCTCACAGAACTGGTTCCACACCGCTAAGGTTTGGCAGGTCTTCTTGACCAACTGGTGAATTCCTTGAAGGGAGGTCTTCTCCGTTAGCGGGGCCTCAGTGTGACACTCGTCATGTACCTCTTGGTGATGGCAGGTGTTGGTATCACGCTTTAGGAAACTGAAGGCTTTTCCAGAACTGTTCTTCAGCTTCTGCCTTGTGCCGGTGGTCGCCCTGTTGCCACGAGGGACCGTGCTCTCATATTTAGACTTTAGATCTCTGAGGGTGCCCGTTCCAAAATTAAAATTTCTCTCCAGAAATCCTTGTAAGTCTCTGAGGTCTCGTAGAGCTGATTGCAGAAGTTCTCCGGAGATGCCACTATCCATTTTTATGAAGTCACCGTTGTCATTCTTGCATGTTCTTTCGACTATGAGGTCTTTATCCCAGATGAGGTGAATAATGCTGGTAAAATAGATGTAAATCCCATTGTGTCCTCCAGAAAAATGTTGTTGAGTTGAACCCTGGAAGCGTTTATTTGGTATCTGGCTACATGTGGGTAAGGGTGACCCAACAGATATGGTGTTATTTGCCCTGGTGTTATTGGGTGCGGGAAGTGAAGAGTTATTCTTCACCTGCGCTATTCCTCCATATCTGAAAAATACCTCAGTAGCCCAGGTAGACAGCTTCTGATCGGAGGCAGCAGTAGAACACGCAAGGTGTAAACTAGCTGCACAGGCCTGGTCCGGGTGATACACCTTAAAAAGTTGTTCAGTCTTCTGCTCATCTTCATCTTCATAAGCGTCGATGAGAGGATCCTGAAGCTGCTCCACCGGTCTGACCAGAGAGAAGATATGGCTTCCATGTGCGGAGAGCACAACAAACGTCTTGGCTGGAACCATATGTTGTTGGATGGAAGAGTCCTTGACAGACGCAATTACACAGGAATGACCCCGCAGATGTTTTACGGCATGTGTTTCCATTAATTGGTTCTGAAATGGGACGCAGTTATGGTTGATGCACCATAGTTGGTCATAGACGGCGTTTTCAGCAGCTGCCATAAGGAAAACGCCATCGCTATAAAGCACTTGATGGACGTTTGATGGCTTGTCCACGGTGGCAGAGTCTATAAATCCGGGCGGTAGGCGAATATGGACTAAATCCAATCGCCAGGGCTGAGCTGCGGGCCGCTTTGACGGGGCGGATGTAAAGTAAAGGCGGACGCCGGCGCCAGTAATAGCCACCAAGTCACAATTCACAGATTCTGAATCTTCAATGACAGCAATCTGAATGATGGGCCTGAAGAGTGACGGGTCGGCTGTCTTGGCGATCCCTACAGCAGCGGATACGATGGCGTCCTGGAATACTGACGCCTTTTTGGTTATTCCGCTGCCATCTGGACCCAAGTCATAGACCTGTAGTACGCCGCTCTCAGAGCGGGTATACAAGATGTTTCGGCTGTCATCCACAGCGATCTGAACGACGGGGTCATGGCTGCTTAGAAGCCAGGAGGCGAGCAGCACGCCGGCCGCGCTCCGCGTACAGTTAATAATCTGCCACTTGGGGCTAAGCCAGCCGGCTTCAGCCCGGTAGACCACTTCATACAAGCAGCCGGATGTACCAGACAGAAAGATGCGCCCATTGTGTGTGCCGGCGACAGATACGTAGGTATCTTCTGCAGCGGCTGAATACAAGGGCTCTTCTAGCAGCTGGATCTGCCCAGAAGGGTTGTCATGGGGATCTTCAGGCTGCAGACAGCTCACTCCTAATACAACAAGTGTGACCGGAGTGGCAATGATCAGCAGATGGGATGTCTGTGGCTGGACGACACCTTCTTGAGGTCTGACCAGTCCAGCACACACTATTGTGTCCCTGAGGCCACCAAAGCGAGTGACATTCCGGCCGGTGCGGAAGTCCCACAGGAAGAGGTCACTGCTAATGGTCAGCCAAGCCTGGCTGATCTCAGGGAACACTCCCATCATGCAATGAGTGTTCTTCATAGGGTTAAAATAATCTAACATCTCCGGGGGAAGCGGCACTGTGTGCACAGCGCTGACCACCGGGAGTGTGGGGGCGACACCGAGCAGATGAGGGGCCTGCAGAGGGTAATCAGCAGGGGAGTTACCTGACAGAGCAGGGCTGTCCCGAAGGTCCAGGGCGGATGACAAGTCCCTGTAGGCTGAGGCCTCGTGCAGCAGGCGCTGGATCCTCTTCTTGGCTGCGTCCATCGCGTCGTCCATACGGGTTGAGCGCGACTCTCAACTGTCAGTTGAGCCGTGTGCAGTCTGTTGTGACATCAGGTGCGCGCGGGAGGACACGTGACCCGCGGAGCTCGAGCGGGGTTTGACAGCTCACGTGACTCCTGTCTCTTCTTCCTGCAGAACTGCAACACAGAGTAGCCGGGAGGCATATTTGGGATTTCAGCCGCAGTTCAGTAGCAGTGAGCGATTCCAGCGACCTGATTGGTTGTTGGAGACACACCCCCTTTGGAGATGTGCACGTGTGGCCGGGTAGTTAAACAAGCAGCAGCACGGCCGTAGGAGGGTCGGCAACTAAGCCCAAGCCTAAACCCTAACCCTAAGGTTGCTTGAATTGCTGAGTTTAGGCAGAACTGGGGAAGAAAAAGTTAATATGCCCTCCGCAGGATTACATCATGGTGAGCGGCTCTGCGGAGCCTCGGAGCTCCTACTGCGGAAGGAGAGAAGCTTCACTCTGCTGCACGTCTGGTGTATGTAGTCTGCTCATATGTGTGTATATTTGCTGTATACTATGTATGTGTTAATATGCTGTATACTATGTATAGTATGTATAGTGTGTGTGTATATATGCTGTATACTATGTATGTGTGTGTATATGGCTGTATACTACTGGTATGTATAGTGTGTATATATGCTGTATACTATGTATGTGTGTGTGTATATGGCTGTATACTACTGGTATGTATAGTGTGTATATATGGCTGTATAGTCTGTATGTGTGTATATGGCTGTATACTATGTATGTGTGTGTGTATATGGCTATATACTACCGGTATGTATAGTGTGTATATATGGCTGTATACTACAGTGTGCAGTGTGTGTATATATGGTAGTATAATACACTGTGGGCATAGTGTGTATATTCTATATGTAGTACACTGTATATAGATATGCCTGTATACTATGTATAGTGCGTGTATATATGCTGTATACTATGTATAGTGTGTATATATGGCTGTATACTATGTATGTATGTATATATGGCTGTATGCTATGTGTAGTGTGTGTATATATGCTGTATACTATGTATGTGTGTGTATATGGCTGTATGCTATGTATAGTGTGTCTATATGGCTGTATACTACCGGTATGTATAGTGTGTATATATGGCTGTATACTACAGTGTGCAGTGTGTGTATATGGTAGTATAATACACTGTGGGCATAGTGTGTATATTCTATATGTAGTACACTGTATATAGATATGCCTGTATACTACACTGTATAGTTGGTATACATTGTATATGACTATGGTCCCCTGCACACGGGCGGAAATTCCACGGCGGGATTTCTCGCAGAATTTCCGCCCGTGCCCGCCTGCATAGGATTGCTTTGCAAAACGCAATCCTATGCAGACGGCCGTGATTTGTCCGTGTGAAATCACACGCGGTAAACAAATCATGACATGTTCTATTTCTGTGCGGGTCTCACAGAGGCCCACACAGAGATGTCACCCCTGGCACGCCGCCTCCGCTCTGCGCATGTGCCCGCTGGGTGGCAGCCTGCACATCACAGAGAGGAGAAGACGCGGAAGAAGGTGAGCCGCACTGCTCACTGCCAGGGCGCGGGTCGGATCCTGCTGCGAGAATTCTCCGACCCAGCCGTCTGCAGGCGGCCTAAATAATACACCGTGTGCATGCTGTGAATGCACATTATACCTTGTGTGCATACTGTCTGTATATGATGCTCTGGATGTTGTATAACGTTTGTATATGTGTGTTCTATATAAATATTCCCAGCGCTGCAGTGAACGGACTCCAACAGACATATAAATGTGCTGGACCTACTTCACAGGGTGCCTCACACCGAGTGCACCCCTCATCTAAAGAAGCGTTGTATAATCCCCTGGGCCCGCCCCTTCCGCATGGTCCGGACCGCTCGCTGGGGATTTTTATTTAGTTTCTGCTATTGTCTATCTCTCTCCGGTTTATACTTATATATTCTAATTTCCCTCCGATGCTCTCCATGATGTGATGTCGTAAGGACCGGCGACCAGCATATCTATCACCTCAACCACCCGATTATCTGGTTCTTCCTGCCGGCCTGGATCTTTGACCCACCGGCGCTCCCCAGGGAAACCCGGTTACCGCAGGGTGAGATAAAAATATTATATTTATTAAATTGGTAAATATAAATCCCCCCCCCCCCCCACTCTGGGGCGCTGCCTTCTGATCTCTGTTCTGTATATATATATATATGATAGAGTATATGTGTCCGACCCCATATTCCTGTGTAGAAGGCGTGTATGGCCGGTGGATGATGGTGCTGTATGTATGGTGTGAGCGCTATGCGCATACGGGTGTTGTGTGTATATATATATATATATATATACTGGCTGATATACTCGGCTTCGCCCCAGTTAGTTTGGTACAGAGAACAGGAACCGAGGATTATAGTATGTTCCCCACTTTGCCTGGTTCTTCACGTTACCCAGGAAACACCGCGTGGAGGTGACCGCGTGCTTCCTTGACTAGAATTGTATAATCCAGTTGTGACCCCGTTACTTTTCCTACTTAGGATCTAAGGAACATTTGCGCCAAATGTCATGTTTGTCCTCCATGGGGAGTAAGGCCGCTCTCACACAGCCCGCTATTTACTGCGATGCTTAATCGCGGCACAGCGCCTCCATTGATTTCAGTGATGTTCTGCCGACTAGCGCTCGGACGCAGCATGTCTAACGCTGTGATTTTCAAGCGCTGTCTGCTCTATTTTCGTGCATTTTAGCACTTTTTAACGCACCTCATCACCCATAGTGGGGCGCTTCAAAAAACGCTGACAAATAGTGGAATGCCTTAGAAAAGGCCGCACGAAATCGCAGTAAAACGCCATGATGTGCTAATGCGTGCGTGAGAGCGGCCTTAGGGAATTAGTGATGAGTCAGGCCGGCTTCACACGGGCAAGATTCTCCCACGAGTCTTGTGCCTTGCGGGATGTGAATATGATCCCCATTCTTTTGAACGGGGTCATACGCATGAGCGATTGTTTACCCACATTGCACCACAAAGCGATACAGGAAAAGAATCGCGACACGTACCGTCTTTGGGCGCGCCTTCACATCGCAGCGGCCATTGTTGTCAGTGGGGCCGGCGGCAGCATCGCTCCATGTGCTAGATGCACGCGATGCAATGAGGCGTCTCACCAATGAGAACAATGGGAGAAACTCCGTGATCAGCCGCGGCGGAGGATCGCTACTTCTCCGAAGTGATGCCAGATGTTTTTAATACAAAAGACGCCTCGCATCCGCGGTGAAATCGCACGTTGACGAGCGCAGTGTGAAGTCAGCCTCAGAGTCGGTCAGTGAGGGCTCACATTATATATAAAATGTGTGATAACTGTCGTTATCTGTATATACAGGGGGCATATGGGATGTACAGAAGTGTATATATGATGCAAGTGATGGTTATATATTTTTTGCTCGGTATATATGTGTTTTAACCCCTTAATGACACGGCCCTTGTTTTTCCATTTTCGCTTTTTCCTCTCCCCTTTTAAAAAAATCATAACTCCTTCATTTATTCATCGACGTGGCTCTATGAGGGCTTGTATTTTGCGGGCCGAGTTGTGTTTTTCAGTGGTACTATATAATGTACTATATAATGTAAGGAAAAACTTCTCAGTGGAGTGAAATGGGAAAAAAACTAAATTCCACCATCTTGGGTGTGTCTTGTTTTTACGGCGTACAGACTGCAACAAGAATGACCTGATCACTTTATTCTATGGGTCAGTACGAATACTTATAATACCAAAGTTATATAGGTTTTTTTTGGGCTGTACTCCTTTTTTTTGTTTTTCGAAGATATGTAATTTTTAAAAATTATTTCCTGCTTCCATCGTCTGACGACTATAACTTTTTCATTTTTTCGACATAGTTGTACGACATCTCATTTTGTGCGGGACGCCCCATTGTTTCCATTGCTACCATTCTGGCGTACATACGGCTTTTTGATCATTTTTTATTACATTTTTTCTTGGATATAGGGGTGACCAAAAAAGCACAATTCTGGTGTTCTTTATTTTTATGTTCTGAGATGAGCGAACCTACTCGTTTCGAGTAATTACTCAATCGAGCACCGCGATTTTCGAGCACTTCTGTACTCGGGTGAAAAGATTCGGGGGGGGCGGCGTGGCGGAGCGGGGGTAGCAGCGGGGAACAGGGGGGAGCCCTCTCTCTCTCCCTCTCCCCCCCACTCCCCGCTGCAACCCCCCACTCACCCACGGCGCCCCCCGTATCTTTTCGCCCGAGTACGGAAGTACTCGAAAATCGCGGTACTCAGGCAAAAAAGGGGCTTGGCCGAGTAGGCTCGCTCATCTCTAGTTCTGATGATGTTCGCCATGCAGGGTAAATAATGCATTACTTTGATAGATCAGACTTTTACGGACGCTGCGATACTAAATATGTTTTTTTGTATTACTATTTAGATCCCTTTATTATAAATATGGCAAAAGGGTTTTGTTTTACTTTTATTAGCTTTTTTAATTTAATAATCAGTAAAAATGCAATTTTACCTTTTTTGTTAGTCCCCAGAGGGGACAACAACTTGTGATGCGTTGATCGCTCCTACAGTATGATCTAATGTATAGCATTACATCATACCGCGATCTGTGGTCCTGTGATGTTAAGCGGTTAACTCCTTATGGACATGGCCTATTTTGGGCTTAAGAACGCAACGATTTCTGAGGGATTTTCATTTACAGTTTTCAAGAGCCACAACTTTTAATTTTCCAGTCGACAGTCGTATAAGGTCTTATGTTTTGCGTGGTCAACTATAGTTTTTATTAATTAACTCTGCCATTGTTTTTAATTTTTTTTTTTTTTACAGCGACAATCTAAGGCCTCATGTCCACGGGGAAAATCAGGCCCGCCGCGGATTCTTCATGTAGAATCCCGCAGCGGGTCCCTCCTGCCTCGCGGACATGATGCCTAAAAATCAGAATAAACTCACCTGCTCCGGAGGATGCGGATCTTCCTTCCTTCGCGGACGGATCTTCATTCTCCGACCCGGCGGATGTGCTCGACACGCCGGCGGCGTGCCGGGCACATCTGCCGGGCCAAAGAAAGAAGATCCGGCCGCGAAGAAGGGAAGAACCGCATCGTCCGGAGCAGGTGAGTTTAATTCTGGTACGGGTCTCCTGCGGATCCGGACAGCTTCGATAGGCCTCAATAGAAGCCTGCGGGAGCCGTCCCCGCGGGAGACCCGCACGAAAATGGAGCATGTCCATTTTGTTTCCCGCACGCGGATCCGCGCCTGACGCGGGAAATGACATCCAAAGGTATTTAACTACCTGCGGGTGTGCAATGCATCCCTATGAGGCGCGGATCCGCGTGCGGGAGAAACGCTGCGGATTCTAAGCGCGTGGACATGAGGCCTAACAGTATAAATGACGCAATTCATTTTTTCTGCGGTTCGATACGTTTACAACAATGCCAAAAACATAATTTTTTTTAGGTTTTTCCACTTCATCACATTCAAAGTCACATAACGTTTTTGATTTTTTCATGGACAGAGCTTTGTCAGGGCTTGTTTTTTGCGTCACGAACTGTAGTTTTTATTTGTACCATTTCGGGGTACATATGGCTCTTTGGATTGCCTTTATTGCTCTTTTTAGGAGATATTTGCTGCGCAGGATAATTCGTGTGCTCATTACCGACACAATGATACCACATATGTGAGGTTTTTCTGAAATTAGTAATTTTTTTTCTTGCAAATAGCGGTAAACAAGTAAAAAACCAAGGTATTTTATTTTATTTCTTTACATTATTTCTTTAGTTTATTTACACTGTTTATTTCTCTGAGGGCTTATTCAGACGTCCGTATATTGTCCTGGTTTTTACACCCGCCCAATATACGGTGTCCCTTTCTGCAGGGGGAGGAGGCGGTCCGGGAGCAGTGCACTGAGCTCCTGCCCCCTCTACGCCCTTCACCACTGTTTACAATGGGAGGGGCAGGAGGGTGGGGATGGCAGAGATAAGTTCCGCCTCATCCTGCCCCCTCCGCTTGCATATAGTGGCGAGGGGCAGAGATGGGGCGGGAGCTCAGTGCACTGCTCCTGGACCAGCCCACCTCCTCCACCTGCAGAAAGGGACACCGTATATCGGACAGGCGTGAATAAGCCCTGAAGCGGACCTGCTCCATAGCAGCAGTGATTGCTATGGTAAGGCATTGCATGACTTCTGTACAGCAATACCTTATCGCTGGTTATAGCGCTCATAATCAATGGGTGAAGCACAACAGCGCCGCTAGACTTAACATAAGATCTTTGACCCGGCCTGAGAGTCACTCAATGCATCAAACTCTAATTTCATGATTTTACGGCGGTGGTGACGATGTCACAAATCTAATGACACCAAAATCATCCACCCAAGGTCACACAAAGGGGTCAAAGTGCGGTGCAAGAAAAGCCTGCAGGCGGTTTTTATATAAGATTCGTTTCTCTTCCCCACATTCAGAAAATCCGAACCGTTTTATTTTTCCGATAACGCAGCTGTCTGAGGGCTTGTTGCTTCTTGTGGGGCGAATTGTAGTTTTTTATGGTTCTCTTTAATGCACCATATAATGTATTGTGAAGCTAAATAAATCCGCTGTGGGATGTCACTATGAACACTGAGGTCGCTGTGCGCAGTCACTATTACCGCTGGGGCGATAAATAAGTGGGTTTTGGGTTTCAGTTTGGGCACTCGGTCTCTAAAAGGTTCGTCATCACTGCTATAGGGTGTCTGGGGGACGCCAGGTCTGATTCTGCTGCGATATTTCACAGGTGGAAATGGACCCGGCCATGGGCATGAGGCCATACTGTGTAATGCAGTACCATAGTATTGCATTATGCTGTATGCTGACAGTCAGTCTCTTCATGGTAGCCTTGGGAATCTTCAGGAGGCCCAGGGTGTCATGACAACCAAACCGCACCTTGCAATCTCATCGCGAGGGGGCTGTTTTGGACCACTAAATGCCGATTGGGGCATTTAAATGCCGCTGTCAGATCGATTTAAAGGATTAACAGCTGCGATCAATGTGAACGCTGATGGCGGCTGTTACAGGCGGGTGTCAGCTGTCAGAGACAGCCGCCCTGCCATGGATGGAGCGGATGAGGGGTAAAGTGGTTAGTCTTCTCCACTGCTCCAGGCTTCTTCGCTGGCTTTTGTTGACATGCTGCTGGGGTGACATTTTCATATACACACATGACTGCCGTGGCCAACCCCTGACCCCAGCCGTGTGCGGCGGCAGCGCTATCCCAGCACATGAGCCAAGGGGGGGCTATAGCATATTTCCATCTGCGTGGAATTTGTGTTTTTTATGAAATAGTGAAAGGAATGTAGCCGCGATCTGCTGTCAGCGCAGTTCTGTACGTTTCTGGTCTTGTCATCTTTTGCTAGGATATAAAGGTTTTGTGGCCTGTATACATGTGAGCGCGGCGCATAGGTGCCCATGAGAAAATGTACACCACCTACCATAAGGTCTCATGTCCACGGGCGGGTCGGATTCCGTGGCAGTAGCCCGCAGTGGATTCCCACTCTGTTCGTGGCCGAGGACACTGCTTACCCGTCCGGGTCTTCTATTTTCTTCACTACGTATGTGTGCGGCAGTGCCGGCTGGCGTGCCGCCGTACATGCGCAGTGGAGGATTTTTTTCAAGTCTCCTGCTTTCCCGCGGGATCCGCTGCCCGGCGGCACAGTTAGATACGCGTGGGCCGCGGGTCAGACTGCTTCCATTGACTGCAATGGAAGTCGTCCATGAGGGATCCGCACTGAAATGTAGCATGCTGCAACTTGTTTCTAGACCGAAAGGTCCACAAATCAAATCCACATGCTTTATTTCATTGCGGACGGCCATGTTTCCCTTTGTGTATCTTTCGGTTGGGGACATTGGGCCTCAGTGTTTGCCCTTGAGCCTTATTGATGGTCATTACAAATGCTCTGGTCATCAGATGCGCTCGAGCTGACTTGTCTATATGCACTCCTCACTCAGTAAGTAACGGCCATGTTCTGTGATTGACTTGTCCTTGTGAGGCGAATTACAGGAAGAGCAAAAAATGGATGGGAAATACAATTGTCAAAATCATTTCTTACACAGCTAGGGTAAAATAAAAGCTGTGCTGTGATTGGTTGGTATGTATTATACTACTGACGTAAAGTAAAAGCTGTGCTGTGATTGGTTGGTATGTATTATACTACTGACGTAAAGTAAAAGCTGTGCTGTGATTGGTTGGTATGTATTATACTACTGACGTAAAGTAAAAGCTGTGCTGTGATTGGTTGGTATGTATTATACTACTGACGTAAAGTAAAAGCTGTGCTGTGATTGGTTGGTATATATTATACTACTGAGGTAAAATAAAAGCTGCGCTGTGATTGGTTGGTATTTCTTATACTACTGAGGTAAAATAAAAGCTGCGCTGTGATTGGTTGCTATGGGAAACCCAGATTTTCTTTAAAATCTCAATCCATGTTAATGTGGCATTCATTCAAGTTTTAGGCTGGGTTCACACAGGGCGGATTTGCCGCAGCAGATCCGCCCGCGGCCGCTAATCTCGGGATTAGCCAGCCATGTGGATGAGATTTCTCAGAAACCTCGTCCACACGGGACGGCTAATCCGCTGCAGTAAATCCGGTTGAAACCGCGGCCGCGCTCTCCCTTTATGGGAGCACCAGCCGCAACGGAAAAGCATGCCGCCGAGCTGCTTCAAAGCTGCCGCAGCTTAAACCGCGGCGGTTCTCCCGGCGGAAATCTCGCGGTTTTTGCTGTGGCCAAACCGCGAGATTTCCGACGGGAATCCGCCCTGTGTGAACCCACCCTTAATCCGGGGCAACGCTGGTACCCCTGCTAGCCTAATAATCACATACGTGCGGCAACGACGTCTGCCCTCAGTTGTCTGCCCGTTTGTGGAGGCACTCCGCTCCACCGCACTTTATGGCGTTGTCTGGCCCTGACAAATGTATGTATGCACTTCTGTATGGCCATTACAAAGCACTTTGTAATATACTTTGTGCTTTGTAAATCAGCCATACAGAAGATATATACTTACCTACAGGAGTGCTCCCTATCTTCAGTCTTCTCCTCTTGTCGGGCCGTAAACACACGTCCTCGGGCCAGGGGTGCGCGCCTGTTTTTTTGCGCATGCGCAGCAGCGCCTGCCGGCTCAGGAACACGCGTCAGATTATTCGCGCATGCGCAGTCCGTACTAGAGACGGACAGGAGTGTCCACCGGTCATCAGCTGAAGGGTAAGTATTACTACTGGGAGCGGGGGCTGTCATAACTTCTCTCATGGGAGTGGGGGAGGGGGCTGCCATAACTTATTGCAGGGGGGGAGGGGAGTGGGTTGTATAACTGCCCCTGCCACCGACCTGCCCAGCGAGCCACCAACCCACCCACTATAATCCTGCCTGTGCAGGGAGGAGAGGAGGTGAGCTGTGACTATTGTGAATGGTGGTCCTGTGTTATCTATATGTAGGTGCCACCTCTCAGTGTAATCCTGTCTGTGCAGGGAGAGGAGAGGTGAGCTGTGACTATTGTGAATGGTGGTCCTGTGTTATCTATATATAGGTGTCACCTCTCAGTATAATCCTGTCTGTGCAGGGAGAGGAGAGGTGAGCTGTGACTATTGTGAATGGTGGTCCTGTGTTATCTATATATAGGTGTCACCTCTCAGTATAATCCTGTCTGTGCAGGGAGGAGAGGAGGTGAGCTGTGACTATTGTGAATGGTGGTCCTGTGTTATCTATATATAGGTGCCACCTCTCAGTGTAATCCTGTCTGTGCAGGGAGGAGAGGAGAGGTGAGCTGTGACTATTGTTAATGGTGGGTCCTGTGTTCTCTACAAATAGGTGTCACCTCTCACTGTAATCCTGTATGTGCAGGGAGGAGAGGAGGTGAGCTGTGAGTATTGTGAATAGTGGTCCTGTGTTATCTATACAGATGTGTCTCATCTCAGTGTAATCCTGTTTGTGCAGGGAGGAGAGCCATGACTATTTTGAATGGTTGAGGTGCGGACAACTAGTTGCTGTGTGGGTTAGGGTGCTGACAACTTGTCGACGCGGGGGTTGGGGTGCTGACAACTAGTTGCCGCAAGAGTTGGGGTGCTGACAACTTGTCGCCGCGGGGGTTCAGGTGCTGACAACTTTTCGACACAGGAGTTGGGGTGGTGACAAATAGTGGACGCAGGAGTTGGGGGGTGACAACTAGTCCCCGCGCGGGTTAAAAGCTGACAACTAGTCGCCGCAGGAGTTAGGGTGCTGACAACTAGTCGCCGCGGGGGTTGGGGTGCTGACAACTAGTTGCCTCAGGGGTTTGGGTGCTGACAACTAGTCGCCGCAGGGGTTGGGGTGCTGACAACTTGTCGCCATGGGGTTTGGGTGCTGACATCTTGTCGCCGCCGGAGTTGGGGGGCTGACAACTTGTCGACGCGGGGGTTGGGGTGCTGACAACTAGTTGCCGCGGGGGTTGGGATGCTGACAACTAGTTGCCTCGGGGGTTGGGGTGCTGACAACTAGTCGCCGTGGGGGTTTGGGTGCTGACATCTTGTTGCCGCGGGGGTTGGGGTGCTGACTAGTCGCCGCGGGAGTTGGGGGGCTGACAACTTGTCGACACAGGGGTTGGGGTGCTGACAACTAGTTGCCGCGGGGGTTGGGATGCTGACAACTAGTCGGTTTGGGGTGCTGACAACTTATCGCCATGGGGGTTTGGGTGCTGACATCTTGTTGCCGCGGGGGTTGGGGTGTTGACAACTAGTCGCCGCGGGAGTTGGGAGGCTGACAACTTGTCGACGCGGGGGTTGGGGTGCTGACAACTAGTTGCCGCGGGGGTTGGGATGCTGACAACTAGTCGCTGTGGGGTTTGGGGTGCTGAAAACTTATCGCCATGGGGGTTTGGGTGCTGACATCTTGTTGCCGCGGGGGTTGGGGTGCTGACAACTAGTCGCCGCGGGAGTTGGAGGGCTGACAACCAGTCGCCGCGGGGGTTGGGGTGCTGATAACTTGTCGCCGCGGGGGTTGGGATGCTGACAACTAGTTGCCTCGAGGGTTGGGGTGCTGACAACTAGTTGCCGCAGGGGTTGGGGTGCTGACAACTTGTCGCCATGGGGTTTGGGTGCTGACATCTTGTCGCCGCGGGGTTTGGGTGCTGACATCTTGTCGCCGCGGGGGTTCGGGTGCTGACAACTAGTCGCCGCGGGAGTTGGGGTGCTGACAACTTGTCGCCGCGGGGAAGAGGGGGGGGCTGTCAGTGTTACTTGTCATGTGGGGGGAAAGGGGGCTGTCAGTGTACTTGTCACGGGGGAGGACTGTCTCCGTAACTTGTCGCACGGGAGGGGGGCTGTCACCATAACTTGTCGGGAGGAGGGGAGCTGTCGCTATAACTTGTCGCACTGGGAGAGGCGGAGGGGTGTTCTCACCATAACTTGTCGCAGGGGGGAAGGGGCTATTGCTATAACTTGTTGCACGGTGGGAGGGGGCTGTCACCATAACTTGTCACAGTCGGGGGGGAGGTGCCTGTCAAGCGGGTATTCTCTCCCCGCCCCTCTCCATTCACTTTGCACAGCGGACGTTCAGTACTGAACGGCTGCTGTTTACACTGAACTCTGGTCGTTCAGGATTTTATCCTGTGAGTATAGACAGTCTCTCCTGACCCCGCCCCCTCTAAGTACACTGTACAGCAGGAGAACATGCTGTCCTGTGGAGGGACTTAGAGGGGGCGGGGCCTGGGCAGGAAGAGACTTAGATGAGTTCACTAGAGGTGGGCGTGGCCAGGACGGGAGCTGAGCGAGGCCAGTCATTGGGAGCTCGCACACAGAGGGGGGAGAGCGCAGGGCATTGTGGGAAGTCAGCACAACGGCGCCATCTTTGAAAGCTGCTTTGAACATCAGATATCAAAGTAAGAAACTGACCTTCCGGCTGATCTGCCTGCCTGAGCCCTGTATGCGGTGTGTGGGAAAAATCACATCTGCATGCTTGTCATTGCTTTGCGGACATCCATGCATCCCTATGGACGGCTTGATTTGCGGTTCTCCAGCGCTGGTTCCACAAATCGAATCCGCCTGTGGACATTGGGCCTTACTTTAGCATGTATACTATTAGTATGGATATCCGGCAGCGGACGTGGTACTTGTGTGACAGAATATATGATGTGCTGCAGGGATATGGTGTATTATTGGGAAGCCCGTCCCGACGGCGACTGCAATCTATATACATATCTCCATGCTCAGGAGAATTACTCAGCGGCCTTAGGGCTCATGTCCACAGGTGCCCTCGCAGCGTTTTACCAGTGTTTGTGATACCGCGTACGGGCAGCGAGTGTACTGTGCATATCTGCGTATCTCACGGCCGCGGTCATGCGCAGTGTAGCTGTCTTTTTTTTAATCCCCCGCTGTGTCGTATCTGCGTTGCGTATGAATCGCCGCCCGTACATAATGTATTGTGTATGGACAGGTTTGCATACGCTGCTTATACAAACGTATACGGCTCACTCTGCGTGGTACGCCGGAGAATAGAGCATGCTGCGATCTAGTTCTCGCTGGTATCTACATGCAGTGTCTATACGCTCATGTGCAAGGACTAATGAAGGTCCATTTACTCTCATTAGCTCCATTCAGCACGCTTTACGTGGCCGTGCAACGCATGTGTAATAGGCGGTGAAAGACCACCCGAGGACACGAGCCCTTAGGAATAATAGTTATAATGTAAAGGCGTCCTCTGTTCCTAATCCACAAAGTACTCGGGGTGAACCAACATGGAGGTCCCTCTGCATGCCCCCTCCGCCATATTTCTGTAGCCACGGGCGGAACTGTTCAGCAGCTTCCAGACTTTTGTTATATTCTTGGCGCATCTAATTACAATATTTCCCAGTAAGCAATATTCTAATGAAGCTTCTTGTACAGGATGGGCCACGGAATATTAGCCCGTCACCACACTCTCATCAAAGCTGTCTAAAAGAAAATCTTTGTTGCCATAGCAACCAATCACAGCGCAGCTTTCATTTACCTCAGCAGTATAAGAAATGAAAGCTGCGCTGTGATTGGTTGCTATGGACAACATTGATAGACTTTCTTATAGACAGTGTGGGCTGCCGTCCTTCTTTTCCGTGGACCACCCTGCAGATGCTATGGTGATGATGAGTGAGTGTGAGGCATAGCGTGTAGTTACATCATACGTACACAGGGGGCGCACCGCTTCAGCCTAAGATTGAGGCAGAATTTTGCCTTATTCAGTTTAGTAAATCTCGCACTTATTCGGAGAGATCGCTCAGCTGTTTGAGAACAACGGTCATATTGCTTTATTGTTACTGCATTGTAGATGGTAAATATAAGGTATATGTCTATGTTTAAGGACTCTCCGGTTACCGGACAACCCCTTTTCAGTAGGACGCCCTGTGTGAAAATAATATACAGAGATACACGCGTACCCCAGGACTCAGCACTGCAGCCTGCTGCAGACTCAGGGGGAGGGGCATAGGAAGTCACATGACCTCTGTAGCCAATGATAAATGCAGCATCATGTTCTTGAACTCCTGGCATCGCGGCTATCAGGGTCTGAGCGCCGATGCCAGGAGAATGGATGGTGACACTGCAGCTTCTCATTGGTTGCAGCGGTCACCTGATTTCCTGTGACATCATCTGTCAGTGGGATTATGGGCATCTGTAACAATTTACACTTTCAACTTTAACCTCTTAGTGACAGCCCCATTGCCTTTTTACGTCCTAGCTAAGCGGGCTTTAATCCTGGAGGACATAAAAACATGCATCCTCTTAGAATTAAAGCCCTATTGCCCCCCCCCCCGGCAATGTGATCCGGTGTATAGCGCCGATCGCAATTAAATGAATAAATAGTTAAAAAAAGATTAAGATTCAGCTGCCCTGATGGATCCGATCCATCAGGGCAGCTGAGATTACTCACCCGCCTTGTCCGTGGTCTCCCACGGGGAATTGGTTCTCTGGGACCCGTCACCGCTCTTCTGCATATGTGTGCCAGATGTATGACGTCATGCGCATGCGCAGAAGGCCAGGAGCCCCGGCAAATTTAAAGTCTCCTGGATGCCGACTCCTGAAGGTAGCCGGGAACCAGGAGATGTCACTGGAGACCGAGGTGACCGGTCCCCTGTGCACGTGATTGCCACTATTCAATGGAAAGCGGCGATCACGAAAAAGTTTTAAAAGGTTGGAAAGAAGTTTGTTCCATCTCCTCTCATGGATCGGATCCATAAGGAGAGGTGAAAATACTCACTCGGGTCCTCCGCGATGTCCCAATCTTCTGGGACCTGAAGTATCCTTCTGCGCAGAGGGGCTCGTGCCCCGGGAAATTTTAAATCCCTCTGCTCCTGGGTAACATGTGCAGAGAGATGTCACCGGGGACGTGATCACTGTTATCCAATAGATAACAGTGATGATTTAGAGTAAAAAAAAATGGCACCGATAAAAACTATAGTTCGCCATGCAAAAAATAAGCCCTTATATGGCCGTGGCGACAAAAAGTGGCTTTTGAAAAATGGATATAAAACCCTGCCAAAAATAGCTGCATCCTTAAGCCCAAAATAGGCCGTGTCCTTAAGGGGTTAATATAAGACAGGGTCTTCTTTTTAAGGAAGCACGGTATCTTAGCGTCTGTTACGCACTGTAGAAGCCTATTGAAATCAATGTGCATGCGCAAATGCACACAAAATACACAGGAAACCTGCGTAATCGCTACGTATTTACCCACAAAATCAAGAAGATTTCGCACGTTTCTATTACATGCGGAAATACGCTGCATATTTATGTGAAGTAAAAGAATACCAATACGCCGCAAAGCGCAAGGCAACAGCGTATTTACAGACCGAAATACGCAAGCGCCCATGTGAATGCGGAGAAATGGTTACTTGTGCTGGTCTTCATTTTCTTGTTACCTCTATAGCTCCAACATATTCTGCAGCAATGTACAGAGATTGTCGTCCCTAATATCTGTCATGGTCGCCGGTAACGCTCACAATGTAATGTTTCTACCGCAAACACACACTACACGCGCCTGCAGATGCGGGACAGTTTCATCAACGGCCATTTAACCTAGACATGTGTTTGGCGCTAGTAGTCCATAAGCGTGCACGGGGGGCCATAACATGCACATGTCAGTAAAAGTAGGTGGAAATGATTGGAATCCTGGCCAGTGTCAGTAGATGTTCTACAACTTGTAGGCAGGACATACAATAGTGCAGTCTGGTCAAGAACGTTGCTCATGCGTTTTTCTATCCTTCTGTTTGCAGATGGCGCAGAGGGATTTTTCATTTGTGAATCCGTGTTCAGTTATCAAGTCGCATCAGCGCTGAAGCAGGTGAAACATGGTAAGTAACGAGTGCAAATCATGACCATAATCCAGTCTACACCAGCAAACAGAAACTCATCCTACAGATTTCTCTTCTATCAAACTGTATTAAGTAATGCATGCCTGTTTTATGGCTGAGGGAAGTGAATTAAAGAGTTTGTAAACTATTGGTGACCTATCCTGAAGATAGATCATCAATAGTAGCTTGGTGGAAGTCCGTTACCAGGAACCCCACCGATCAGCTGTTTGTAGGGCCAATGCACTAAGTTTAAATCTGCAGGAAGCAGACAGCTTCCTTCTCAGTGCGGTGGCCAGCCCTGGCATTGCAGTCATTGAAATGAATGGAAAATTTGATGCAATACCGAGCCCTGCCACTGCAGTGATTATGGAGCTGTCTGCTTCCTGCAGAAATCAGCTCAGTGCACCAGCCCAGAAACAGGTGAGATGGGACGGGGAGCTGGTGAACTGAGATCCCGTCCCCTCTCTGACCCTCGCCATTGCTTGCAATGGAGGGGGCATAACAGGATGGAACATAGCTCCGCCCCTGACCCAACCCTCCATTGCAAACAGTAGCAAGAGGCAGAGAGGGGGCGGGAGTTCAATGCACTAGCTCCTCCCCTTGCAGAAAGGGGCAGCGTATATCAGCCGGGCGTGAAAACCTGACCGATATATGCCCGTCTAAATAAGCCCTAAAGGGAGAATGGTGGGGTTTTGGCATTTTTATTGTTGTTTTTTTTATAATTTTTTAACTTTTTCATTTTTTTTACATTTTTGTCTTTTTTAGGGAACTTGCATAATCCTTTTTTTTATTCTTCTAATACTCTGGAATGCTGAGGCATAGTAGGGTATTAGACAGGCTATGAAGCTCAGAGTCTTAGCGCCATAGCCTAATTTAGCTGGCAAACCCGGAGGCTATATTCAAGCCTCCGGATGCAACTGAGACCCTTCAGAACCGCCTGATCACATTGCGAGGGTTCTGATGGTGACACGGCTTTCATTTGACAGCCGATCACCAGCTCTCCCTGCCATGGAGACCATTGGCCGGCTTCTGACGAGCCGATGGTCCACGTGGCAGGGAGAGCTGTCCAATGGTGACAGAGGGAGCCCTCTGCTTCTGTCAGCCCTTTACATGCTGCAGTCGCACAGACCACAACATGTTAAAGGGTTAAACAGCGGAGATCAGAGGTTTTCTCCGTTCTCAGCTGTCAGCACTTTACATGCTGCGGTCACAGAGATTGCGGTATGTAAAGGGTTAAACAGCGGAGATTGGAGGTTTTCTTTGTTCTCTGCTGTAAGAGCTGGTGCCCGGCTATCATCTGACAGTTGGTCACCAGCTCTCCCTGCACGCGGACCATCAGCCGGCGTCTGAAAAGCCGATGGTTTCCGTGGCCAGATGTAAACAGTGCAGGGAAGAATCGGAAAGTTGCCGGTAGATCGGTTATATCTTCCCGCTTCTTTTTTTAAAGTCCTGCACTGGTTCTTTGTGGGACTATGCAGGCAGAGCACAATGCCACAGCTTATGGCATTGTGTTCTGCATGGTCCTATAGTGAAACATAGCCAGGAAATCTTCTGGGCTATGTCACTATGGGCAGCGCAGCTAGTCCTGGAAAATTTCCGGGCGTGCCACTGAAGAGGTTAATGCTATAACTTACAGATCTTGAGATATACAACTATAACAAGAGGTATGAGTTACTACAAATGACTGGTTACTTTTGTACTCATATGACTTATGATTTAAGAAAACTATAAGACTAGACTGTGCTAATGTCATGAGGTGGTAAGGACTTCTGCAAAGGTTGGGCTACATTTGGAGCCTTCATCACTAATTCTGACTAGAAAAACAGCGTTGTATGCAGAGCTATTTTTCCAATCAAAACGAGAGACACTTCAGAAGGCACAAAATTTGGCAACAGAAATATCAACTTAGCTTTTTAAAGGCTTACATTATCAGCACATTTGCAGTATGATATTTCCTTCCCCTTCCCCCTCCACCCCATGCCATGTTCATTTTCTGCACCAACATTTTGAAATATGCACCATATCTTGGGATATGCATCAGTCAGAGACGGTCCTCCAATCAGCATTGCCAAGACAGCTGGCGCAGCCCATCAAAGCGTTGACTGGTCTAGAACAGTGTTTCTCAACTCTAGTCCTCAGGGACCCCCCTATATGACCTGTCGGGGGTCTCTGAGGACTGGAGTTGAGAAAAGCTGGTCTAGAAGTCTTGATTTTCACAGCCAATTATACTGTAGAAAATCTCCAAGATTTTGTTGGCTTTCAAGGAAATGCACCATTTGAGTTGTACTTTGCTATCGTTCACTGCCTCTGCTTATGCTACACCGTAATTTACTGACCATAAGTCAAGTAAGGCACCCACTATTTGTATTTTTTTTTTTTTTCAAAAACTTTTTATTGAACATTTTCAAATAATACATACAGATGTTTCTCATTGGATGTAAACAAGTACAAGTACACGTTGTAAAATGAACCCTCCTATCCGCGAGTAAAGTAATGTAAACAGTCAAGGGAACGCAATATTGTTTTGCTGTTACTAATAATGTGCATCAATATACTATTACGTTTTGCCCTCAAATGACAAAGTTTCTTCTTAAAGATAAATTTGCAATATTATTAACGTGTTCAATGTTTCATTAAGGAATTCTGATAATTCCACTTCCCGATGAGAAAATTGTATAGTTTTACTAGTTATTATAATTAAATCTCTGTATTTTCTGAACTAAAAAACAACTTTATAACTTGAACTTTTGCCAGTGTCTCCACACATAATTAAATTTATGTAAACCATTATTATTCTTTGCTTGGATCCTCTCATAATAATAGTGATCTGCCATCATGTCTAATACTTCTGCGATGGTAGGGGGTACCACTGATCTCCACCTCCTTGCTATCAGGTTCTTCGCTGCTAAGAGGAAGTGACATATCCATTTTCTATCTTTTTGGGGTATAAGTTCGCAATCTATGAGTAGGAGCGCCAACTGTGGAGAGCCCGACAGCCTCACACCAGTTATGATCCGTATATTATTGAAGACTTCTCTCCAGTATGGTTGAATTATCGGGCACTTCCAAAATAGGTGATACAGGGATCCCTCACTCCCACAACCTCTCCAACACCCACCGTCTACTTCTTTAAAACATCTAGCTAGTTTCGCAGGTGAGTAATACCATCTGGAAATGATTTTTTGATGAGTCTGGAGTAATCCGGCAGAAAGGGTGGATTTATTTGCCCACGCAAAGGAAATTAGCCACTGAGCCGGGGAGAAGTTTTTATTTAAGTCACGTTCCCAGTTGATTAGGTGCATTTTCTTAGTGTTATTCATATTACCAGAAATACAGTCGTATATTGTTTTAGTCGATAAGCCCTGACCCGAGAACACCTTTTGGAGCAGTGTTTCTAGATGTGTAGGAATATAGCATTTCTCCAGTCGAGAGCTATTTAGAAAAGAGACAACTTTTATGAAAGAGAATAGCTCTGAGTTTGGTAGATCGAATTTTGTTTGAAGTTTATCAAAAGTGAGCATCTTATCTCCATCAAAGAGATCGGCTATCCATTCAATCCCCCTCTTTTTCCATTCCTTTATATTGATGTCCTGGATATAATATAGGAGAATTTCAATGGGGAGCCGAACCGCCCCTGATCTAGGAGCCAATTTATAGTTGTTTGCTAGATGTTTCCAGCATTGCATGGTGTTTTCCATCATAGGAGAGAGATTGTGCGTTAACGAGTGTGTGCTAATATGAGGATACAATGCTTCTATTATGGAGGCCACGATAAGCAACTCTAGAGGTCTATTATGATTGATACTTTTTTCTATGTGCCCCCAGGGGGGGATTGACGGTTTCCTCGCCCATGCCCCTGACTGTCCAATAATGATTGCTTGGTAATATGCCCAAAGATTCGGAACTCCAAGGCCCCCCTGACCCCTTCGCAAGTGCAGGATCGAGGCAGCTACTCTAGGCCTCCTCCCCCCCCAGATAAATGAGGAGAGTTGTTTTTGAAAGTTGGCTATCGAATATCTTGGAATAGGATAGGATAATGTTCGAAAGAGGTAAAGGACTTTCGGGAGGATTAACATTTTATATAAAATTATTTTGCCAACCCAAGAGAACTCCCTCTTTGCCAGGTCAGCTAGTTCCGACTTTAGTGAATTAAATAACGGATCTAAGTTGGATGTAATAATGTTTGTCTTGGATTGGCATAGTTTAATCCCTAGGTATGATATTTCTGTGGGCCATTGAAATGTAAATTCTCTCTGGATGTCTAGTTTTAACTTCTTGTCTATGTTTATTCCCAAGATTTGCGACTTATCTACATTAAGCTTGTAATAAGAAGCACTGCTGAAGTGTGCGATTTGCTCCCGCACTTCTCTCAATGAATTTAGGGGGTCCTCCAGAGTCAGCAGAACATCATCAGCGAAAAGCCCTATTTTATGCTGTCTTATGTTGTTGGAAATTCCTTTAATTTTTAGGTTTGTTCTGATTGCTTCTGCTAAAGGTTCGATTACCATCACAAACAACAGAGGGGAGAGGGGGCATCCCTGACGGGTACCATTCGTTATATAGAAAGGGGAGGACAAGGCACCATCCACTAAAATTCTTGCCGATGGTTTCGCGTAGAGTGCTCGGACCGCTTGAAGGAAAAACTCCCCCACCTCAAACTTCTGGAGAACCGCAAACGCGAATTCCCAGTGGACTCTATCGAACGCCTTCTCCGCATCCAGGGAAAGGAGGAGAGAAGGCGCTCGACTCGAGCCCATTATCTCAATCAGGCTTTGAGTTCTGCGCGCCCCATCAGCTGCATTCCTGCCTTTTGTGAACCCTGCTTGATCACTATGTATGATCTCTGGTAAGACCTCCAACAGTCTCAAGGCTAGGATTTTTGAATACAGCTTAACATCGGAATTTAATAGCGAGATGGGTCTGAAATTTGCCGGGACTGTTGGTTCTTTACCTGGTTTAGGTAACGTTATGATAGTTGCTTGAAGCATTTCTTCAGGCATCTCGCCTTTAGCCATGAAGTCGTTGAATATAGATGTCAATCGAGGGGATAGGACCGGGGCAAAGCACTTATAATATTCGTTCGACAGGCCATCTGGCCCGGGGGACTTGTGACTTTTGGATAGTGATATCACTTTGTTAATTTCACTAATCGAGATGGGTTTATTCAGGGCGATGTTGCGTGATCCCATCGATGGGAGGGATATCCTGTCCAGGAAATTTTTTATAATTTCAGGAGTAGGCTGGGGGGTCTCCCCGCAGTCTTTTAAATTGTATAAGTTCGCATAAAATTTTTGAAATTGTTCTGCTATCTGTTGCGGGTGGGAAATACGTATTGTAGAGTTAGTCGGGCATTTTAAATATGGGATTTTTGCTCTTATTTGTCTCTTTTTGGCCATTCTTGCCATCAATTTCGAAGGTTTATCTATATTGGTGTAGTAATTAGCTTTTGAGTATATCAGACCCTTATTATAATTTTCTAGGAGTTCTTTCCGTAGTTCCTGTCTCAGTGAGGTCAACTCTGATTTAGTATTTATTAGGGGGAATTTTTGTTCTTTCTCTTCTTGTTTTTGGATTCTGCCCAATAAGGAGTTTATTTTTGCTTGTCTGTTTTTCCTATCTATTATTTTTAGTTTAATCAACTCTCCCCTGATCACTGCCTTATGGGCGTTCCATATAGTGAGGTTGCTCGTTTCCTGATTCTCATTAAGAGCAAAATACTCAAGTAGAGCTTGTTTTATTTGTTCCTGAGTATTTGGTGATTTGAATAGGCTCGTATCGTTCCGCCAAATTCTGGTGGGATTAAAGGGAGGGCCTACTTCAAGACTAATACTAACAGGAGAGTGGTCAGACCACGTGGTTATCCCTATAGAGGAGTCCGTTATGGAAGAAAGTGTCCACCTATCCACTACCACCAAATCTATACGGGAAAATGTTTTAAATCTAGGTGAAAAAAAAGTGAACTCTCTGGATGAAGAATTGAGGCACCTAAAGGTGTCGTACATGCCTTCCTTGTGCAGCCACGGTTGTAAGGTGGGAGCTGTCCTGTGTCCAGCTGTTGAATCTGCATCCTTGTTCGGTATAATATTAAAATCTCCGCAAATAACTAATTTCCCTTTTTGGATTTTCCTGATTTTTTTCATTATTTTATTTAGGAAAGAGATTTGGGAACTATTGGGGGCGTAGATATTAGCTAAGGTGAGGGGGGTACCACCCAGCGTCCCTTGTAAAATAATGTATCTCCCTTTTAGGTCAGTTATTTGATTTTCTACAGAGAAGTGACAGCCCTCTTTAAAGGCTATAATCACACCCGCATGTTTTTTGTTTTGGGCCGTGGCCGAGAAAATTTGGGGAAAAGCTTTATTCGTGAATTTGGATGATGTAAGTTCAGTAAAATGCGTTTCCTGCACACATAGTACATCTACCTTATGCATTCTTGCATCTCTCCAAATCATTGCCCTTTTAAATGGAGTGTTAAGCCCTTTGGCATTTTGCGAGAATATCTTAATAGACATGGTATTTTTTTAGAGATAGCATAGTGTGAGAAATCTTGCTGGCATTATAAAAAACAAACATAACATAAATTGAATAACATAGAAATACTGTCACAGGTCTCTTTCCAGACATTGTCTTACTCAGTAGGTCGTTGTGCACTAGAATCAAGATCTGTGCCACATAACAGAAGAAATTCTGTAAATTCTCAGGGTTAACCTGGTAAATGATGGGGGTAAAAGTCCGCCTTATAGAAAGAAAAAACCCATCAGTTACTCACAAATTCTATGAGATCAGTCCTTCCGAAAGGTGCTTTTTACGGCGGGTTGGTAAACTCATCTCTTGACGGAGTGGGCGGCAACTCCCTTCTGTTGGATCCATTTTTGGGGTTGGGAAGCTTGCTCGGCTGTGTCACGTCCAGTATCTGAATATTCCACTGCTTTAGGATCTTTTCTCCTGCTTCCGGGGAGGAGATGACATGCATGACATTATTTCTATGAATTAGTATTTTTGTTGGGAAACCCCATTTATATGGAATGTTCGCTGCACGTAAGGATGTTGTTATCTGCGAAAGGGCTCTTCTTGCTCTTATTGTAGATTGTGATAAGTCCGCATATAGACTTATGTTAGCGAATGCAGGTGGTAGCGATTGGTTCTGTCTAACCGCTAGCATCAGTTCCTCTTTTATGTGATAAAAATGCAGCTTAGCAATTACATCCCGTGGCACCGCATCTGGTAGGAAACTTGGCTTGGCTAGCCTGTGGATCCTGTCGATTATACAGTCCCGGTCATTAACGTTGGGTATAGCTGATTTTATTAGTTTGACGAGGAACTGTTTTAATTGCGCTTGGGGAACACTTTCAGGAATGCCTCTTATCTTTAGATTGTTCCTCCTACTCCTGTCTTCTAAATCGGTCAGCTTGTTTTTAACAGTCTCTAGCTCCTCCTCTAACGTATAGTGGGCATCAATTAGGCTATTGTGTGAAGCTGTAATTTCGCCCATTTTAGTTTCCACGTGGTCCGCACGGGCTTCCAGCTCATGTATAGATTTATTAGCTGTGGCTGATAGGGCATGGATGTCTTTTTGCAGGGAGCTGTGAAGAGCTAGAATCATATTTTTAATGAACTCTTCTGAGGCTGGAGCGTCAGAAGATGGCACATTCATAATTAGCTCATCCCCAAATTGTAGCCTTTGTTGGCATGTACTAGAAGAAGGAGAAAGACAGGGTCTCTGCTTCTCAGGGCTGGTGGAGGGGGAGGAGCGTTGAGATATAGATGGCGACTGAGAGCAGCTCAGCGCCATTTTAGGTGTACCTGCTTCATTAACATGCAGATTATCATTCTCCTCACTCACCCTCTCCTGAGCGGGTTCTCTTGGCTGCTTCCCTCGCGCTTTCCCTCCGCTGACAGTCCGCGGGATCGCTCCCTCCGGGAGATGTGTGGGGGATTGCCGCTCCTCTCCGCTAGCTCCGGCGCTTGCACTCGGAGCGGCGCCATCTTGGATGCTGCGCTGCTGTCTTGCCGGGCCCCGAGAAGAGAAGAAGTCCGACACCTTGGTAAGCGGTGTTTTTGAGCTCCTTCTCTTAGGCATCTCTTCTTCAGGGTAAGATGAGTTCCTCTGCTCGTTCTGAGAAGGCTGGGGTCGCTTAAAGTCGCTTTTTCTGGGTCTTTAGAGCGGAGCTGTCTCTCACTCGACTTTCCTCCGCTGCATCAGGCCACGCCCCCACTATTTGTATTTTTGATAAAGGCATTTTATGCAAAATTAAAAATGGGGTATTTTACACTTGGATGGACCTCTTTTCTCAATCAAACTATCCACTTCCTCTGAATATCCAGCCATATTTGATCCTGATTGTATAATAAACCCTCCATCCACAGCCAAAAACTAGGCTGGATTCACATTTGCACTATTATTTCCATTGTTTGGCTCCATCATAGGAGCTAAACATTGGAAGTGCTGGACCCCATGCTTAACTGACATGAATGATGTCCATAGGACCCAGTTGACTAGCATGGTGTCCTCCGGGCTTCCGCCAGGCTGCTCGGGAATCTATGTCAGCTGTGTGCCGAAGACGCTTGCACAGATATGAACAGTCTAACCTGTGCCTACACTAATTTGGTAAAGAAGCATCCCTAAAGAACCTTCTAAGTCTTCTAACTGCTCAGACAGTCTGTCACCAGCTTGAGAGCACCTTGTAAGTGTCAATGTACACTGTGATAAGACTATGTTCCTGTCAAAAGCAGTGATTTCTTATGATCCTTCTCAGTGATTACCCGACATCATGGAGCAACCTGGAGAGACTGGAGAGAATCCTGTTCTAATTGCAGTAACATTTGTTTAGGTCTAATCTTTTCAGATCAACAAGTATCCCGGATGGAGAAGTTGGCCGGATTAGTGGAAGAGTTGGAAGCAGATGACCCCTAGCCCACTTCGACCCCTGAGCCGGACCATACTAAACGATTAAACTGTTATGTGCAAGCATGAGAAGGTACTACCAGGGCTCAACATCCTCTACCATGTCTTCAGTTGTTCTTCTAAAACCAGCATCTTATACTGCAGTCGTTGCCGCTCCATAGAATGAGTCTACAAATCGCTACACGTTGAAGTCTTCTACCATTTGTGACTATCCCGACCCATAAAGCCGTTTACCATTGTACCTTCACTGGGAATGAACAGGGACGATTGTTTTCAGATTTGTATACAGTGAAAACTTGTGTATAATGTTACATTTTTGCTAAATGTTTTTATTTTCTAAAATAAAGATGAGTTTTGTAGTTACATTTTTATTAGTGTTTTAATTGTGAGGAAAGATGTAATGTTGTGCCAGCAAGAAAAAACTAAAGTGTAATTTAGAAATCCACTGTCCAGGGTGTAGAGGTATCTAATGACCTCTTACAGTGCGATGATCCCTATACTTCTTTAATTTGCTCATTTACATTTAACAAAAGTCTCTCTCAACATGCATACATGAGCCTATGGTGCCCATGACCCTGTCACCAGTTGTCCTTCTTCGAACCGCTTTTGGTAGGTACTAACCATTGCATCTTGGGAACCGCCCTCCCTGGTATTCTGGAGGGCTCTGTTCCAGTCGTCTAGTCATTACTATTTCGCCAAAGTTACTCAGTTTCCTACACTTGCCCATTTTACCTGCTTCCAACACACCAAGAGCTGACTCTTCACTTGATGCTTAAAGGGTTGTACCAAGATATAAAGTTATTCCCCTGCCTACAGGATAGGGAATAACATTATGATCCGACCACCGATTACAATAATGGGTGTTCCGATGGACCCCTCATGGCTGGATGTGAGGATGAGTGTGATGCGTGCTGCAGCTCCATTAACTTCAGTGACAGCGCTCAGCAATCTCTGGCGCTCATACTCGACAATTTCAGGCACTGTCATTGAAATAAACGTAGCTGTGGCATGCTCGTGTGTCCTTTGCTCCATTCACGTGGAGACCATTGGGACCCCCATTTTTGCGATTGGTCAGGGTCCAACCACTAGGACCCTAACCAATCATATATTGTGGATAGGGGAATAACTTTATATCCTGGTACAACACCTTTAACCCCTTCCCGCCATAGGACATAGAGTTATGTCATGGTAGGGTGGTACTTAAGGCAACATTACATAACCTTACGTCATGTGGATCTCGCGGGATCTAAAACAATCCTGCGCCATCTGGCAGCAGGAGCTGGCTTATACTGATAGCCTGCAACAGCGGGGGTGCATTGGGACAGTGATCCCCGCTGTTAACCCTTTACATGCTGCAATCTATGTAGATCGCTGCGTTTAAAGGGTTCACAGAGGGAGTGCGCTGCCTCTGGACATTACTGGACCCACGCAATGTAATTGCGAGGACCGTCGGGTTGTCGTGGCAACAGGACGCCAGATACAGGCATCCTGCTTTGCCATTGCCTATGTTCGCTAAAACCAGCGAAAAGCCATAGCAGTCCTGCAATGCCCTATCATAGCTGTTATGAATGAGGTCCCCTTCAGGGACATAAACAGTGTAAAAAACAAAAGACATGGTGTAAAAAAATACAGAAAGAAAGAAAACCCTTTCTTGCTCATTTTTCCCTATTTCTATAGAAAAAAAAAACGCAAATGTGGTATCCTCGTGTCTTTAATGACCTGTTTGAGCACCAATTTGAGCACACTAATTATCCTGCACAGCAAAAAATGGTAAAAAATGGAGGCAAAATGCTTATTTTATTTATTTTGGTCGCCTGCAGACGGCTGGATCAGATCCGGCAGCGAGAATTCTCGCCGCGGGACCCGACCCGAGCGCCTGCAGAGAGCAGCGCATACTCACCCATGCCCCGCAGCTCCGGATCTTTCATGTACCGGCAGCTGGCGCATGCGCAGACCGGAGCCAGCAGCGGGTGAGTGACGTTTCTGTGCGGGGCTCGCAGAAATAGAACATGCCGCGGTTTGTTTGCCTCGCGAGATTTCACAAAGCCTAACTGCGGCCGTCTGCATAGGATTGCGTTTGTTAACGCAATCCTATGCAGGCTTCCAGCGGCAGAAATCCCGCCGCAGAATTTCCGCCTGTCTGCAGGCGGCCTTTACCTCCAAAAAAGCCATATGTACCCCAAAATGGTATATAAAGCACTACAGCTTGTGACGCAAAAAACAAGCCCTCACAGAGCTCCGTCCATGGAAAAATAAAAAAGTTATGCGACTTTGAATGCAATTATGCAAAAATAATCATCAATTCCAAAAAAGGGTTTTATTATGCAAAAGTGGAAAACATTAAAAAATTATGTTTTCGGTATTGTTGTAATCGTACTGTTTCGCAAAAAATATATATTGTGTCATTTATGCTGTTTGATGAGAATTAAAAAAGAATGGCAGAATTGATGTTTTCTCTCCCTGCTCTCAAAAAACATTATAAAAGTTTTACAATATATTATATGCACCCAAAAAGATACCAATAAAAACTACAGTTCGCCATGCAAAAAACAAGCCCTTATTTGGCCGTGTCGATGGAAAAATTAAAAAAAGTTATGTCTCTTGAAAAGCAGAAACGAAAATCCCCAGAAAATCGTTGCGTCTCTAAACCCCAAATAGGTCATGTCCTTAAGGGGCTAATATATCCCACCCCTTGACAGGTGAGATTATAACAAGAAAATGTTTTTCACGTCACACTTCACGTGTGACAGGTTTTAATTTTAACCCCTTAACGACCAGCCCATAGTGTTTTTACGTCCTGCCCAAGTGGGCTTTATTCTCTGAGGACGTAAAAACATGTGTCCTGCAGAGAATAAAGCCCCTCGGGCTCTGGACGTGACAGCTCCATGCTGTCGGTGTCCGCAGGTAGCCGACAGCATGGAGCTGTCATCCCGGGCTGCAGGGACCCCCCTCCCCCCCGGCAATGCGATCGGCATTAAAGTTAAAAAAAAGTTTTTAAAAAGTTAAAGATTCAGCTGCCCTGATGGATCGGATCTATTAGGGCAGCTGAAATTACTCACCTGAGTCCGCCGCACTGCTCCCCGCTCTCCTGGTCCTCCGGGCCCTGAAGCCGGCCTTCTGCGCATGCGCGCCAGGCGGCTTTACGTCAGCCGCATGCCCCGGCGGCCCGGGAAATTTAAAATCTCCTGGCTCCCGGCTCTTGTAGGTCGTCGGGAGGCAGGAGATGTCAGTGGGGACTGCGGTGAGCGGTCCCCGGTACCGCGATCGCCATTATCCAATGGATAACGGCGATCGCGGAAAAGTGAAGTAAGATGTAAAAAAAAGAAAAGCTTCACCTCCCCTCATGGATCGGATCCATGAGGGAAGGTGAAAATACTCACCCTGCTTTCTCCATGTCCTCCGGTCAGTCTCGGGACCCTCCGCTGGCTTCTGCGCACGCACCGATGTGGCGCGCATGCGCAGAAGGCCGGTGAGCCCGTCAAATTCAAAATCTCCCTGCACCCGGCTGTCACAGATAGCCGAGTGCAGGGAGATATGACTGGGGACCGCTGTATGCAGTTTCTAGTCATATGATCACCGTTATCAATCGTATAACGGTGATCATATAACGTTAAAAAGTTTTTAAAAAAAAGTTAAAAGTTTATAAAGTTAAAGTTTCATCTCCGCTTACGGATCATATCTGTAAGGGGGGATGAAATTACGTACCCAAGATCCCCGGATTTGTTCCCTGGTGGGATGTTGATCCGCGGACCTTACCCCAGCTTCGGCGCATGCGCATGTCAGCATGATGGCGGATGCATGCGCAAAAGTGAAAGATTGCCCCAGAAATTTAAAATCTCCCTGCTCCTGGCTACCAAACGTAGCCAAGAGCCTGGAGATGTCACGGGGAGCTGCGGTATGCGGTTACTGATCACGTGATCGCCGTTATCCAATGCATAATGGCGATCACGTAAAAGTTCTTAAAGTGGAAGTTTCATCTTCCCTCACCAATGCGATCGGTGAGAGGAGATGAAACATCTTCTCGGAGGCTTCCGCATTTGAATCCAGATGCGATTATCCTCCATGGATCCTGCCGGCTACTGGGTATGCACCCGCCGGCAAAATGCCGGACACATTCACAGGAGCCGGGGAGCCCAGGAAATTTTAAATCTCCTTGCGTTGGTCGCTGAGTGCTTGCAGCAGTGATCGGAGGCCTCGTTGAGCGGTCCCCGGTCACGTGATAAATTAGCGATATAACAGGCCGGTCACGCATGACTGGAGAGGAATCACATGCATTGGACTACACAATTCCCCCCAATTAGCGGGTCGGAATTACGTAATCCACTCGCAGAAACAGAACACTGCATGCTATATTTTACCGTGGATATCCGTGACCTAGAGCCCATTGTGCTCTATGACCACGGATATACTCGCAGCCCATGTGCAAATACATTGTGTACGGGCTGCGGGTACCCGGGTCATCTCTAAGCAACAGCACGGGAAATATAAACAAAAAACGGTGTACTGCGCATGACCGCCTGTGTGAGTAGGCAGTTATGCGCAGTACATTACGCAGCCATACGCAGGGTCACGTCCGGGCGCACAGCTGGGATCCGCTGCGGGCCTCCGCAAGCGGATTCTGCATATGGCCGTGAGAGCCCGGCGTTATTCAGATCGCTACCTGTAATCCGTAATTTACAAGAAGCCCCGGGAACGCTCGCCTACCTGCAGTTCCAGGAGCAGCTTATTGAGCAACTTCTGTGTGAGACCGCCGCACCGCAGCAAGCTTACGAAGCTTCACAGAGCGCCACTTTTTACACCCCTATCCCTGCCGCTGAGGTCACGAAATACCCCCGAGAGAGAAGGGGGGATACCCGGTTTTCTTGCCCCATGTGCCCATCCCAACCAGCCACCGTAATTACCCCTGTCTTTGGACATAAAACGCAGTTTATATTATTACTTTTATCTAATATTTAGGGAGTGCCAAAAAAATGGCGATGGCGGGGGGGATTATTTTTAGGAAGTCAATTTTTTTTCCGTATAAGTGGGCAATGGAGCCTTGAATTTATTCAGTTGTACCCTGAAATCCAGCGGGCATTCCCTCCATTATGGGCCTAGCCATGTGTCCTGTAAGTAGATTAGGGCCACAATGGGTATGTTTCTGAACACGGGACAAATGGGGGTATCCATTTTGGGGTGACCGTCTTCATTCCTATGTACACTGTACAAAAAAAAACCATTTTTAAATTGACAAAATTGCCAAAAAAATGAAAATCGTAATTTTTTCCTTCTGCTTTGCTTAAATTCATTCAAATACCGTGGGGTCAAAATACGCAGTACACCCCTAGATAAATTCGTTAAGGGGTCTAGTTTTCAAAATGGGGTCATTTGTGGGGGTTCTCTAATGTTTTGGCCGCTCAATGTCTCTACAAGTGGGCAATGGGGCCTGGAATTTATTCAGTTGTACCCTGAAATCCAACAGGTGCTCCTTCCATTATAGGCCTAGCTATGTTTCCTTTAAGTAGATTAGGGCCATAATGGGTATATTTCTGAACACGGGACAAACAGGGGTACCCATTTTGGGGTGAACGTCTTCATTCCTATGTACACTGTACAAAAAAAAACTGTTTTTAAATTGACACAATTGCCAAAAAAATGAAAATCATAATTTTTTCCTTCTGCTTGGCTTAGATTTATTCAAAAACTGTGAAGTCAAAAAAATCATCGTACCCCTAGATAAATTCGTTAAGGGGTCTACTTTTCAAAATGGGGTCACTTGTGCGGGTTCTCCAACGTTTTGGTCACTCAAGGGCTCTACAAGTGTGCAATGGGGACTAAATCTCCTTCAAGCAAAATTTCTGTTCCGAAAGCCACCGGTTGCTCCTTTCATTTTGGGCCCCATTGTGCATACAGACGTAATACTAGGGCCACAATGGGTATGTTTCTGAGCACGGGACAAACAGGGGTATCCATTCTGGGGTGCAAATCCTCATTTTCATGTGTACTATAGAAAAACGTCCTGTCTAAGGATGAGCGAGTATACTCGCTAAGGCACTACTCGTCCGAGTAATGTGCCTTAGACGAGTATCTCCCTGCTCGTCCTTAAAGATTCGGGGGCCGCCGCGGAACGGGGAGCTGCGGGGGAGAGCGGGGAGGAACGAAGGGGAGATCTCTCTCTCCCGCCCGCTCTCCCCTGCTCCCCGCCGCGACTCACCTGTCAGCCGCAGTGGTCCCCGAATCTTTATGGACGAGCAGGGAGATACTCGTCTAAGGCACATTACTCGGACGAGTAGTGCCTTAGCGAGTATACTCGCTCATCCTTAGTCCTGTCTTTAAAATAACATATTTGCAAAAATATAAAAAATTTTAGTTTTTCTCTTCTAAATTGCATTGACTCGTGAGAAAAAACTGTGGGGTTAAAATACTCATGACACCCCTCAGTGAATACGTTAAGGGGTGTTGTTTTTAAAATGGGGTCACTTGTGGGGGTATCTATCATTTTGACTCCTATGAGCCTTTCCAATCTTGGCTTTGTGTTCCTCAAAATGCTGAAAAGTAATGTTAAATTTATACGTCTCCTAAATGGTTAAAAAAACAAAAGTTTTTCCAATGTGCGCTCAAAATAAAGTAAACGGGTGGAAATATATATCTCAGCAAAAATTTCTGGATAATGTTTGCAGATTATTTGAGATATTGCAGTTGGAAATCTGAAAAAATGATGATTTTTTCAAAATTTTCCCAATTTTGGCGCTTTTAATAAATAAACACAAATTCTATCGGTCTTTTTTTTCCGCCTAAATGAAGTACAACATGTGGCGAAAAAGCAATGTCAGAATCGCTTGGATATGCAAAACCTTTCTGGTGTTTTTCCATGTTAAAGTGACACATGTCAGATTTGCAAAATTTGGCCTGGTCATTAAGACGCAAACAGGCTTGGTCACTAAGGGGTTAAGTAAAGAGAAAAAGAGGATGACTCCTGCGCTCAGGGTGACCCGTATAGTGCCAAATGTGACTGCCTAGGGATGGACATGTGTAGGTGTGTGGACTGGTGAGGTCCGTAGGATGTACTAGGAAGTAACAGAGCCCTCTGTGGTTAAATAAATAGATAGATTTATTAAACAGAGCTCCAGTGGACTTTTCATTTTAATTAATTTTATAGCTAATCAGTGAGGCTACCTATACACAGGGGCGAACGCGATATCCACGGCAAAAATGCCTCAAATCACTTCAGTAAAGAAGCGATCCTCCGGCGCAGCTTTCAGCCGTGTCGGAGGATCGACAAGTGCACTGTGGTTTACTGTCCAACTGGAAACAATGGCAATGCGTTCCAAGGAACGTGAAAAGATAGAACATGCAGCGCGTTTTACATTGCTTATGCGTATGACTCCAAAGAATAGGGATCATATTCATGCGGGATTTGTGTGCAACGCACAAATCTCATGTGAGTTTCTTGGTCGCGTGAAACTGACCTAAATGTATTGGGGTTTCTTTCTTTAATTTTTTTCTAGGTGTTTTATAACTATACAAAAGAGTAATAAAATCTATTAACAAGGAATATTAGCAGTTTTGTTTCATAATGGAGGAAATGTTAGAATATGCATTGCACACCGCTCTCCTTGTACGCTTAAAGGTGCGTTAAGACGCAACGATTATCCTTCAAACAATTGTTAAGCCTAATGAAAGTGAACAAATCGCTCAGTTTAAATGCGAGCCAACGACTAACCTATCGTTCATTGTTCAGTTTCAGCCAGCACAATAATCATCGTTGGCTTGCTCACTTCTCGGTGGATTTAAACACTCCCCACTCAGTGTTTTATATAGGAATGGCGGTCAGGGTGCCTTCACACTTGCGATCGCGATATAGCTGCGCTTTCTTAACGTGCATATCAACGGGACTTTCTAATGTTAAGGCATTGCACAAAAATCACAAAGCATAAACTTGGGATTTTTGTGCGATGCATTTTTAACATTACAAAGTCCCATTGACATTCGCATTAAAAAAATGCAGCAATATCGCGTTTGCAAGTGGGAAGGCACCCTCAGAAAGTGTATCGTTTCTCCTTAAGGTTATAAGTTATAACCTAGAAGGCCAGTGAGGAGACCAGCATTCCTGCAAGGCATTGTCTGACTCTTTATGTAAGTCTTTATAACAATGACTTGCATGAATGTTGTCTTCCAATAGGTGGTGCTGCAGAGGTATTGTTCCATGTTCCCTTTTTGCATATTTCCAAAAGAGTATCGATCGTCTTATAAGTCTTCACACACACCTAGGTCAGTGGGTAGGTCACGCGTGCTAGAGGTGGCATGCAGAGCCCTTCATAGTTGTGGCGCTGGCAGCACTGATCATGGCGCATGTTCTGATGTAAACGTGTGCATCCGGGATCCTCCTCCCCTAAGTCCTCTCCTTCATTCCGCAGGAGAGGACAAGGGAAAAAATGTTCCGGGCACTTGCACTGCTGTCAGTGTGTACCCGGGATCAGCGCCAAGAAGAGGAGGAGCTGCGCTGACTGCAAGGAGGAGGTAAGTATATGCGTTGGGGGGACTATAACTACTGGGACCGATATAGGGGTTCGCTATTACTACTGAGGCTACTGTAGAGGTAACTATTACTACTTAGGCAACTGTGCGCGATACTATTACTACTTGGGCCACTGTGGGGGTTAATATTGCTTCTGAGGTCACTGTGGTGGACTCTATTACACATGGGTCTACTCTGGGAATCACTATTGCTACTCAGGTCACTGTGGGGGACACTATTACTAGTGGGGCCACTGTGGGAGTCACTATTGCTTTTGAGGCCACTGTGGGGGGGTCATTATTACTACTGGGTGTACTGTGGGGATCACTATTGCTATAAGGGCCACTGTGGGAGACATTATTACTATTAGGGCCAATATCAGAGACATTACTACCGGGGCCGATATAGGGGACACTATTACTACTGATGATACTAAGGTGGACACTATTTCTACTAAGGCCACTGTGAGACTCACTATTTTTACTAAGGCCACTGTGGAGGTCACTATTACTACTATGGTCAATATAGGGGGCACTATTACTACTATGGTCAATATAGGGGGTCACTATTACTACTGAGGCTACTGTGGGTGTCACTGTTTCTACTAAGGCAACTGTGGGGGACACTATTACCACTGGGGCCACTGTGGGGGTCCCTAATACTACTGGGGCGACCGTGGGAGCCACTATTGCTACTGAGGCCACTGTGGGGGTCATTATTACTACTGGGATCGGTATAGGGGGTCATTATTACTACTGAGGCTACCGTGGAGGTAACTATTACTACTGAGGCAAGTGTGGGGGATGCTATTACCACTGGGGCCACTGTGGGGGTCCCTAATACTACTGGGGCCACCGTGGGAGCCACTATTGCTACTGAGGCCACTGTGAGGCTCACTATTACTACTGGGATCGGTATAGGGGGTCACTATTACTACTGAGGCAAGTGTGGGGGTCACTTTTACCACTGGTTCTACTGTGGGGGTCACTATTACTACTTGGGCCACTGTGGGGGTCACTTGCTACTAGGGCCACTGTGGGGGACACTACTACTACTATGGCCACTGTGGGAGTCACTACTGCTTTGGAGGCCACTGTGGGGCACATTATTACTACTTAGGCAACTGTGGGGATACTATTACTATTGGCACCACTATGGGTGTCACTGTTACTACTGAGGCTACTGTGGGGACACTATTGCATTTGAGGCCACTGTGGGGGATACTATTACTATTGGGGCCACTATGGGTGTCACTATTGCTACTGAGGATACTGTGGGGGTCACGATTACTACTATGACAACTGTGGGGATAATATTACTACTGGGGCAACTGTGGGGGTCACTATTACTACTGAGGCCACTGTGGGGGACACTATTACTGCTACGGCTACTGTGTGGGTCGCTATTACTACTGGGGCCGATATAGGGGACCCCATTACTACTGGGGCCATTGTGGGAGTCGCTATTACTACTGGGTCTACTGTGGGGTCACTATTATTACTGGGGCCAGTGGGGGACACTTTATCCACTGGGGCCACTGTGGGAGTTACTATTGATTTTGGCGTCACTATTACTACTGGGTCTGCTGTGGGGGTCACTATTACTACTGGGGCCAGTGGGGGACACTTTATCTACTGGGGCCACTTTGGGAGTCACTATTGATTTTGAGGCCACTGTGGGGGTCGCTATTACTACTGGGGCTACTGTGGGGGCCCTGTACGTTTTGTAACAATTGTGATGAGAATCATACATCGGATAAGCCCCACCCCCTGACCACACCCCTTTGTCCTGGTTTGACCCTTGGAAAAATCTGATCAACTTACACTAGCTCACTTTTATATACTGGAGGGACAGCTATATAATGAATGGGAAAAAAAATCACTGGAATGGCCCTTTAACCTCTTAACTCTAGAGTACGTAAGTTTATGTCCTAGCTGTCATATACTTAACGGAACAGGACATAAATTAAGTCCTGTGCATGGCGTGGTTCAGAAGCTGAGCCAACACTATCCCACAGTGGGAGCCGGCTGTTACTTCTCGAAGAGAAGAAGCGGCGCTGACTGTAAGGAGGAGGTAAGTATATGGGTTAGGTGAGTACTATTAATACTGGGGCTACAGTGGGAAATAATATTACTACTGAGGGAGTTAATTACTGGGGCTACTGGAAGGGGTAATATTATTACTTGGGTTGCTGAGGGGGTTACTATTACTCAATGTATGTTACGGTACTAGTGGGGTGCTTAGGTACGCAAGGCGCGGGGCTCCCTGACCTACACCCACGCCACTGTCCCTTCCTGGAGATAGTCCTTATGGTGAACTCGTCCAGGCCGCCAACTCTAACCCTACGCTTACTAGGGGGGACAGACAGGGACCGCAGTACCTATGCAAGAGACTACTACCCACTAGCACCGACAGGAAAGGCAGATGGTAAGGTGTGGCTGATAACAGCGAGGCTTAGCAGACAAACTGACAGAAGCAAGATACAAACAGAGGTGGACTGGAAAACAGTGGCTGATAACAGTGAGGTCTAGCGGACAAGGTGACGGAAGCAGGATACCAAAACGAGGCAGACTAGCAAGCAGACTGAGGGAAGGACACAAAGTACCAGGGCCAGATTACCAGCAGGTCAGAGTAGCTGAACTACACAGCAGACACTGAAAACTGAAAATAAAAGCAAGGTCTAGCAGACAGGCCTGGCAGATAACAGAAAGTAAAGCAGACAATAGCAAGGTCCAACAGACAAGAAAATTAGAACAACAGAACAATAATTGGCAACTTCCAGGCAGCATGAGCTGGATCTTATAGGAAGGCGGGAGGAGCCGATAGGTAAATAGACCTGTCAATCACCAGCACACTCCTCAGACACATAGCAGGATAATTAACCTGACTGGGAGGCACGGGAGATGTTAACCCTGGCTTGTCTGGACAGAACGAGGTGTGCTGGCAAAATAAACTATGAGCTGACAGGCGTAACAATGTACTGTGGTGTTACTACTATTACTGGGGCCAGGGGTGTAACTATAGGGGGTGCAGGGGATGCGGTTGCACCCGGGCCCAGGAGCCTTAGGGGGCCCAAAGGGCCTCTCTTCTCTATATAGGGAGCCCAGTACTATTATTAAACCATTATAGTTGGGGCCCTGTTACAGGTTTTGCATTGGGGCCCGGGAGCTTCAAGTTACGCCTCTGACTGGGGCTACTGCGAGGGGTTCATATTACTACTGATGCTAACGTGGAGTTAATACTACTTAGGGGGTTATTTTTATAACTGTGGCTACTTTCGGGTTAATATTGCTACTGAGGAGGTTATTACTAGGGCTAATGTGTGGATCACTATTACTACTAAGTCCCTGTAAGAGACACTATTACTACTGGGATCACTGTAGGAGTCACTATTGCTGAGGCCACTGTGGGGGTCACTATTATTACTGAGGTTGATATAGGGGACACTATTACTACTGGGGCTGATATAGGAGGTCACTATTACTACCGTGGCTACTGTGGGGGTCACTATTACTACTGAGGCCACTGTGGGGGACACTATTGCTACTGACGCCACTGTGGGGGTCACGATTACTTCTGGGATCGATATAGTGGACACTATTACTACTGAGGCCAATATATGGGGTCACTATTAAGGCTGAGGCAACTGTGGGCATATTATTATTACTGGGGCCAATGTGGGGATCACTATTGCTGCTGAGGCCACTGTAGTGGACTCTACTACACCTTGGTCTACTGTGGGCATCACTATTGCTTCTAGGGTCACTTCGGGGGACACTATTACTACTGGGTCCACTGTAAGAGTCACTATTGCTTTTGAGGCCACTGTGGGGGTCACTATTACTACTGCGTCTACTGTGGGGGTCACCATTAGTACTGGGGACACTTGCTACTGAGTGTACTGTGGGGGGGGGTCACTATTGCTACTAGGGCCATTGTGGGGAACATTATTACTACTGGGGTCAATATTAGGGACACTATTACTACTGGGGCTGATATAGGGGGTCACTATTACTACTGAGGCTACTGTGGAGGTAAGTATTATTATTGAGGCAACTGTGGGGGATACTATTACTACTGGGGCCACTGTGGTGGACCCTATTACACCTGCGTCTGCTACGGGGTACACGATTGCTACTAGAGTCACTCTGGGGGACACTATTACTACTGGGGCAACTGTGAGAGTTGCTTTTGCTTTTGAGGCCACTGCGGGGGTCACTATTACTACTGGGGCCAATGTAGAGGACACTATTACTACTGGGTCTACTGTAGGGGTCACTATTGCTACTAGGGCCACTGTGGGGACACTACTGCTTTTGAGGCTATCATGAGGGTCATTATTACTACTGCAACAACTGTGGGGGATAATATTACTACTGTGGCAACTGTGAGGGTCACAATTGCTAATGAGACCACTGTGGCAGATATTATTACTGAAACGCTACTGTGTGGGTTGCTATTACTACTGGGGCCACTGTGGGGGCACTATGACTACTGGGTCTACTGTGAGGCTCACTATTGCTACTGGGGCCACTGTGTGAGTCCCTTTTGCATCTGAGGCCAGTGTGGGGGGTCACTATTACCACTGAGGCAACTGTTGGGGTCACTATTACTACTGAGGCCACTGTAGGGGACACTATTATTACTAGGTCCACTGCGGGGGTCACTATTGCTACTGGGGCTACTGCAGGACACTATTACTACTGGAGCCACTGTTGGAGTCACTATTAAAGCCACCGTGAGACTCACTATTTTTACTAAGGCCACTGTGGAGGTCACTATTACTACTATGGTCAATATAGGGGGCACTATTACTACTATGGTCAATATAGGGGGTCACTATTACTACTGAGGCTACTGTGGGTGTCACTATTTCTACTGAGGCCACTGTGGGGGTCCCTAATACTACTGGGGCCACTGTGGGAGCCACTATTGCTACTGTAGCCACTGTGAGGCTCACTATTACTACTGGGATCGGTATAGGGGGTCATTATTACTACTGAGGGTACTGTGGAGGTAACTATTACTACTGAGGCCACTGTGGAGGTCACTATTACTACTGAGGGCCACTGTGGGAGTCACTATTGCTGAGGCTACTATGGGGGGGTCACGATTACTACTGATGCAACTGTGGGGGACACTATTGCTACTATGGCCACTTTGGGGGTCACTGTTACTATTGGGGTCGATATATGGAGTCACTAATATTACTGAGGCCACTGTGGGAGTCACTATTGCTGAGGCAACTGTGGGGAGTCACTATTACTACTGCAGTCGATATAAGGGACACTATTATTACTAGAGCCATTATAGGAGGTCACTACTACTATTTAGGCTACTGTGGGGGTCACTATTACTACTGAGGCCACTGTGGGGGACACTATTGCTAATAAGGCCACTGTAGGGGCACTATTACTTCTGGGGTTGATATAGGGGATACTATTACTACTGGGGCTGATATGTGGTGTCACTATTACTACTGAGGCTATTGTGGGGGTCACTATTACTATTGAGGCAACTCTGGGGGATACTATTACTACTGGGTCTACTGTGTGGGTCACAATTGCTACTGGGGCCACTGTGGGGGACACTTGCTACTGTGTCTACTTTGGGGTCACTATTGTTACTGAGGCCACTGTGGGAGTTACTATTGCTTTTGAGGCCACTGTGGGGGTCACTATTACTACTAAGGGAACTGTTGGGGATACTATTACTACTAGGGCCACTGTGGGTGTCATTATTGCTACTGAGGCTACTGTGGGGGACACGATTGCTACTGGGGCCACTGTGGGCGACACTCGCTACTGTGTCTACTTTCGGGTCACTATTGCTACTGGGGCCACTGTGGGAGTTACTATTGCTTTTGAGGCCACTGTGGGGGTCACTATTACTACTAAGGGAACTGTTGGGGATACTATTACTACTGGGGCCACTGTGGGTGTCATTATTGCTACTGAGGCTACTGTGGGGGACACTTTTGCTTTTGAGGCCACTGTGCGGGTCATTCTTACAAGTGATGCAACTGTGGGGGATACTATTACTACTGGGGCCACTGTGGGTGTCATTATTGCTACTGAGGCTACTGTGGAGGACACTTTTGCTTTTGAGGCCAATGTGCGGGTCATTCTTACAACTGATGCAACTGTAGGGGATACTATTACTACTGGGGCCACTGTGGGTGTCACTATTGCAACTGATACTACTGTGAAGGAACACTATTACTATTGAGTCTAATGAGGGGGTCATTGTTAGTACTGCGACAACTGTGGGGGATAATATTACTACTGGGGAAACTGTGGGGGTCACTATTACTACTGAGTTACTGTGTTGGATGCTATTACACCTGGGTAGAGATGAGTGAGCACCAAAATGCTCGGGTGCTTGTTACTCGAGACAAGCTTTTTGTAATGCTCGAGAGCTCGTTTCGAGTAACGAACCCCATTGAAGTCAATGAGAGAGTCAAGCACTTTTCAGGGTGACTGATGATCCGGGCGGAGCGTGCATTGTTTTCAATGGAGCCGCGGCTGCTGCCAGTGGCTCCATTGAAAACAATGCTCTGCTGGCACCCCTAAATTGTTTTTCACGGAAGGGATTTTCATATAAGCCCTTCCCTGAAAAGCAATAGTTTTAGTGTAAAAAGAGAAAAAAAATTTAAAAAACTAACCCGCCGCCGCGTCCCCCGCTGGGATGAAGAACACATCTATCGCATGCATCAGATGTTTCCTTCATCCCTGCTAGTAAGAACAATTCCCTGCTGCTATATCTGCCACATCTGTGACAGATGCAGCATATGAATTCTTCAATTCCCTACCACAGCTGTCACACATGACAGCTGCGGTAGAGGATTCTGCTGCCTGCATCCGTTATTGGATTTCAGGGAAGGGCTTTAAATGATACTCACCTCCCTTCAGCTGCTGGGGCTCAGCCACATCTTCTCCACCCTGTCCCCAGCTCTGTAGTCCTGATCTATCAGCAGGCGGGGATTTTGAATCCCCACCTGCTGAAAGATCAACGGCGCTACAGAGCCGGGGTCAACGCGGCTAAGACGTGGCTGAGCCCCGGCAGTTGATGGTTTTTCAGTGAAGGGTTTTAAATATAAGCCCTTCCCTGAAAAACCATGAAGAACAGTTTAAAAAATAAAAAAATGATACTCACCTGCCTTCAACAGCCAGGGCTCAGCCTCATGCCACATGCTCGCTTGATAGCCACACTACCCTCATGTCTATTTATAAGTGCGTCTTGGATGAGGAGAAACCGGAGACACACACTGCAGAGGGTTGGCAGTGCCTGGCAGCGACCCTCTTTGAAATTGTGGGCGATAGCCCACAATGCTGATGAGAACTGATAATAAATTAACGTACAATCATAATTTCAATCCCGTGCCACCTCCATCACAAAATTGTCAGGAGCCGCAAACGTGGGCATAAAGGGGACTCAGATGCCAGTACTTCTACACATCACACTGCAGCAGCGCATACTAAGACCAAAGATTGGTTTGAAGCAGGAGGTGTCACAAAAATAGCCACCACAGGTATACTGTGACCCTGTGAAAGTCTCATTACCCCTTTCCAATCCAATGTCTGATGTCTGAAGACATTCTGATTGAAGGCTGTACAGCTCCGATGTCAAAAGACATCCGGCAGTGTATTCTTACTGTATATTACTGGCCACTCTGTTGTCGGGGGCCTCTCCAGCATGTCCCATACCGCAGTACTGGCTTTAGCCAGCAGATGGTGCCATTGTATAATGGCAAAAAGAGAAAGCCCCCTAGGAAACCCTGAATCCAAAATTGGATTGCAAAGGGTTAAATCAGTTACGCTTCCTGTGAACGCTCCAATCCAGTATCTCAGATAACTGTGGTAAGTTGTAACACGAGAGATAATACATGCCGACCAATGCTGACTCCTAGGGATGCGTGCGTTTATCACACCTAAACCAATCCGGCAGTTTACAACTCATGGCATTATACGTCAGCGGACACCCAAAAACAGGCTTGTCAGGGACAGGCAATGTACAATGAGTTGACCTGTTAAACAGCCGGAATGCTTGCAAAAGCCTAGTGCGCACTACTAGACACAACAAGCGTGGGCATGAAGCAAACTCGGATGATAGTACTGCTGTGAACATCTCATTAATTCAGATACGCTTCTTTTGATTGGTCCAAACCAGTGTCTCGGATAACTGTGGTAAAACGAGGGCAAATACATGTCGACCAGCGCTAATCCCCAGACCCCAAGCTGGAGGAGGAGGTTGCATAATAAGCCCGAGAAACTGTGACCGAGGTAGGACCCGCAATCCTCTGTGTGAGAAGCATGTGAGCAGGCCCAGGGTCAGACTTGGGCCCAGCCTCCACCTGGTTGACCCAATGTGCCGTCAGTTACGGTTCCTTTCATCGCTCCAAAGACTGGATAAACCACCAAGAAATTCCACTGGCCAAACCTGGCACAGTTGCACCCCCACCGCCCCAGGACCTCGGCCTCTGCCCACATACTCAACAATCGTGGGCATAAAGCGGACTCGGATGCTAGTACTGCTGTGAATGTCTCATTAAATCAGTTACGGTTCCTTTCATTGCTCCAAAGACTGGATCAACCACAAAGAAATTCCACTGGCCACACCTGGCACAGTTGTACCTCACCCAGGACCTCGGCCTCTGCCCACATCTCCAACAATCGTGGGCATAAAGCTGACTCGAATGCTAGTACTTCCAAGCATCAGCAAAATTCAGCAATCCTTTCGAAAATGGAAGATTTCTTTTAGGCAGGAGGTATTCCAAAGTTGTCACCACAGCGCTAGGAAACCCTTGTGTACCCACACAATTCATTCTGTGTATGTGTCAGATAGCTGAACACCACTATGGAAAACCCTTGTGTACGCACACAATTCATTCTGTGTATGTGTCAGATAGCTGAACACCACTATGGAAAACCCGTGTGTACCCACACAATTCATTCTGTGTATGTGTCCGATAGCTGAACACCTCAATGGGAAACCCTTCTGTACCCACACAATTAATTCTGTGTATGTGTCAGATAGCTGAACACCGCGCTGGGAAACCCTTGTGTACCCACACAATTCGCTCTGTGTGTGCGTCAGATAGCTGAACACTGCAGTGGAAAACCCTTGTGCACCCACACAATTCATTCTGTGTATGTGTCAGATAGCTGAACACAGCAATGGGAAACCCTTGTGTACCCACACAATTTATTCTGTGTATGTGTCAGATAGTTGAACACTGCTATGGGAAACCCTTGTGTACCCACAGTATAGACGAACCCCTGAAACCTTTCTGTAGCAAGAGTATAGGCGAACCCCTGAAACCTTTCTGTAGCAAGAGTATAGGTGAACCCCTGAAACCTTTCTGTAGCAAGAGTATAGGCAAACCCCTAAAACATTTCTGTAGCAAGAGTATAGACGAACTCCTGAAACCTTTCTGTAGCAAGAGTATAGGCGAACCCCTGAACCTTTCTGAAGCAAGAGTATAGGCAAACCCCTGAAATATTTCTGTAGCAAGAGTATAGGCGAACCCCTGAAACCTTTCTGTAGCAAGAGTATAGGCAAACCCCTGAAACCTTTCTGTAGCAAGAGCATAGGCGAACCCCTGAAACCTTTCTGTAGCAAGAGTATAGGCAAACCCCTGAAACTTTTCTGTAGCAAGAGTATTGGCAAACCCCTGAAACCCTTCTGAAGCAAGAGTATAGGCGAACCCCTGAAACATTTCTGTAGAAAGAGTGTAGGCGTACCACTGCAACCTTTCTGTTGCAAGAGGATAGGCGAACCCTTGAAACATTTCCATAGCAAGAGTATAGGTGACCCTCTGAAACATTTCTGTACCAAGAGTATAGGTGAACCCCTGAAACCTTTCAGTAGCAAGATTAAAGGCAAACCCCTGAAACCTTTCTGTACCAAGAGTATAGGCGAGCCCCTGAAACATTTCTGTACAAAGAGTATAGCTGACTCCCGGAAAAATTGGTGTAGCAAGAGTATAGGTGAACCCCTCTAAAATTGATGTACCAAGAGTATAGGCAAACGCCTCAAACATTTATTTACTAAGGGTATAGGCGAAGGCCTAAAAAATTGGTTTGCTGTGAGTATAGGCGAAGCCCAGAACAATTAGTTTGCTATGAGTTTGGACGAAGCCCGGAAAAATTCCTGTACCAAGAGTATAGGTGAACCCCTGAAGAATTGTTGTACCAAGAGTATAGGCAAACACCTCCAACATTTATTTACTAACATTATAGGCGAAGCCCGGAAAAGTTGGTTTGCTATGAGTATAGGCGAAGGCCTGAAAAATTAGTTTGCTATGAGTTTGGACAAAGCCCAGAAAAAATTGTTTTGCTCTGAGTATAGACGAAGCACGTAAAAATGTGTGTACCAAGAGTACAGGTGTACCCCTGAAAAATTGGTTTACCCACGGTGCAGGTGAAACCCAGAAACATATTTTAAAGATACAACTCATAGTTGCTTAATCTGCTAACAATACCTGGAGGCAGCCCTCGGAAAAAAAATTGTTTTAACGGAGCCTTTTGGCCCTCAGAAAAATTGGCTGTTCAGCGTGATGACATGCTGGTTTAAGAAAGGAGGAGGAAGATCAGAGAGGGATAGACCAAGCAACTTCTCCCCTTTTTTGGGTGATATAGGATGAATGGTTCTCTTGTTCCAGCTGAAAGAACCTTTATGTTCCGCTGCATTCCACCGGTGGAGAAGAGAAGTCTGGGGAAATCCAGCCTTTGTTCATCTTAATAAGTGTAAGCCTGTCGGCGCTGACAGTTGACAGGCGGGTACGCTTATCCGTGATGATCCCCCCAGCAGCACTAAACACCCTCTCTGATAAGACGCTAGTGACAGGGCAGGCTAGCACCTCCAAGGCATACAGCGCAAGTTCGTGCCACGTGTCCAGCTTTGACACCCAATAATTGTACGGAGCAGAGTGATTACGGAGGACGTTGGTACGGTAGGCTATATACTCCCTCACCATCTTTTTACACTGTTCCCTCCGACTCAGCCTAGACTGGGGAGTGATGACACAGTCTGGCTGGGGAGCCATAAAACTGGCAAAGGCCTTGGAGAGTGTTCCCTTGCCTGCGCTGGACATGCTGCCTGATTCCTGCGTGTGCCCTGCTAGTTGGCCCACTGATGTACGTCCTGTACCGCTAGCGTTGTCAGCGTTGTCAGATGGGAACCTTAGCATCAGCTTTCCCACCAGGGCCTTGTGGTATTGCATCACTTTCATACTCCTTTCCTCTTCGGGAATGAGAGTGGAAAGGTTCTCCTTATACCATGGGTTGAGAAGGATCAACACCCAGTAATCCTTGTTAACCAGAATGCGTCTAACGTGAGGGTCAGGGGAAAGGCAGCTTAACATGAAGTTAGCAATGTGTGCCAGAGTCCCAGTATGCAACACATCGCTGTCCTCACTAGGAGGATGACTTTCATAATCCTCCTCCTCCTCTTCAGCCCATACACGCTAAACAAATGTGAGGGAAGTAGTATGGGTACCCTTTGCAGTGTGGGAAGCAGTCTCTTCCCCCTCCTCCTCCTCATCCCCCTCCTCCTCTTCCCATACACACTGAGAAACAGGCGTGGAGGTGGTCTGGCTATGAAGCGACATACTGTCATCCCCATCTCCTATTCTAACTGCAAAGCGTCAGCCTTTATCCTTAGCAGCAAACTTCTCAGCGGGCAAAGCAGCGGGACGGTTATGCAGATAATGGCCGCGTCATCACTCACCATTTGTGTAGACTCCTCAAAGTTTCCTAGGACCTGACAGATGTCTGCTATCTATACTCACTCCTCTGTGAAGAACTGTGGAGGCTGACTACCACTTCGCTGGCCATGTTGCAGCTGGTATTCTACAATGGCTTTACACTGCTCGTACAGCCTGGCCAACATGTGCAATGTAGAATTCCAGTGCGTGGGCACGTCGCACAGCAGTCAGTGCACTGTCAGCTGGAAGCGCTTTTGCAGTGTCCTGAGGGTGGCAGCACCTGTGGTGGACTTCCTGAAATGGGCGCACACACAACGCACCTTGGTGAGCAGGTCAGACAAATGGGGGTAGTTTTTCAGAAAGTGAACCACCAGATAGAACATGTGGGCCAGGCATGGCACGTGTGTTAGCCTGCCAAGATGCAGAGCTGCCACCAGGTTACGCCCATTATCACACACGACCATGCCTGGTTCAGTGGCGAAAGCCACTGCTCGGTCTGCTCTGTCAAACCCTGCAACAGTTCTTGGGCGGTGTGCCTCTTCTCTCCCAAGCTGAGTAGTTTCAGCATGGCCTGCTGACGCTTGCCCACCGCAGTGCTACAGCACCTCGAGCTACCGACTGCCGGCGACGTGCTCACACGTGGTAATAGAAAGGTGGAGGGTGTGGAGGAGGAGGGAGGGTGTTTGGAGGAGGTGGCATAATTCTCCGGTGAAACCTTCACCGAGGTAGAACCCGCAATCCTCGGTGTGGGTAGCTTGTGAGCAGACCCAGGGTCAGACTCGGTCCCAGCCTCCAAGTTCACCCAATGTGCAGTTAGGGAGATGTAGTGTCCCTGCCCGCCAGCACTTGTCCACGTGTCCGTTGTTAAGTGGACCTTCCCTGTAACCACATAGGTGATGAAACGGTTTATGTTGCGTGAGACGTGCTGGTGTAGGGCAGGGACAGTACTCCGGGAAAAATAGTGGCAACTGGGGACCGAGTACCGAGGGACAGCTGCCGCCATCATGTTGCGGAAAGCCTCCATTTGTAATAGCCTGTATGTCAGCATCTCCAGGCTGAGTAGTTTAGCGATATGCACGTTTAAAGATTGTGCTTGCGGGTTGGTGGCCGTGTATTTCCGCTTTTGTTCCAACGATTGGGTTAGCGACAGTGGAACGCTGTGCTGGGACACATTGGTAGAGGCAGTGGAGGACCGTAGAGGTGAGGGTGTGGGTGTAGGCTGGGAGGCGCTCGTGCCTGCATCCTGGGAGGGGGAATGTACCTCTGTTTCAGGTTGTGACACGGGGGAAGAGGCAGTGGTGTGACCCGCAGGCGGTGAATGGCTTTCGTTCCACCTCATGGGGTGCTTAGCCATCATATGCCTGTGCATGCTGGTGGTGGTGAAGCTGGTAGTGGTGGCTCTCCGGCTGATCTTGGTGCGGCACAAGTTGCACAACACTGTTTGTCGGTCTTCCGTGTTCTCACTAATAAACCACCAGACCTTCGAACACCTAGCCCTCTGCACGGAGGCTTGCCGCGAGGGATTGCTGTGGGAAACAGTTGGTGGAATATTTGCTCTGGCCCTGCTTCTCCCCCTGGCCACCCCACTGCCTCTTCCAACCTGTTCTGTTGCAGCACTTGCCTCCCCCTCTGAAGCCCTATCTTCAGGAAGCTTTGCAAGCCAGGTGGGGTCAGTCACCTCATCGTCCACCAGCTCTTCCTCTGACTCCTCAGTCTGCTCTTCCCTTAGACTTACTACCCTAACAACCACCTCGCTGACAGACAACTGTGTCTCATCCTCATCATCCACGAATAGATCTTGAGAAAGTAATTCGAAGTCCCCACCCTCATCACCCTGAGTCTATGAAAGTTCCACATTTTCGGCATCGGTCATGGAAAACTCCTCACGTGGCTGTTGAACCATTTTTTTACACTCAGGGCAGGGACCCGAGAAGAGTTCTTGGGTGTATGCCTGTTCATCATAATCTCTCCTTTTCCTAGAGTGACCAGGCTGGGCGGAAGAAGGAGCAGCCTGAGGATTCAGAGATGCATTCCCTTGGGTGGCGTGAGTGGACTGCGTGGAAGACTGGGTGTTGGATAAAGTAGTGGAGGTGTTATCCGCTATCCACGTCAGCAGCTGATTGCACTGCTGTGCTTGCTTTTAATAATGAATGGTCTACCACGCGGACCTGCAAAATGTGACATGAAGCTGGGGAGTGGAGATACGCGGTGCTCTACTAATCTCTCTGCAGCAGGGCACTGTTTCACCCTGCCAAGGACCTCGGTCTCTGCCCACACGCTCATTGGGAGGCCCACGTCCTCGGCCTCGACCCTTACCCCTATTCTTCATCATGAAGGATAAAGCATAGAGCAGGGCCAGAAAAAATTTCACCAGTGGATACCGCTGATCCCTGGGGCTAATTCACCGTCTACAGAGACTGGTAGATTTGAGAGACTCTGATCAGGGCCAGAATAAATTTAACCAGTGTATAACGCTGAGACCTAGGCCTAAATCACCGCCCACAGAGACTGGTAGATTTGAGAGACTCTGAGCAAGGCCAGAAAAAATTAACCCACTGTATAGCGATGAGAACTATGGCTAATTCACCGCACAGAGAAAATGGTCGCTTTTATAGACTCTGAGCAAGGCCAGAAAAAATTAACCCACTGTATAGTGATGAAAACTACGGCTAATTCACCGCACAGAGAAAATGGTCGCTTTTATAGACTCTGAGCAAGGCCAGAAAAAATTAACCCACTGTATAGTGATGAAAACTACGGCTAATTCACCGCACAGAGAAAATGGTCGCTTTTATAGACTCTGAGCAAGGCCAGAAAAAATTAAAGGGGTGGTCTCGCAAAACAAAGTGGGGTTATACACTTCCGTATGGCCATATTAATGCACTTTGTAATATACATCGTGCATTAAATATGAGCCATACAGAAGTTATTCCACTTACCTGCTCCGTTGCTAGCGTCCTTGTCTCCATGGTTCCGTCTAAATTCGCCGGCAGCTTGCTTTTTTAGATGCGCTTACGCAGTCCGGTCTTCTCCATTCAGCACAAGCCGCTTCAGTGTGCTCCCCGCTACAGCTCTTCTGCGCATGCGCAGACGAGCTGTCACTGCTCGGGAGCGCGCTGGAGCGGCCATTCTGTACCTTCCTCTGTTAGAGGAAGGTGCAGAGCTGCCAAGCTGTCCGGAGAATCCGCCCAGCTGTCCTGGTAAGTCATGGGCCGGGGGGGCTGCCGCTGCGCCGGGCTGCGCCGGGGGGGGGCTGCCGCTGCGATGGGGGGGCTGTCGCTGCGCCGGGGGAACTAGCGCTGGGCCGGGGGGGGCTGTCGCTGCGCCGGGGGAACTAGCGCTGGGCCGGGGGGGGCTGTCGCTGGGCCGGGGGAACTAGCGCTGGGCCGGGGGGGGGGGGCTGTCGCTGGGCCGGGGGGGGCTGTCGCTAGGCCGGGGGAACTAGCGCTGCGCCGGGGGGGCTGCCTGGCGGTGGGTGACTGGTCGGCGGCTGCGGTGGGTCCGGTCGGCGGCTGCGGGGCGTCTGGTTGCCATGGAGACACAGCTGGCAGCATCTCGGGAGCGCGCACGTCGGGTTGCAGCGAGCGACGGGAAAAGAGCTGGCGGCCATCTTGGGGAAACTTTTATAAGTTGCTGAAACGCTGGAACGGTAAGTACGAACCAGCTAGAAATGTCATTTACAGGGGGGCTTAGTAATGTGTACTTAATGGGGGGGACTGGGCAAAAAAAAAAATTCACTGCTTCCTCGAGACATCTTCTTTAACCCACTGTATAGTGATGAGAACTACGGCTAATTTACCGCAAACAGGGAATGGTAGCTTTTATAGACTGTGAGCAAGGCCAGAAAAAATTAACCCACTGTATAGCGATGAAAACTACGGCTAATTCACTGCATACAGAGAATGGTAGATGTGACAGACTCTGCACAGGGCCAGAAAAAATTAATCCACTGTATAGCGATGAGAACTATGGCTAATTCACCGCACACAGAGACTCTTAGCTTTTATTAACTGTGAGCAAGGCCAGAAAAAATCAACTCACTGTATAGTGATGAGAACTTCGGCTAATTCACCGCATGCAGAGACTGTTAGCTTTTTCAGACTGTGAGCAAGGCCAGAAAAATGAACCCACTGTTTAGCAATGAGAACTATGGCTAATTCTCTGCACACAGAGACTGTTAGCTTTTATAGACTCTGAGCAAGGCCAGAAAAAATGTAAATTAAAAATGGTAAATTCCTATGTTCTGTGTGTACACCCCTGGCAGTACACTGCATAAAACCTCTACCAGTGGGCAGAATACAGCCGGGATGCTTGAAAAAAAAATTGATGCACTACTGGTCCCAGCCAGCTAAAATGATAATTCACTAAATGAGGAGTAGTCCTAAGAAGGACTACACCAACACTTTCCCTATCTCAGCAGCTCTTTCCCTAACCTCTGCCAGCATGCGTCTGAGGCGAGCCGCTGGTGGCACCATTTTAAGTATTTCGTGGTCACCTGATCTCGCTAGCCACTCACTGCTGTAGACGTGCACAGGGTTGGCACGTCACAGCAGGAAGTGGTAATGCCTTCCCTGCATGCTTAGTGGCTACAAAATGGCAGTAAACGTGCTGGGAGGGGAAATGAAATGTATTTGAGTACTGCGTTGTGCTTGACTCGAGTAGCGAGCATCTTGAGTAGCCTAATACTCGATCGAGCATCAAGCTCAGATGAGTGTGCTCGCTCATCTCTAATCACATCCAAGAGATGTTTTTGAGTTGGAGGCGGCAGGAAGTGGTGATAGCTTGTAAGTATGGTTTGAAGGACAGGGAGCAATGTAGGGAAAGATGATGAACTCATTTTTATCCATTTAGAGTTTGGGAAGAGAAATTGGCAAGATTGTGCATAGAATGACCTGAAGGGGGCTGTAAACAGGCCATCTGTATACTGAATGCTAATCAGCAGGGATAGCTGCATGGGTGTGTCTGGAAGAGCTAAAATCTCTAGACATATTCAGCCCATTCTATCTCCAGTAGTCTAATTTAAATTAATAGGGGGCAGCACATATACTAGACTGCCACTACAGTCATTTGTAGGTACATAGGATCACTGTTCTTATGATCGGTGGGGGTCCAAGTGATCGGACCCCCACCAATCAGATACTTATCCCCTAGCTTAGTGATTCCTCCATGCCTCTCATGTAACTGGTCCTCAGAAGGCTCTCATTCCTAGTCCAGCTAAAGCACAATATATACTATGACATTGCAGGGCACTAGGCCTGTCATCCAGCCAACTTGCTGTTCCACACAACATACAGGGGTATATCTACATGGCACAACCAATGACTGTCTGAGTAGTTCCTCAGTAAACTTGTAGTCCATTAAAAAAAGCAACTGTACAGGATTCATAGGCAGTCCAAAGGTTGCAAATGGAGGTCACATACTTGGTCTGCAATAATATTCATGTAAAGGGTAGCCAGTCAGGGCAATGTTTTTGCTTTTACATGTTATGTTTGTTCCTGTATCCTTAAGAGTCACGGAGACCCAAGCAATGGCTGTTCCGGCCTGCAACCATGGACCAGAATTTGGAAAGTGGGCAGAGTGAGCAAGGTTGTTGAGAGAGTGAGACGTATGCGGAGCGGCTCTGCAAGGAAGGTCCGATTGCCTTACGGGCATAGCAGAAGTTGTTGCTGTACTACTACTGCATAAAGATCAGAGTTGGTCAACTCCGTAGGTTCACCCCAGTTTCCCTTAATCGTTCAGGGGGGAAGATTGTCCATTGCAGGTAGGCCAAACCCTTCCATCAGAGACTCTGAAAAAGACCTGGTACCCAAGCTATAAGTTTATGGGAATGAGACCGTAAGACTGTTCTACAAGAAAAGCCGACTTTAAAAATCTATAAATCACAAATGGTAGGTACCGTGTAACACCATGTCTACCTTCATACATGTTTCAAAAGACATTTCTTTCTTGATCACAGCTAACGAACTGCCATGGTACTTTTCCCTTAGAACTCGTTCAGACGAGTGCTGTTTTCGCGCTATTAGTCTTCTAATAGGAACCAATATGTTCCTATAGAAAAGTTCACATGAAAGAATGTTAGGCATGCTGAATCATTTCCTAAGCTCTCTGGGCAAGTAGAGGGGTAGCCCTCTTCACATCCCCTATCGTTGGGGCTGAAACTACTGGGCATCACTGCCTGCATCATCACTGGGGGTGCCTCATTAAAGCTCAGGCATAATGGTGCCACCCAGGGCACTCTAACAAGGCAACCTGCACCTGAACTGTGTCTCCTCTCCCTGGCCGTGGTTCTGGCCTGAGGTTTTAGGGAGCACGTGGGCAGATACGTGCCACCGAGCAGGCTGGGCTCAGTGTAGGAAGCCGGCAGTTGTGTGTCAGTAGCATTAAAGGGGTTGTCCCGCGGCAGCAAGTGGGTCTATACACTTCTGTATGGCCATATTAATGCACTTTGTAATGTACATTGTGCATTAATTATGAGCCATACAGAAGTTATAAGAAGCTTTTCACTTACCTGCTCCATTGCTAGCGTCCTCGTTTCCATGGAGCCGACTAATTTTCGGCGTCTAATGGCCAAATTAGACGCGCTTGCGCAGTCCGGGTCTTCTTCTTTTCTCAATGGGGCCGCTCGTGCAGGATGCCGGCTCCGTGTAGCTCCGCCCCGTCACGTGCGGATTCCAGCCAATCAGGAGGCTGGAATCGGCAATGGACCGCACAGAAGCCCTGCGGTCCACCAAGGGAGAAGATCCCGGCGGCCATCTTCAGCAGGTAAGTAAGAAGTCACCGGAGCGGGGATTCAGGTAAGCGCTGTGCGGTGTTCTTTTTTAACCCCTGCATCGGGGTTGTCTCGCGCCAAACGGGGGGGGGGGTTGAAGAAAAAAAAACCCGTTTCGGCGTGGGACAACCCCTTTAAGTTACTGACACGTTGTAGTTGGTAAGTGGCTCCAAGCCGCATAATCCTGGCCGGCTTTTCCTGGAGTGGTCAAAGTGAAGGGTGGGATGGCCACTCCCATGTACCAGGTGAGGCTAGTACCAGGCCTTATAAAGCCTGGACCTGCCGGTCCTAGGAGAGGTGTGCTGAGACCTCTGCAGCTCTGAGAGCCAGGCTGGCTGTGGGCAGCAAGCGTTTGTTTTTGCAAGTGAGTAGTCAGGGTCGGTCTATGTCTAGTAAGTGCTCAGACGAGCAGGAGTTACTTTATGTTGGCCTGGTGGTAAGGCCTGTTTTTCTTTGTTTTGTGCTGAAATAAACCCAGGCGAAGCCTGGACTACGAACTTTATCCAGAGTGTCACTGTCTCTGACTGTCAACGCCCAGATCGCTACCTATCCTAATTCTAAGCCCTCACATATGGTGTTTGGATGCGGACAAACGGTCTTAAAGAGACATACGCCTATTAATGGACGTTATGCTGCAGCAGCTGGAGAACCGTTGCTAAGGGCAACTGCCCAAGGGATTTACTGGAGAGTGCTGTAACCCCCCATGTGCTGGGTGAAAGCTGCATGGTGCAACAAGCAGATACGGCCAAGATGGAGGACCTAATGAAACAGTTGATGCTGATGACGGCGACCCAGCAAAAGGTCCATGAGGAGGCCATGAGAGCTCAGGCCGAAACTAATGCTCTCCTGGCGGAAGCCAATCATTTAGCCTTGCAGGAGCAACAGCGGGTTAACCAGCAGCTGTAAGAGCAAGTCCTGGCGGTGGCACAAAGTGTGCAGAGGTCGTCTGGTTCACTCTCCACCACCCGTACCGCGGTACAGGCGTCCTTACAAAAGATGACGCCCACCGATGACATTGAGGCCTGTCCTTGAAAGAGTGGCAGAAAGGGAGAAGTTACCGGCGCATCAGTGGGCTGAGGTAGTAGCGCCTTTCCTGACGGGGGAACCCCAAAAGGCCTATTTTGACCTCGGTGAGCAGGATGCCAAGGACTATACTAAGCTCAAGGGTGAGATCCTGGCACGCTTGGGCGTGGACACCAATGAGCGGGCCCGACGCGTACACGCCTGGACTTTCGCTGACAACCTGCCAGTTCGCTCTCAGATGTACAACCTGTTCCACCTGGTGAGAAAGTGGCTGCAACCGGAGGAGTCGACCCCGGCAGAGATCATGCAAAAAGTGGTTCTGGACAAATTTATCCGCTCGTTGCCCCCGCCATTCAGCGCTGGGTGGGACAAGGGGGCCCCCAGGATGTGGAACAACTTGTGAGCCTCGTCGAGAGGTATAAAGCCACAGAGGACTTATTGCAAGCCGTGCCTCCTGGAAGCTCCAACCCTGGGAACAGCAAGTCGACCGGAGCACCTGGTAAGACTGTTCCCTATGTAAAGGGTGTCAAAAGTGTCGCAGGGGAGGCGGCTCAGAGGGGGGATCGTTTGGGACAAAAGAGGAGTCCCAAATGGACAGTCTGGTCCCGGATAGAACCCCAAGGTGACCGAGCCCCCATACTGTGTTGGCGCTGTCATGAGCCCGGGCATATTGCCGCCAACTGTCCACTCACCGTGGAGCCAATGGACTGTGACTCTGCCCGGCGGAGGTCGATGTTCGCACGGCCAGTATGCTCTGCAGGAACGGTGTCAGAGATTGATCGCCCCTTATGCCACTTAAAGGTGAACAACTCTACTGGACTCGGGGAGCTTGGTTACGCTGGTGCACTCCAGCTTGGTCGATCCCACAACCGTCACCGGCCATCGCATGGGCATTGTGTGTGTGCATTGGGACACCAAGGAGTATCCTATTGCCCCTGTAAGACTTGAGATTCCGTGTGGACTTGCCACTCATGAGGTGGGCGTCGTAAGGTCCTTAATGCACACCGTGATCCTCGGGAGAGACTTTCCCCTATTTTGGGACTTGTGGCAAAGCCAAGGGTCGTCTACAAGTAAGGTTCATGATGATGCAAATATGTATGATGTATGTCCCGAACCATTTGACCCTGAGGGTACGGTTCCGGCAGTCGCGGTAACCCAAGAGAATGGGGATAACTTTCCCTTAACGGTACTGGCAGGTAAGACGGAGGTGCAGGACGAAGTGGTTGCCATGCCTGACTTAGAGGTCTCACGTGCCAATTTCGGAACGGAGCAGCTCCGAGACCCCACCTTAGTAAAAGCCAGGGAAAGTGTTAAAGTGATCAATGGGGAGCCTCAATTCCCAGGGGCTGAGGCAGAGTTCCCACACGTTGCAGTCAATCAAGACTTGTTGTATCAGGTTGACAAGGTCCGTGGGGAGATGGTAGAACAGCTGGTGGTACCTCAGTCTTATCGTAGGATGGTCTTAGACCTGGCGCACAAGCATGTGCTAGGAGGTCATCTCGGGAGCGAAAAAACTAGGGAACGCGTCCTTCAGCGGTTTTACTGGCCCGGGGTAGATGGGGATGTAAAATGTTACTGCGAGTCATGCCAGGAGTGTCAAATAACAGCTCCTATGCCCCATTACCAGAGTCCCTTAGTGCCCCTGCCCATTATAAAGGTGCCGTCTGAGCAGATCTCTATGGACCTAGTTGGTCCCTTGGTGAGGTCTGCCCGGGGTCACCAACATATGTTAGTGGTTGTAGATTATGCCACCCGCTACCCCGAAGCAGTTCCTTTGCGCAATACTTCATCAAAGGGTATTGCAAAGGAACTACTTCATATGTTCTCCCGCACGGGTATACCAAAAGAGATCCTGACGGACCAAGGAACCCCCTTTATGTCAAAGGTCATGAAGGAACTGTGTAAGCTGCTGAATATTAAGCACTTACGGACATCTGTGTACCACCCACAGACAGATGGTCTTGTTGAGAGATTCAATAAGACCCTAAAAAGCATGCTAAAAAGGGTAGTCAATAGGGATGGGAAGGATTGGGACTGTCTGCTGCCATATTTAATGTTTTCAATCCGGGAAGTCCCACAATCCTCCACTGGGTTCTCTCCCTTTGAGTTAGTTTATGGTAGACATCCACGGGGGCTCCTTGATATAGCCAAGGAGACCTTGGAGCACGAATCCACTCCATACTGGAGTGTTATTGAACACATCTCACTCATGCAACATCGAATTGTGGCGGTCATGCCCATTGTTACATTTACAGCAGGCTCAAGAAGCCCAAAGCGGGGTATATAACAGGTCCGCCAAGGTGAGAAGCTTCAACCCTGGGGATCGGGTACTAGTGTTGGTGCTCACCCTAGAAAGTAAATTCCTAGTGAAATGGCAAGGGCCCTATGAAATAATCGAGAAAGTCGGAGAGGTAAACTATAAGGTGTACCAGCCGGGCAGGTGGAAGCCAGAACAGTTGTACCATGCAAATCTAATTAAGCCATGGAAGGACAGAGAAACCCTGACTGCAGTGAGCGCCCCCCATGGCGGGGTCCCAGAGGTGTGTGTATCAGGGTCCCTGTCTAAATCTCAACAGCAAGAGCCTAGGGAATTGATCCAACATAATTCGGACGTGTTCTGCGATATACCAGGGCGTACTGGCGTCATAAAACTCAACATTGTAACTGAGCCAGAGGTAAAGGTGCATTTGAAACCGTACAGGATTCCAGAAGCCCACAGACGAGCCATTTCTGAGGAGGTCAAGAAAATGCTAGACCTCGGGGTAATTGAAGAGTCGAAAAGTGAATGGTCCAGCCCGATCATGCTGATACCAAAAACTGATGGCTCTCTGCACTTCTGTAATGACTTCCAGAAGTTAAATGACGTATCAAAATTTGATGCATACCCAATGCCAAGAGTGGACGAGTTAATTGAGAGACTGGGTCATGCCAGATACTTTTCCACTCTCAACCTTACTAAAGGTTACTGGCAGGTTCCCCTTACAGAAAGGGGCGAAAGAAAAGACAGCGTTTGCCACACCCGACGGGCTGTTTCAGTACATCTGCTTACCCTTTGGTTTGCATGGAGCTCCAGCAACCTTCCAAAGATTGATGGATGTCATACTCAAACCCCATCGTCAGTATGCATCAGCGTATTTAGATGATATCATGATCTTTAGCGAGGACTGGGACAGCCATCTACCTAAGGTACAGGCAGTACTCAACTCCCTTACAAAAGTGGGGCTCACAGCAAACCCAAAGAAGTGCGCCATAGGCCTCGAAAAAGCACGATACCTGGGGTATATAATAGGCAGGGGTATTATAAAACCCCAGGTTAATAAAATTGAAGCAGTTCAGGACTGGCCACAACCCACAACTAAAAGGCAGGTGAGAGCCTTTTTAGGCATTGTAGGGTACTATTGGCGGTTCGTGCAAAACTTTGCTAGCGTAGCAGCGCCCCTAACAGACTTGACCAAGAACAATAAGTCAGTCATGGTCAAGTGGAACCCTGACGCAGAAAAGGTGTTTCAGGAGTTAAAACGGGCACTCTGTAGACGTCCTGTGTTGGTCACACCCAACTTTAAAAGGGAATTTATGGTTCAAACAGATGTGTCCGATGTGGGACTGGGAGCAGTTCTGTCCCAAGAAGTAGAGGGAGAAGAACATCCCGTAATTTATCTGAGCAGGAAGCTCACGCCACCCGAAAAAAATTACAGTATTATTGAGTAGGAGTGCCTAGCCATCAAGTGGGCCCTTGAATTCCTAAAATACTACCTTCTAGGTCGGCACTTCAGGCTGATCACAGACCGCTTTCTTTTAACCTGGATGTCACAGGCAAAAGAGAGAAACGCCAGAGTCACTAGGTGGTTCCTGACGCTTCAAAACTTCAGTTTCTCTGTCGAACACAGGGCAGGAAAGCTACAGGGCAATGCAGATGCCTTGTCTAGGACGCCTTGTATGGCTGCTAAAGGTGTCCGACCCCACAGGCTCGAACAGAGGGGGAGGGTATGTGAGACAGTGACGAGCAAAGTACTGGAGGGCAGATATATTTCGCCTAGGATGCTCTCCTATGAGGTTTTAGCAAGCACGTGGGCAGATACGTGCCACCGAGCAGCCTGGGCTCAGTGGAGGAAGCCGGCAGTTGTGTGTCAGTAGCATTAAGTTACTGACACGTTGTAGTTGGTAAGTGGCTCCAAGCCGCATAATCCGGGCTGGCTTTTCCTGGAGTGGTCAAAGTGAAGGGTGGGATGGCCACTCCCATGTACCAGGTGAGGCTAGTACCAGGCCTTATAAAGCCTGGACCTGCCGGTCCTTTGAGAGGTGTGTTGAGACCTCTGCAGCTCTGAGAGCCAGGCTAGCTGTGCGCAGCAAGTGTTTGTTTTTGCAAGTGAGTAGTCAGGGTCGGTCTATGTCTAGTAAGTGCTCAGACGAGCAGGAGTTACTTCATGTTGGCCTGGTGGTAAGGCCTGTTTTTCTTTGTTCTGTGCTGAAATAAACCCAGGCGAAGCCTGGACTACGAACTTTATCCAGAGTGTCACTGTCTCTGACTGTTAACGCCCAGATTGCTACCTATCCTAACACTAAGCCCTCACAATATACAGCTGGTAAAAGTTATACATCTCCCTGTATATAATTATAGAGACCTTACTGGAAGGTATAACCTGGGTATCTCCTGTATATAATTATATAAATACAGTTGATATAAGTTATACATCTCCCTGTACATAGTGATATGGAGTATGCTGGTATAACCTGGGTATCTCTTGTATATAAATGCAAACAATTAAAAAACGTATCAAAAACATGTGGGTTTTTTTTGTCAGTAGTTTATGCAGTTTCTTATAAACAAATGTGGTTTTTGAATATCGTATGCAGTTTTTAATGTGTTTTTTAATCGTGGTTCAAAAATACAACAAAAAGCATGAACGTAGCCTAAGGGGCTACAAGCAAATTTTCATGTGGTCCAGGAAATGAGCCATGTTTGGAAAGCTTGTGCCAAGAGGTTAGATTATGTATGTAAATTCATTTTGCAGCTGTATGCAGCACAATTTAGGTATGAGCACCTGTACAGGAGTGGAGGGGGGGGGGGGGGGGCGAGGTGTACTTTTGCACCCGGGCCCCTGAGCCTTTAGTTATGCCCTTGACTTAGACTATTTCTAAAGCACAGGTGTCAAACACAAGGCCCGCAGGCCTGCTGCCTCATTTTATGTGGCCCGTGGCGTGCCGACAACGCCCACCACTGTAGCGATTACCAGCTGGGCTGCTGCAGCTCCTCACTGGTAATCACGCTGGCAACGCTGATCCCGACACACACTTTGATGTCAGTGTGCAGCCAGGATCCTCCTCCCCCTGAGGTCCCTGCTCCTCAGTGCCGCAGGAGAGGACTCAGGGAAGAAGCGTGCGGGGTGCACACTCTGACGTCAGAGTGCATCCGGGCTCAGCACGAGCAGAGGGGGAGCAGCGCTGACAGCAAGGAGGGGGTAAGTATATGGGTTGGAGGGGAACTATTATTACTGAGAGGGGGTTAATATTACTGAGTGGGGTTAATATTACTCAGGGGGGTTAATAATACTGTGGAGGTTAATATTACCGAGGGGGGTTACTATTGCTATGGGGTTATTATTACTGACAGAGGTAATATTATTACTGAGGGGGGTTAATATTACCGAGGGGGGTTAATATTGCTATGGGGTTAATATTACTGACGGGGATAATACTATTACTGAGGGGGGTTAATATTAATATGGGGTTATTACTACTGAGGGGGTTATTATTATTACTCTTGGGGTCGCTATTACTACGGGGGCCACTGTGGGGGTCGTTATTACTACTGGGGCCACTGTGGGGGTCACTATTACTAATTTGGCCACTGTGGGGGTCGCTATTGCTAATTGGGCCACTGTGGGGGTCGCTATTACTAATTGGCCCACTATGGGTGTCCATATTATTACTGAGGCAACTATGAGGGTCACTATTATTACTGGAGCCACTATGAGAGTCACTATTTTTACTGGGTCTACTATGAGAATCACTATTTTTTACTGGGGCCACTTTGAGAGTCACTATTACTACTGCGACCACTATAGGGGTCACTATTAGTACTGCAACCACTATAGAGGTCACTATTAGGGCTCGTTCACACAGGCGTAATCGTATTTCGGTCGCACAAATACGCTGTGTAATTGAAAATCGCTTATGCCTGCATATTTTAGCACGCAAAAAAAGAACGCAGATGGGCTCACTGAAATAGTGCGCAAATATGCAGTGAATACATAGGTTTCCCGCACAATCACTGCATATTTGTGCGTCCCATTCACTTCAATAGCCCATTGGGGTGCTTAGTATGCAACAAAATAGGTCATGCTGTGTGAAAGATACATTCATGTGAATTAACTCATTGAAATCAATGGCTTCTATTTACTGCATATTATGTGCGCAAATACGCTTGTGTGAACAGGCCATTACTATACTGACTTACAATCAGCCCTTTAAGGGCTCAGTCACACGGGCGCATTAGGGCGCTGATGCGCCCGTCTTCCTGCAGGATAAGATGGCCACACCACAGGTTCGGAGAAAGAACACATGGCCGACTCCATTGCCGGTCATGTGTTCTTTCTTCCAGCACTGCGGTGAGTCGTCCGCACCTGCAGTGTGGCCGTCTTCTTCATGCAGGACGACAAACTCATCGGCGCCTGGATGCCCCGTGTGACTGAGTCCTGAAGGTCACCATAAGCCTGATGTGGCCCTCGGTGCAAATCAGTTTGACACCCCTGTTCTAAAGTAACGGTCTGGGGTTCCACACATCGAAGGCCAAATCCCGATTGGTGGGGTGAATGGATGAAAACCAGGAATCCCCAGCTGTGGCCTCTGAATCGAGCCGTAAGTCAAATAAGTTCTAAGGCACAAAGGATCCACTTCTGCTACATAACAATTATCTACTACAATTAAAGGGCCATTCTGGCTAAAGCATATTTTTCCATCTCTGCTCCCATCACCAGATTGCTTGTCACACTCTGGTCATTTTCTATGTATATTGTAATGACTTCCATGCAGGGGTGTAACTATAGAGGATGCAGGGGATGCGGTTGCACCCGGGCCCAGGAGCCTTGGGGGACCCATGAGGCCTTTCTTCTCCATATAGGGAGCCCAGTACAATGAATAAAGCATTATAGTTGGGGGTCCCGTTCCAGGTTTTGCATTGGGGCCCAGGAACTTCAAGTTACGCCTCTGCTTCCATGCAGTGCAGGCTCCATGTTAATGTTGCTTTCCCTTTCACAGCAATACCATGATGCATCAACATAGCATTACATAATCAGATACAGCCTATACAAGCTCTCCAACACTACCATTACATCTTTAGGCCTAATTCTCACGGGCGGATTTCTGCCGCGTATGACACGGCGGAAATCCGCGGCGTTACCCCGCAACTATTAGGTTCTATTGAACCTAATAGTGCAGAGCTCGCGGTGCGGAATTCCACCGTGGAATTGCGCCCCTTGAAAGTACACGTACATGCCGCGGGCGTACGCGCGGATGGCTTCCATTGCAGTCAATGGAAGCCGTCTGTCACGGTATCTTCCGCTGTAGCACAGCAGAAGATAGCATGAAAACGCTTCTCCGCCCACCGACGCCCGCATCATATGATGCGTCCGGTGTGTCATGCGCTGCACTGCACGGGTTGCGGGACGTTGGGCAGCGGATCCGAAGGTGAGTATGGGGTCTCTGGGGAGGGGGGCGTAATTCCGCTTGCGGAGCCCGTCACGGCCCTGGGCACTAGGCCTTATTCTATATTCAGCTAAATAAGCTACAGTCCTGAATTATACAGTGAGGAGGATGGGTGTGATCTCCTTTGTTATAACTATGTGTCAGGCACCTCTAATCATCATCAGTAACTGTGATAGGAATGTTGCATCCCCATCTCGGCAGTTTCTACTGGGGCCACTATGGGGGCTACTATTATTTCTGAGGCCACTGTGGGTGTCATTATTGCTACTGAGGCTACTGTGGGGGGACACTATTGCTTTTCAGGCTACTGTGGGGATCACTGGTACTACTGGGGCTAATGTGGGGGTCACTATTACTATTAGGGGCAATATACAGAGACAATATTATGACTGGGGCTGATATAGGGGACACTATTGCTAGTGAGGCCACTGTGGGGGTCACTATTACTACAGAGACTAGTGTGGGTTCACTATTACTACTGAGGCCATTGTGGGTGACACTATTATTACTGGGGCCACTGTGGTGGTCACTATTACTACTGAGGCCAATATAGGGGACACTATTACTACAAGGGTTGATATAGGGGGTCAATATTGCTATTGATGCCACTGTGGGAGTCACTATTACTACTGAGACCACTGTGAGAGTCACTATTGCTCCTGGGGCCACTGTGGGAGTCACTATTACTTTTGAGGTCACAGTATTGCTACTAAGCCCAGAGTAAAAATCATACATCGTGATAAGCCCTTCCCCCTGACCACACCCGTTTGTACTGCTTTGACCTTTGGAAAATCTGGTCACCTTACACTAGCTCACTTATATATACTGGAAGGAGAGCTACATAATAAACTTAAAAAATCACTGCAATGGCCCTATAACCCCTTAACTCTACTGGACATAAGTTTATGTCCTAGTGGTGGTATACTTAATGGAGCAGGACATAAATTGCGTCCTGTGGATGGCACAGGTTCAGAAGCTGAACCCACGCCATCCCGCAGCAGAAGCCAGCTATGACTGATAGCTGGCCTCCCGCTGCAATAACAGGTAATAACGGTGATCCCTGTTGCTAATCCCTACGTGCCACGATCTATGTACATTGTGGCAGATAAAGGGTTCACAGAGGGAGCATCACTGGGCCAAGAGGAAGCAAGATACTTGTTTCCCAGCTTGCCATTGCCTATGATCGCTATTGTAAGCAATGAGGTATTGCAGTACAGAAGTACTGCAATGCATAATCATAGTGATCCCAGCTGTCATGGTTCAATTCACGTACAAGGACATGAAAAATATCAAACAAAATTAAAAAAACTACTTTTTTTGTGCATTTTCCCGTACTTGTAAAAAAATTAAAAATGTTAAAAAAATTTCAAATATTTGGTATCATCGTATTTGTAACGAGTCACGACCTGTACAATAAATTGAACTGCACAAAAAAACTGTGATAAAAACCCTTAAAAATTTTGGCAAAATGTTTACTTTGTTCATTTTGTCTCCCAAAAAAACACAAAAAACATTGAAAAAGCCAACTCGCCATGAGTTGTACCAAAATGGTACAAATATAAACAAAAGCCCATCATTCAAAAAACAAGCCCTCAAGAGCTTTGTCCATTGAAAAGTAAAAAAGTTATGGGACCTCGAATGCAATGATATAGAAAAATTAATAATTGTCAAAAAATGTTTTTTATTATTGTGTAGAAAAACCTAAAAAACCTTTCTCTCCTTGCTTTCTAAAAAATAAATACAATTTTTGCACCCAAAACGGTACCAACGAAAACTACAGTTCACCACTCAAAAAACAAGCGCACATACGGCCATGTTGACGGAAAAATTAGAAAGCTATGGCTTTTGAAAAGTGGAGATGAAAATACCAGAAAATCGCTGTCATCCTTTGGGCCAAAATAGGCCCTGTCCTCAAGGGGTTAAGCAGAACGCTACCATCTTACACTATTATATTGGTACTGGAACTGCGCTGCCCACTTAGCCACGTAATCTATATTTTGGCTCTTATGTAATAAACAATGGGACTTCTGAGGAATTGTTCTTCATTTAAAAAAAATATTAAAGGGAATCTGTGGGCACCTTTTAGCCCCGTAAACTAATCTTATGGCCTCACAGTAGTTCCCCTCTGAGTCCAGGAATGTAGGTTTTAAGCTCACTTTCTCCGCCGTTCGCCAGTGCATTGAGTAGTAACATTAGATTGGGAGGACTACTTAGTGAGGTGCTCAATGTACTGCAGCGGCTTGTCTGAGCGCTGACACCGAGGGAACAACAGGGACGTATAAGGCTAATTTCACACAAACATATTTGCGGAGGCTTTTCCGCACGTGAACAATTCGCCAGTATAACGCGACCAAGCAATGCCTTTGCTTTCAATGGCGTCATTCAGACTTACCTTTTCTTCCAAGGAAAATATTTGTGCGAGCAAAGATAGGACCTGCTCTATCTTTGTAGGATGCATCTTTTATACGGGCCGTGAAAAGGTACGTCTTGCCCTGTCTTTGTCCGGATTATGCAGACCTCTATGGCAGCTGAAAAAAAGGGAGGGGGAGGAATTTAACATGCCTACAACATAGGAAAAATAAGACAACTCGCCATGATTAGGCATTTAATTTCCATTCCAAGCCTTTCTTTCCGGTCGTTGCTTGCGATGGTTCAGCGTGTTTTTTTACATATGCGCTGCAGCGCACGGTTTGAGTGGCTTTAAATACGCCAATTAAGATCAAGAGATGAGCTTTGTAATTCATTCATGTGTTAATACATTCCGTACGAGCGAACGTATTTATGCATATGTTCGTGTGAATAAGCCCTAAGGCTGGCTTCACAGGGGCCTATTTGCGCGCACAATATGCAGAGAATAGAACCTATTGATTTCAATTGCATCATTCATATTTCTGTATTTTGCGCATACATTTTGGTTGCTCAAAAAAACATGGGGTGTCTGCAAATGCATGCGCAATACACAAGGAGATGCATGAAACACTGCGTAATTCCACTGGGAAAAAAAACGTACAGATAGTCTTCTACTTGCGAACGTTCGAGTTACGAACTTTGTAAGATAAGAACTATCTGTCCTGCACAGCATAATGTAATGCTATGGCATTACATCATACTGTGCAGACACCGGACAGGCTTCTATTAGAGATGAGCGAAGACACTCATCCGAGCTTGATACTCATTAGAGTATTAGGGTGCTCGAGATGCTCGTTACTCAAGACGAACACCACGGGGTATTCAAGTCAATTTCATCTCCCTTCCCCGCATGTTTAGTGCCATTTTCTAGCCAATAAACATGCGGGGACGGCATTACCACTTCCTGCTGTGATGTACCAGCCCTCTGCCCGCCAACAGCAATGAGTGGCTGGCGGGATCAGGTGACCGCTGAGTACTTAAACTGGTCCCGCCCGCAGCTCGCCTCAGACGCATGCTGGCAGAGGTTAGGGAAAGAGCTGATGCTAATATAGGGAAAGTGTTAGAGTAGGATCCTCTCTTCAAGAACCCCAACGGTGCTTCTTAGGGCTACTCCTCATTGTGTGCATTACTGTTGGGGCCGGCGGGGAGCAGTAGCGCACCGATTTTTTTTTTTAAGCATCTAGGCCATTACAGCTATACTGTAGTGTGTGTGCTGTGCATTGGGCAGAGGTCTCATCGCTAAATAGTACGCAAACATTTCCTGGACCACTGCAGATCATTTCAGCTATACCGTTCCATGTGTGCAGTGCCTTAGGCAGAGGTCTCACTCTCATCGCTAAATAGTAAGCAAATATTTCCTGTGCCACTGCAGATCATTTTAGCTATACCGTTATATATGTGTGCAGTGCCTTAGGCAGAAGTCTCATCGCTAAATAGTACGCAAATATTTCCTGGGCCACTGCAGATCATTGCAGCTATACCATTCTATGTGTGCAATGCCCTAGGCAGAGGTCTCACTCTCATCGCTAAATAGTACGCAAATATTTCATGGGGCACTGTAGATCATTGCAGCCATACCATACTATGTGTGCAGTGCCTTAGGCAGAGGTCTCATTGTCATCGCTGAATAGTATGCAAATATTTCCTGGGCCACTGCAGAACAGCATTTCACAGATACTATTCTCTGTGTTGGGTGAAGTAGCCACGGTTATTCACACTTTCCGCTGGCTGTATAGCTTTCTGACCCTGTGCAGAGCGTGTCACAATAACTTTTTCTTGGGTGTGGTGAAGTAGCCCCAGTTAGCAGCACTATCCACTGGCTGTATAGCTTTCTGCCCCTGTGAAGAGCATCTCACAATACCCTTTCCTTGGGTGCGGTGAAGTAGCCGCAGTTATTCGCACTATCCACTGGCTTTAGAGTTTTCTGCCCCTGTGCAGAGCGTCTCGCAATATGTTTTTCTTGGATGCGGTGAAGTAGCCGCAGTTAGCAGCACTATCCACTGGCTGTATAGCTTTCTGCCCCTGTGCAGAGCATCTCAAAATACCCTTTCCTTGGGTGCGGGGAAGTAGCCGCAGTTAGCAGCACTATCCACTGGCTCTATAGCTTTCTGCCCCTGTGCAGAGCATCTCAAAATACCCTTTCCTTGGGTGTGGTGAAGTAGCCGCAGTTCGCAGCACTATCCACTGGCTGTAAAGCTTTCTGCCCCTGTGCAGAGCATCTCACAATACTCTTTCCTTGGGTGCGGTGAAGTAGCAGCAGTTATTCGCACTATCCACTGGCTTTAGAGTTTTCTGCCCCTGTGCAGAGCGTCTCGCAATACGCTTTTCTTGGGTTCGGTGAAGTAGCCGCAGTTAGCAGCACTATCCACTGGCTGTATAGCTTTCTGCCCCTGTGCAGAGCATCTCAAAATACCCTTTCCTTGGGTGCAGGGAAGTAGCCGCAGTTAGCAGCACTATCCACTGGCTGTATAGTTTTCTGCCCCTGTGCAGAGCATCTCCCAATACCCTTTCCTTGGGTGCGGGGAAGTAGCCGCAGTTATTCGCACTATCCACTGGCTTTAGAGTTTTCTGCCCCTGTGCAGAGCGTCTCGCAATACGCTTTTCTTGGGTTCGGTGAAGTAGCCGCAGTTAGCAGCACTATCCACTGGCTGTATAGCTTTCTGCCCCTGTGCAGAGCATCTCAAAATACCCTTTCCTTGGGTGCAGGGAAGTAGCCGCAGTTAGCAGCACTATCCACTGGCTGTATAGTTTTCTGCCCCTGTGCAGAGCATCTCCCAATACCCTTTCCTTGGGTGCGGGGAAGTAGCCGCATTTATTCGCACTATCCACTGGCTTTAGAGTTTTCTGCCCCTGTGCAGAGCGTCTCGCAATACGTTTTTCTTGGGTGCGGTGAAGTAGCCGCAGTTAGCAGCACTATCCACTGGCTGTATAGTTTTCTGCCCCTGTGCAGAGCATCTCCCAATACCCTTTCCTTGGGTGTGGTGAAGTAGCCGCAGTTAGCAGCACTATCCACTGGCTATATAGCTTTCTGCCCCTGTGCAGAGTGTCTCACAATACCCTTTCCTTGGGTGTGGTGAAGTAGCCGCAGTTAGCAGCACTATCCACTGGCTATATAGCTTTCTGCCCCTGTGCAGAGCATCTCACAAAACCCTTTTCTTGGGGGGGGGGGGGTTGAGGTAGCCTCAGTTACCAGCACTATCCACTGGCTTTCTAGTTTTCTCCCACTCCATAGAGCCTCTCTTCTCTACAAGTCTCTATGAGTGGTCAATGATCCCTAGGTATCAGCGCAAGATAGCGGTCTAATTTTTCCCAGTCACAGCATAGAGCCTCCGGTATCTACAAGTCTCTGTGCGCGGTGAATTAGCCCCAGTTCTCAGCGCTGTACGGTGGGGTAATTTGTGCAGCAGCAGGACAGGTTGGAAGAGGCAGTGGGGTGGCCAGGGGGAGAAGCAGGCCCAGAGCCAAGAATCCGCCAACTGTTTCCCACAGCACCCTCTCGCGGCAAGCCTCCATGCAGACGGCTAGGTGTTCAAATGTGTGGATGTTTTTAAGTAAGAGCGCGGACGACTAACGAACAGTGGTGTGCAACCTGTTCCGTACCAAAATCAGCCGGGGAGCCACCACTACCAGCCTGACCACCACCAGCATGCGCAGGCATATGATGGCCAAAAATCCCACAAGTTGGGACGAAGGCCATTCACCGCCTCTGGGTCACACCACTGCCTCTTCCCCTATGCCACAACCTGCCACACTGATCTAATTCACCTCCCAGGATGCAGGCACGAGCGCTTCCTGGCCTGCACCCACACCCTCACCTCCACAGTCCTTCACTCCATTCAGCAATGTCTCTCAGTGCAGCGTTCAGCTGTCGCTAACACAAGCGTTGGAGTGAAAGCGGAAATACGCCGCCACCCACCCGCATGCACAAGCTTTAAAGGAGATGTCTCGAGGAAGCAGTGAAATTTTTTTTTGCCCAGTCCCCCTAATTAAGCATACATTACTAAGCCCCCCTGTAAATGACTTTTCTAGCTGGTTTCCACTTACAGTTCCAGCGTTTCAGCAACTTATAAAAATTTTCCCAAGATGGCCGCCGGCTCTTTTCCCTTCGCTTGCTGTAGCCCGACGTGCGCGCTCCCGAGACGCTACCAGCTGTGTCTCCCTGACAACCAGACGCCATGCAGCCGCCGACCGGACCCCTGGATTCAACGCGGCCAACCACGGCACACAGTCACCCACCGCCAGGCAGCAGGTAACCGGCGCAGCCCCCCCCGGCTGAGCGGCAGCCCCCCCGGCCCAGCGACAGTTCCCCCGCCCCAGCGACAGTTCCCCCGGCCCAGCGACAGCCCCCCCCGGCCCAGCAACAGCCCCCCCCCCCGGCCCAGCGGCAGCCCCCCCCGGCCCAGCGACAGTTCCCCCAGCACAGCGACAGCCCCCCCGGCCCAGCGACAGCCCCCCCGGCCCAGCGACAGTTCCCCCCGACACAGCGACAGCCCCCCCCCGGCCCAGCGACAGTTCCCCCAGCCCAGCGGCAGCCCCCCCCCCCGGCCCAGCGACAGTTCCTTTCCCCCGGCCCAGCGACAGTTCCCCCGGCCCATCACTTACCTGGGCGGCTTCTCGGCTGGGCTGCTGGGCTTCTCGACTGGGTGGCTCTGCACCTTCCTCAAACAGAGGATGGTACAGAATGGCCGCTCCAGCGCGCTCCCGAGCAGTGACAGCTCGTCTGCGCATGCGCAGAAGAGCTGTAGCGGGGAGCACACTGAAGCGGCTCGTGCTGAAAGGAGAAGACCGGACTGCGCAAGCGCGTCTAAAAAAGCAAGCCGCCAGCGAATTTAGACGGAACCATGGAGATGAGTACGCTAGCAACGGAGCAGGTAAGTGAATAACTTCTGTATGGCTCATAATTAATGCACGATGTATATTACAAACTGCATTAATATGGCCATACAGAAGTGTATAACCCCACTTGATTTCGCGAGACAACCCCTTTAAACCTGCAGATTGCCAAATTAATTAGCCTGGAGATGCTGCTGTGCAGGCTTGTGGAAACGGAGGCTTTCAAAAACATGATGGCGGCGGCAGTCCCGCTCTACTCGGTCCCCAGTCGCCACTATTTTTCCCCGCCCCACACCAGCACGTCTCCCGCAACATTAATCGTGCCCTCACCAACGCAGTTACTGGAAAGATCCACTTAACAATGGACACGTGGACAAGTACTGGCGGGCAGAGACACAATATCTCCCTGTCGGCACATTGGTTGAATTTGGTGGAGGCTGGGACAGAGTCAGAGCATGGGACCCCTCACGTGCTACTCACACCAAGAATAGCGGGTCCTACCTTGGTGCTGGTATCTGCGGCGTATTATCCCACCTCCTCCAAAACCCCCCCCTCCTTCTCCTCCGCCACCTCTACCTCTCAATTAAGAAGTGTGAGCACGTTGCCAGCAGTCGGTAGCGCACGGCAGCACTGCTACAAATCACATGGTCTGGGGCTCATTCAGACGAATTTAATGAATGGCTGATTACTGCCTCTGATTGGCTGAGTTCTCTGACCAATCAGAGGCAGCGCTCAGCTGTCATTCAATGAATAGCTGATCGCTCACTCTGATTGGACACAGCGCTCAGCTAATCAGAGGCTGCGCTTTCAGGAGGCAAGGACTTTTCAATCCCCGACCCCCAGATACAGATGCAGACTGATAGGGATGGGGAGAAGAGCCGAATAGCGGTTCAGGAAGGGGGGGAACATTTTTTTTTCCTTTTTCACAGCTAGGGATGATTTTCAGGGTAGGGCTTATATGTCTAGCACCCCTTCTGAACATCATCACTGCAGGGGTTGCCTTCATCCCATTGCTTTCAACGGGGTGGCAGCAGCGCTGGCCCCATTGAAAGTAATGGGATAGCAGTGACAGGATTCTTTCATCCCAGCTGCAGCCCCCTCATCACTGAACACTGTGACAGTCCTGTCAACAATCTCCTGCTTTGTTTACAGGTTGCCATAGAGACCATCGGCTTGTCAGAAGCAAGCCGATGGTCTCTGTGGCAGGGAGAGCTAGCGCTTGGCTGTGAGAGGACAGCTAGGTACTAGCTCTTACAGAAGAGATCATAGAAAACCTCCGATCTCTGCTGTGTTAACCCTTTACATGCTGCAGTCTATGTGACTGCAGCATGTAAAGGGCTGTCACTGCATCATGTAAAGGGCTATTACCATCGGCCCCCCAGAATGTGATCAGGGGTCCTGATGGGTCCCTGTGGAAGTCCCCTAAAGGGACAAAAAAAAAAAAATTTAAAAAAATAAAAATAAAAAAGGTTAAAAATTATTTAAAAAATTATAAAAGCACTTGTCTCCCTTTACTTTGTAAAAAATCAAAAATACAATCACACATGTGGTATCCATGCGTCATAATGACCCAGAGAAGGAAGTTAATACATTATTTAACCCCTTAATGACATGGCCCCTTTTTTTCTTTCTTTCCTCCCCCCTGTTTAAAAAATCACAACTTGTCCCGCAAAAAACAAGCCCTTATATGGCCATGTCAATGGAAAAATGAAAAAGTTATGGCTCTTGAGACGCAGCTGCAAAATTAGTTGAAATTCAATGATTAGAGCATTTTAAAAAACCTGCCCTGGTGGGCACGACAGGGTGGTAGGAAACCCGCCACTCAAGAGGTTAATGCCCTGTAGATTAAAAGGATCATACTATGCAGCATTACACATAAAAACGATATTCTGCTAACCTTTTTATTCCTTATCTTCTCCTTGTAAAGCTGACCTAAAGATGGCGCCACCAGGGTACTTCCCATGATGCGCTGCTCTCTCTCCTCTTGAGCGTGCGCGCTCCTGACGACGCCGGTCACATGACTGAAAGACTGGCGTCATTAAGAGAGGCGCGTGCTGTGATGGGAAAAGCAATATCAAGCTGTGAGTGACGGCCTGATATCGCTCTCTCCATCCATGTGAGTCTCCTGGATGCACGGCGTTTCATGTGAAAACAGCCACGTACCCCTGCGGGGAATCCCTTTACTGCTTTCAACGGGGCCGGCAGCCGCGCGGGACATCGCCTGTCTTTTCAATGCGGCCAGCGGCAGCCCCGGGTACGGCGGGGATGAAGGAATCCTCTGCCACAGCTGTGACAGCTGTGGCAGAAGTGCAGCATGCTATCCCATTGCTTTAAATGGGATCGGCGTTGCTGCCGATCCCATTAAAAGCAGTGGTTTTTGGAAAACCCTGCAGCATGATTTTCGGGGAAGGGCTTGAAATATAAGCCCTTCCCTGAAAATCATCAATAAGTGGTAAAATTTTTTTTTTTAAAAGTACTCACCTATCCGCTGCTCACACGCGTCCTCCAGCTGGCTCCCCGACACTGCTATTGGCTGAGCGCTCAGCCAATTACAGATAGTTCTTAGCTATTCATTCATGAATAGCTAGGATAGTGCTATTTATGAATGAATAGCTAAGCACTATTTGTAATTGGCTGAGCGCTCAGCCAATAGCTAAGCACTAGCTGCTATTGGCTAATCGCTCAGCCAAGCAGCACAGCCCTTTCAGGAGGCAGGGATTTTTAAATCCCCGCCTGCTGAAAGTGCTGGATAGCAGTGTTGGGGAGCCAGCCAGAGGACGCGTGTGAGCGGCGGATAGGTGAGTACTTTTTTTTTTTTTTTACATTTTTTTACCACTTATTGATGATTTTCAGGGAAGGAAGGGCTTATATTTCAAGCCCTTCCCCGAAAATCATGCTGCAGGGTTTGCCAAAAACCACTGCTTTCAATTGGACCAGCAGCAGCGCCGATCCCCTTGAAAGCAATGGGATAGCATGCTGCACTTCTGCCACAGCTGTGGCAGAAGTCCACGGTATTCTCCTTATCTTTTTAATGAGGCTAGCGTAGCTGCCGTTTGCCCCATTGAAAAGACTGGCGATATCCCAGTTTCATTGCGGCTTCTTTCTTGCGCTGTGAGGCAAGCGTTTTCACTTGCTCTCGCAGCGCAAGATAGAAAATGTCACCAGTGGGTGTCCGCCCTCAATGGGAGAGCATTGCGATCACTTACCACTGCTGGTGATAGCTCTGACAGGAGATTCCTTCAACTCCCCGGCATGTCCCCTCATCACTGAACACTGTGACATCATTGTCACATCATTATCACATCATTGTCACATCATTGTCACAGTGTCCAGTGATATGGAGACATGCTGGGGAGATGAAGGAATCTCCTGCTACAGTTGTCACCAGCAGGAGCAGGAGATCGCAATGCTCTCCCATTGAAACTATTTAAAAGTGAGAGTATTCCCACAGTGGCCCACACAAACACACAGTGGCCCCCACGATGCACCTACATAGTGCCCCCACAGTGCTCCTACAAGGTGTACCCACAGTGCCACCACATGGTGCACCTAGTTAGTGCCCCCCATGGTGCACTTAGATAGTGGCCCCACAAGGTGCACCTGCACAGTGCCCCCACATGGTGCACACACAGTGCCCCTACAAGGTGCACCTTTATAGTGCCCCCACACAGTGCCCCTATATGGTGCCCCCACATGGTGCACATGCATAGTGTTCCCTTCAGTTCTCCTACAAAGTGCCCCTACATGGTGCCCCCATATGGTGCACAACACGGTGCCCCCATGCTGTTCGCACAGTGCGCCCCCACATAACATAGTATCCCCACAGTGCTCGCCTCCCTGCACAGGCAGGATTACACTGAGAGGAGACACCTATATATAGATAAAACAGGACCCAACATTCACAATAGTCACTGCTCACCTCCTCCCATCACTGCACAGACAGGATTACACTGAGAGGAGACACCCATATGTAAAAAACACAGGAGGCACCATTCACAATAGTCACAGCTCACCTCCTGCCATCCCTGCACAGACAGGATTACACTGAGAGGTGACATCTATATATAGATAACACAGGAGCCACCATTCACAATAATCACAGCTCACCTCCTCTCCTCCCTGCACAGACAGGATTACACTGAGAGCTGACATCTAGATATAGATAACACAAGACCCACTATTCACAATAATCACAGCTCCCCTCCCTGCACAGGCAGGATTACACTAAGCGTGAACACCTATATATAGATAACACAGGACCTACCATTTACAATATTCACAGCTCACCTCCTCCCCTCCCTGCACAGGTAGGATTACACTGAGGTGCTCCCAAATAGTACCCCCATAATGCACCCCCCACATAACATAGTACCCCTATACTGCTCCCGCATAGTGCGCCCCCACATAACATGGAGCCCCATAGCGCTCCCACATAGTGTTCCCACATGGTGCTACCACAGTGCCCCCACATAACATGGTGCTCCCACATAGTGCCCCCACACGGCGTACCCACAGGGCCCCCACATGGTGAACCTACATAGTGCCCCCACAGTGCCTCTACATGGTGCACCTATATAGTGCCCGTCCATACAGTGCCGCCACATGGTGCTCCCATAGAGCCTGCCCACATATCATAGTGCTGCCATATTGCTCCCACATAGTGCTCCCACAGTGTACCCCCACAGTGCACCCCCACATAACATAGTATCCCCACAGTGCTCGCCTCCCTGCACAGGCAGGATTACACTGAGAGGAGACACCTATATATAGATAACACAGCACCCAACATTCACAATAGTCACTGCTCACCTCCTCCCATCCCTGCACAGGCAGGATTACACTGGATGGGAGGCTGGCTGGGTCAGTCATTGGCAGCGCCAGTAATACTACCCCTTACAACTCTTATTGTGCTCCCACATGGTGCTACCACAGTGACTTCACCTAGTGCCTCCACATAACATAGAGCCCCCATAGTGCTCCCACATAGTGCCCCCACATGGTGCTACCAGTGCCCCCCCCCCCACAGTGCCCCAACATGGTGATCGTGCAGTGTGCCCCCAACTAACATAGTGCCCCCACATAGCATAGTGAAACACTCCATAATAGCCACAGCAGCATCAGCGCTCCCTCCATATTAGCCTCAGCAACATCACTGCCCCGACAATAGCAGCCGCAGCAGCATCAGTGCTTCCCCAATAGTTGCTCCAGCAGTAATAGTAACCCTCAATAATTGCCCCAGCGGTAATAGTGACCCCCAATAGTTGCTCCAGCACTAATAGTGACCCCCAGCAATTACCTCAGCACTAATAGTGCCCCCCAATAATTGCCCCAGCGGTAACAGTGCCCCCCAATAATTGCAGAAGTGATAGTGACCCCCAGTAATTAGCACTGCTGGGACAATTATTGAGGGGTCACTCACTGCTGGGGCAATTATTGGGGGTCACTATCACTGCTAGGGGAGTCACTATTTTTGCTGGGGCAACTGCCCTAGCAATAATAGTGACCCCCAATAATTGCCCCAGAAGTGATAGTGACCCCCAATAATTGCCCCAGCAGTAATAATATGGGGCTTCACTATCACTGCTGGGGCAATCATTGGGGATCACTATCACTGCTGGGACAGTTACCCCTTAATAATTGCTCCAGCAGTAATTGTGACACACAGTAATTACCCAGCAGTGATAATGACACCAAGTGATCATCACTGCTGTAGCAATTATTGGGGATTACTATCACTGCTTGGGCAATTACAAACCTGTCCCAGTACCGCACCCGAACCGAACAGTGACAGCCCGACAGCGACCACCCCGCCCTCGGCACAACAAGTTATAGCAACAGCCCCCCCTACGGCCACCAACCCGCCCCTGTGCAACAAGTAATGGTAACAGCCCTCCCTACCCACACCCCGTGCGACAAGTTAGGGTAACAGGCCCCCCTCCCCCGTGCGACAAGTTTATGTGAAAGTCCCCCCACCCCCTGTGCGACAAGTAATAGTAACAGCCCTCCCTCCCCACACCCCGTGCGACAAGTTAGGGTAACAGGCCCCCCTCCCCCGTGTGACAAGTAATAGTGACAGCCCCCCTCCCCACACTCACCCACGCCCCATGCGACAAGAAATGGTGACATCCCCCCCATGTAACAAGTAATGGTGACAGACCCCTTTCCCCCACCCAACCCCCGTGCGACGGGTAATGGTGACACCCCCACCCCCGAAACGACAAGTAATGGTGACAGCCCACCTCCCCCTACACACCCCCTGTGCAACAAGTAATTGTGACAGCCCCCCATCCCACCACCCACTTTCCCCCGTGCGACAAGTTATGGTGACAGCCCACCCCCCTGTGTGACAAGTTATGGTGACAGACCCCACACCGACACAGCCCCCGCCCCTAGTAATAATACTTACCCTCCAGCTGAGACCGGCGGACCCTCACTGCGAACTGCCGCGCGTACCCGAGACAGCAAGCGCTACTGCGCATGCGCGAAGACACAGGCACGCACTCACAGCCCAAGGAGCGCTACTGCGCATGTGCAAACAAACGGGACGCGAGTCCACAGTTCGACTAGAGGAGAAGACAGAAGAAAGAAATTTGTCGGAACCAGGGACAACAGGACCGTCAACACAAGAAGGGGGCACTCCTGTAAGTATATATCTTCTGTATGGCTCATTAACAATGCACAATGTATATTACAAAGTGCTTTGTAATTGCCATACAGAAGTGCATACATACACTTGTCTTGGCCAGACAACCCCTTTAAGGTTTTTTTTTTTATTTAAATAGATTTTATTTTTGAAATATTTTTTTTAAAAATTAATAATCTTAATTTTTTTGGTCCCCATTGGTGATTTGACCTTGCAACAGTTTGGTCACTTCTACAGTAGCATATAGTATTATTAACGATGCTTTATTGAGAGCTGACTGTGACAGAGCTTAATAGACTGCAATACATGGCAGACCCAGGAACCTTCCCTTGATTCTGGGCTGCCATGTGAACCCATCTGCACCTCACAATACCTTCATGTAGAAGCTCCTCTTTTCATTTTACCCATGAACTCATAACCTTTTTACTCATTTAAATAAAGAAAATATCAATCTCGTAATTGTTCTATCTTCCTTCATTAAATAACATGAGGTATTGGTTTATATCTTGGCCAAAATACGCAAACATGTCAAGTTCCACCATTGTGTTAACTTATCCAGGTCTTAGGGCTTCTTCACATGGCCGTGTTTGTGCACGTTTTTTCATCACTGAAAACTTATTCTTCATTGTGTGGATCCAAATGAACAATAAATAATATATTGAGGAGATGCCAGTGACTGCTCAGTGTGTTTATATATGCACTGGGTATGGTCTGCCAGTAAAACAAAGTCATGTACTGACAATGCAGTGGCATGAATATATGACCTGGCAGATACTCCAACACCCCAAGTGCACCAAACGTACTAACACCACGCTATGCCAATATAAAATCAAAGTGTATGGACAAAGTAGAATGCAATACAGAGGTGTTCGTTTCCACCGCTTTTGGCCAAGATATGTAAGCTCGCAACCCACGTCAAGGGTCCTCATTACCTTGCGAGTTCCCTATCCTAAAAAAAAACAACAAAAAAAAACCAGGCAAACACACGGAAAACAAGCTCCATGCACAGCAGATGTTGCCATAGCCAAATTTCTAGGGGTTGTTTAGTTGTAAACTTTTGGTGGCCTATCATCAGTTTAGGTCATCAATAGTAGAGTGATGTGGATCCATCACACAATACCCTCACCAATTAGCTGTTTACCAGGCCAGGGTGATTGTACACTGAGCTGATTTCTGTAGGAAGCATATAGCTCCTTTCGCATTGTAGCGGCCTTGCTTTGTGGTGCAGTCCAAATTCCCTTTGAAAACTGCCCTGGGAATAGAGCTGTCTTCTTTCTGCAGAAATCAGCTGAGTGCTTGACTACATTAACCTATGTCTGTGAATACACCCTGGCGGATATGCTAGCGATGGCCTATTCTAAAGATAGGCTATCAATCATTTGCAAATGGACAACCCCTTTTAATTATGGCCCTACAAGGCAGCAGTGATAATCTCTAAGACACCATGCTGCCCACAAATACATAATAACACAGGCTGAAGAGAGACAATGTCCATCTAGTTCAGCCTGTCCCCCCCCCCCCCCTGTTGATCCAGAGGAAGGCAAAAAAACCCCAATGAAGCAGAAGCCAATTTAGCCCATTGGAGGAAAAAATTCCTTCCCGACTCCATAATGACAGTCAGAATAATCCCTGGATCAACAGTTTGAAAGTTGGTACAGCAGATCGATGTTATCTATGCAGCAAGACAAGATGCCCAATATTTCTAGCAGTAGAGTAAGAGTTGAAGCATGGAGAATGTCAGCTGAACTGATAAGCCAATGGGGAATGTGGAATGAGTGGTTGTTGAGAAAAGGTAGTAAATTAGATTGATGTTTTCTCAACTTCTACACATTCTCCATCGACTTATCAATTAAGCCCACATTCTCCACGGTCAATATCTTTCCCTTCTGCTCCCAACATGGGGCATCTTCTCCTGCTGTATAGAAAACATCAATGTGCTGAACCACCTTTTGTCACTTTCCACACATTCTACATTCTCCCTCGGCTTGTCATTTAAGTCCATGTTCTATATGCTCAAAATCATTCTCTACTGCTCTAAATGAGGCACATGTCCTGATGCATGAATACCATCATTCTGCTGTACCACCTTATCATGTTAATCCAGAGGAAGGCAAAAAAACCCCAATGAGGCAGAAGCCAATTTAGCCCATTGGGGGGAAAAATTCCTTCCTGACTCCATAATGGCAGTCAGAATAATCCCTGGATCAACATTTTGAAAGTTGGTATAGCAGATCGATGTTATCTATGCAGGAGGACAAGATGCCCAATATTTCTAGCAGTAGAGTAAGATGTGGAGCATGGAGAATGTCAGCTGAACTGATAAGCCGATGTAGAATGTGGAATTAGTGGAAGTGGAGAAAAGGTGGTAAAATAGATTGATGTTTTCCCAACTTCTACACATTCTCCCTTGGCTTATCATTTAAGTCCACAGTCCCCATGATTAAAATCTTTCTCTACTGCTCTAAATGAGGCACATGTTGTCCTGATGCATGAATACCATCATTCTGCTGTACCACCTTATCTTGTTGATCCAGAGGAAGGCAAAAAACCCCCAATGAGGCAGAAGCCAATTTAGCCCATTGGGGGAAAAAATTCCTTCCTGACTCCATAATGGCAGTCAGAAAAATCCCTGGATCAACATTTTGAAAGTTGGTACGGCAGATCGATGTTATCTATGCAGCAAGACAAGATGCCCAATATTTCTAGCAGTAGAGTAAGATGTGGAGCATGGAGAATGTCGGCGGAACTGATAACCCAATGGGGAATGTGGAATGAGTGGTTGTTGAGAAAAGGTAGTAAATTAGATTGATGTTTTCCCAACTTCTACACATTCTCCCTTGGCTTATCATTTAAGTCCACAGTCCCCATGATTAAAATCTTTCTCTACTGCTCTAAATGAGGCACATGTTGTCCTGATGCATAAATACCATCATTCTGCTGTACCACCTTATCTTGTTGATCCAGAGGAAGGCAAAAAACCCCCAATGAGGCAGAAGCCAATTTAGCCCATTGGGGGAAAAAATTCCTTCCTGACTCCATAATGGCAGTCAGAATAATCCCTGGATCAACATTTTGAAAGTTGGTATAGCAGATTGATGTTATCTATGCAGGAGGACAAGATGCCCAATATTTCAAGCAGTAGAGTAAGATGTGGAGCATGGATCATGGCGGCTGAACTGATAAGCCAATGGGGAATGTGGAATTAGTGGAAGTGGACAAAAGGTGGTAAAATAGATTGATGTTTTTTCCACTTCTACACAATTTCCCTCGGCTTGTCGTTTAAGTCCACAGTCCCCATGATTAAAATCTTTCTCTACTGCTCAAATCGTGGCACATGTTGTCCTGATGCATGAATACCATCATTCTGCTGTACCACCTTATCTTGTTAATCCAGAGGAAGGCAAAAAACCCCCAATGAGGCAGAAGCCAATTTAGCCCATTGGGGGAAAAAATTCCTTCCTGACTCCATAATGGCAGTCAGAATAATCCCTGGATCAACATTTTGAAAGTTGGTACGGCAGATCGATGTTATCTATGCAGCAAGACAAGATGCCCAATATTTCTAGCAGTAGAGTAAGATGTGGAGCATGGAGAATGTCGGCGGAACTGATAAGCCAATGGGGAATGTGGAATGAGTGGTTGTTGAGAAAAGGTGGTAAAATAGATTGATGTTTTCTCAACTTCTCCATTCCCCTCCCTTCCAATCGCAGGCTTACCTCTTGTTCCTCCCCGCTGATACTGTGCAATGGAAGGGGCGGAGCTAAGCATAGGAGCCCATGCAGCGGCCGATGTTCTTGGACTATCTTTTGGGCCCAATGTAAAAACGCCCGGAGCTATATTGGCTTGGAAATACGCCCGTGTGATCTGATGCATTGGAACACAGGTTGTGTTAAATTGCTGTCTGTCAAGGCTCTGGACGATATTATGGTCATTTCCATATGCGGGGAGCAGCCCATGAATACATTGCGGCAGAAGGAAAGGCTTCTTCACCTCCGTCCAGAAGGGATTTCCAATTCTGAAATCACGTGGGAAACGGCACATTCATCTCCAATATTGTCTTTAACCCAAAGTCTGCCGGCCAATCCAAGGAGCAGACTTGTTGTTCCAGGTACTGAGCCAAAAACTGAAGAGGAAGATACATGGGAGTGCTGGCATAGATCTTGCCCAGTGAGACCAACTTCAGGTTCAGCAGTTGCATCCTGTCGGCAGCATCCATCTCTACGCTGTCCTTCAACTCTGTTTGTATGATTTCCTTCCATATCTGCTGCACCAAGAAAGCATTAGAAAAAGAAGCACATCTAAGGATTGCAAGCTTGCACTCTGAAAGCTGGAATGGGTCTGCAAATTTCTCATACAGAACTGTAAGGTCCATTACCTGTGAATCAAGCTGCGCCGCAGAAGTCTGTGCTGGAGGATGTTGGGAGTATTTCCTGAGTAGCACTTTCTGGATTTCAAGCTGTACTTTAGCGACATCCATTAAGTCTTCCAGCTCATGTATGAGTTCTGAATCTTCAGCACGTCCATACTGGCCATTGGTGGTTCTGGCACACAAGATGGCTCTAGATAAGTATTCAATCCTTCCTTTCAGAGAGATGTTGGGGCTCTCGTAGTCCGCTAGTTTGGCCATCACCCTGGCAGCTTTGATGGGACTTCCCTTCTTCTGGTAGTAACAGAACAATAAATTCATGTAGCGCACTTCGTTGTCCTCATGGTTGGACATGCGCACCAAATGAGACTCCAGAAAAGGTGACTTCAGCTCCAGCAGGACGTCTGTGAGATCAACCTTGATGAGCCAGTTGAATAACACAATATGGAAGAATTCATCTGCAGAGCGCGGAAGCAATTCCAGTATCTGGTGAAAAAGAAGTCCAGAGGGGTCGTGCTTTGTGGTTACTCTTCGGGGAGCAGATTTCCTTTGGTTGACCAGCTCTTGCAGTAAATCAATGATGATTTTGTAGCTGTGCATCTTGGTTTCAAATGCTTGTAAGCCCAACTCATCGCCTTCGGGCTCACCGTTCTTCAGATAGCGCAAACCAAGGCCTTGCGGATCCTTGTTTCCAGCATATGTAAGGCACAGCTGTACTACACCCTCATAAAAACACTGCTGTCTGTACTTGCCACAAACACTAGCCAAGTCAAGAAGGTGACATACTTTCTGGTACTCCTGCAGTGACGCGCGCAGCAATTGTTCTTTATCATACTTGTTGTTGACTTGAAGGGATCGTTGTATAAGTACATAAGCCTTGGACAATATGGCATCTTCACTGCTGTAAAATATCGGGCACATGTGCTGCAGGTAAGAGATCACCTCATCCGTATTTACATTGTGACGGATATGGCAGTCGATCAATGATGCGATGAGAGTCTTGGTCAGCTTCTTCCCCCGGATGACTAGATCTTTAAAGGTCATGTTTTTCAGCTGCTTCTGCAACTCCTTGCGAAGCCCAGACACTACCTGGTGAAAGTGGGGCTCACAGAACTGGTTCCACACCGCTAAGGTTTGGCAGGTCTTCTTCACCAACTGGTGAATTCCTTGAAGGGAGGTCTTCTCCGTTAGCGGGGCCTCAGTGTGACACTCGTCATGTACCTCTTGGTGATGGCAGGTGTTGGTATCACGCTTTAGGAAACTGAAGGCTTTTCCAGAACTGTTCTTCAGCTTCTGCCTTGTGCCGGTGGTCGCTCTGTTGCCACGAGGGATCGTGCTCTCATATTTAGACTTTAGATCTCTGAGGGTGCCCGTTCCAAAATTAAAATTTCTCTCCAGAAATCCTTGTAAGTCTCTGAGGTCTCGTAGAGCTGATTGCAGAAGTTCTCCGGAGATGCCACTATCCATTTTTATGAAGTCACCGTTGTCATTCTTGCATGTTCTTTCGACTATGAGGTCTTTATCCCAGATGAGGTGAATAATGCTGGTAAAATAGATGTAAATCCCATTGTGTCCTCCAGAAAAATGTTGTTGAGTTGAACCCTGGAAGCGTTTATTTGGTATCTGGCTACATGTGGGTAAGGGTGACCCAACAGATATGGTGTTATTTGCCCTGGTGTTATTGGGTGCGGGAAGTGAAGAGTTATTCTTCACCTGCGCTATTCCTCCATATCTGAAAAATACCTCAGTAGCCCAGGTAGACAGCTTCTGATCGGAGGCAGCAGTAGAACACGCAAGGTGTAAACTAGCTGCACAGGCCTGGTCCGGGTGATACACCTTAAAAAGTTGTTCAGTCTTCTGCTCATCTTCATCTTCATAAGCGTCGATGAGAGGATCCTGAAGCTGCTCCACCGGTCTGACCAGAGAGAAGATATGGCTTCCATGTGCGGAGAGCACAACAAACGTCTTGGCTGGAACCATATGTTGTTGGATGGAAGAGTCCTTGACAGACGCAATTACACAGGAATGACCCCGCAGATGTTTTACGGCATGTGTTTCCATTAATTGGTTCTGAAATGGGACGCAGTTATGGTTGATGCACCATAGTTGGTCATAGACGGCGTTTTCAGCAGCTGCCATAAGGAAAACGCCATCGCTATAAAGCACTTGATGGACGTTTGATGGCTTGTCCACGGTGGCAGAGTCTATAAATCCGGGCGGTAGGCGAATATGGACTAAATCCAATCGCCAGGGCTGAGCTGCGGGCCGCTTTGACGGGGCGGATGTAAAGTAAAGGCGGACGCCGGCGCCAGTAATAGCCACCAAGTCACAATTCACAGATTCTGAATCTTCAATGACAGCAATCTGAATGATGGGCCTGAAGAGTGACGGGTCGGCTGTCTTGGCGATCCCTACAGCAGCGGATACGATGGCGTCCTGGAATACTGACGCCTTTTTGGTTATTCCGCTGCCATCTGGACCCAAGTCATAGACCTGTAGTACGCCGCTCTCAGAGCGGGTATACAAGATGTTTCGGCTGTCATCCACAGCGATCTGAACGACGGGGTCATGGCTGCTTAGAAGCCAGGAGGCGAGCAGCACGCCGGCCGCGCTCCGCGTACAGTTAATAATCTGCCACTTGGGGCTAAGCCAGCCGGCTTCAGCCCGGTAGACCACTTCATACAAGCAGCCGGATGTACCAGACAGAAAGATGCGCCCATTGTGTGTGCCGGCGACAGATACGTAGGTATCTTCTGCAGCGGCTGAATACAAGGGCTCTTCTAGCAGCTGGATCTGCCCAGAAGGGTTGTCATGGGGATCTTCAGGCTGCAGACAGCTCACTCCTAATACAACAAGTGTGACCGGAGTGGCAATGATCAGCAGATGGGATGTCTGTGGCTGGACGACACCTTCTTGAGGTCTGACCAGTCCAGCACACACTATTGTGTCCCTGAGGCCACCAAAGCGAGTGACATTCCGGCCGGTGCGGAAGTCCCACAGGAAGAGGTCACTGCTAATGGTCAGCCAAGCCTGGCTGATCTCAGGGAACACTCCCATCATGCAATGAGTGTTCTTCATAGGGTTAAAATAATCTAACATCTCCGGGGGAAGCGGCACTGTGTGCACAGCGCTGACCACCGGGAGTGTGGGGGCGACACCGAGCAGATGAGGGGCCTGCAGAGGGTAATCAGCAGGGGAGTTACCTGACAGAGCAGGGCTGTCCCGAAGGTCCAGGGCGGATGACAAGTCCCTGTAGGCTGAGGCCTCGTGCAGCAGGCGCTGGATCCTCTTCTTGGCTGCGTCCATCGCGTCGTCCATACGGGTTGAGCGCGACTCTCAACTGTCAGTTGAGCCGTGTGCAGTCTGTTGTGACATCAGGTGCGCGCGGGAGGACACGTGACCCGCGGAGCTCGAGCGGGGTTTGACAGCTCACGTGACTCCTGTCTCTTCTTCCTGCAGAACTGCAACACAGAGTAGCCGGGAGGCATATTTGGGATTTCAGCCGCAGTTCAGTAGCAGTGAGCGATTCCAGCGACCTGATTGGTTGTTGGAGACACACCCCCTTTGGAGATGTGCACGTGTGGCCGGGTAGTTAAACAAGCAGCAGCACGGCCGTAGGAGGGTCGGCAACTAAGCCCAAGCCTAAACCCTAACCCTAAGGTTGCTTGAATTGCTGAGTTTAGGCAGAACTGGGGAAGAAAAAGTTAATATGCCCTCCGCAGGATTACATCATGGTGAGCGGCTCTGCGGAGCCTCGGAGCTCCTACTGCCGAAGGAGAGAAGCTTCACTCTGCTGCACGTCTGGTGTATGTAGTCTGCTCATATGTGTGTATATTTGCTGTATACTATGTATGTGTTAATATGCTGTATACTATGTATAGTATGTATAGTGTGTGTGTATATATGCTGTATACTATGTATGTGTGTGTATATGGCTGTATACTACTGGTATGTATAGTGTGTATATATGCTGTATACTATGTATGTGTGTGTGTATATGGCTGTATACTACTGGTATGTATAGTGTGTATATATGGCTGTATAGTCTGTATGTGTGTATATGGCTGTATACTATGTATGTGTGTGTGTATATGGCTATATACTACCGGTATGTATAGTGTGTATATATGGCTGTATACTACAGTGTGCAGTGTGTGTATATATGGTAGTATAATACACTGTGGGCATAGTGTGTATATTCTATATGTAGTACACTGTATATAGATATGCCTGTATACTATGTATAGTGCGTGTATATATGCTGTATACTATGTATAGTGTGTATATATGGCTGTATACTATGTATGTATGTATATATGGCTGTATGCTATGTGTAGTGTGTGTATATATGCTGTATACTATGTATGTGTGTGTATATGGCTGTATGCTATGTATAGTGTGTCTATATGGCTGTATACTACCGGTATGTATAGTGTGTATATATGGCTGTATACTACAGTGTGCAGTGTGTGTATATGGTAGTATAATACACTGTGGGCATAGTGTGTATATTCTATATGTAGTACACTGTATATAGATATGCCTGTATACTACACTGTATAGTTGGTATACATTGTATATGACTATGGTCCCCTGCACACGGGCGGAAATTCCACGGCGGGATTTCTCGCAGAATTTCCGCCCGTGCCCGCCTGCATAGGATTGCTTTGCAAAACGCAATCCTATGCAGACGGCCGTGATTTGTCCGTGTGAAATCACACGCGGTAAACAAATCATGACATGTTCTATTTCTGTGCGGGTCTCACAGAGGCCCACACAGAGATGTCACCCCTGGCACGCCGCCTCCGCTCTGCGCATGTGCCCACTGGGTGGCAGCCTGCACATCACAGAGAGGAGAAGACGCGGAAGAAGGTGAGCCGCACTGCTCACTGCCAGGGCGCGGGTCGGATCCTGCTGCGAGAATTCTCCGACCCAGCCGTCTGCAGGCGGCCTAAATAATACACCGTGTGCATGCTGTGAATGCACATTATACCTTGTGTGCATACTGTCTGTATATGATGCTCTGGATGTTGTATAACGTTTGTATATGTGTGTTCTATATAAATATTCCCAGCGCTGCAGTGAACGGACTCCAACAGACATATAAATGTGCCGGACCTACTTCACAGGGTGCCTCACACCGAGTGCACCCCTCATCTAAAGAAGCGTTGTATAATCCCCTGGGCCCGCCCCTTCCGCATGGTCCGGACCGCTCGCTGGGGATTTTTATTTAGTTTCTGCTATTGTCTATCTCTCTCCGGTTTATACTTATATATTCTAATTTCCCTCCGATGCTCTCCATGATGTGATGTCGTAAGGACCGGCGACCAGCAAATCTATCACCTCAACCACCCGATTATCTGGTTCTTCCTGCCGGCCTGGATCTTTGACCCACCGGCGCTCCCCAGGGAAACCCGGCTACCGCAGGGTGAGATAAAAATATTATATTTATTAAATTGGTAAATATAAATCCCCCCCCCCCCCACTCTGGGGCGCTGCCTTCTGATCTCTGTTCTGTATATATATATATATGATAGAGTATATGTGTCCGACCCCATATTCCTGTGTAGAAGGCGTGTATGGCCGGTGGATGATGGTGCTGTATGTATGGTGTGAGCGCTATGCGCATACGGGTGTTGTGTGTATATATATATATATATATACTGGCTGATATACTCGGCTTCGCCCCAGTTAGTTTGGTACAGAGAACAGGAACCGAGGATTATAGTATGTTCCCCACTTTGCCTGGTTCTTCACGTTACCCAGGAAACACCGCGTGGAGGTGACCGCGTGCTTCCTTGGCTAGAATTGTATGATCCAGTTGTGACCCCGTTACTTTTCCTACTTAGGATCTAAGGAACATTTGCGCCAAATGTCATGTTTGTCCTTCATGGGGAGTAAGGCCGCTCTCACACAGCCCGCTATTTACTGCGATGCTTAATCGCGGCACAGCGCCTCCATTGATTTCAGTGATGTTCTGCCGACTAGCGCTCGGACGCAGCATGTCTAACGCTGTGATTTTCAAGCGCTGTCTGCTCTATTTTCGTGCATTTTAGCACTTTTTAACGCACCTCATCACCCATAGTGGGGCGCTTCAAAAAACGCTGACAAATAGTGGAATGCCTTAGAAAAGGCCGCGCGAAATCGCAGTAAAACGCCATGATGTGCTAATGCGTGCGTGAGAGCGGCCTTAGGGAATTAGTGATGAGTCAGGCCGGCTTCACACGGGCAAGATTCTCCCACGAGTCTTGTGCCTTGCGGGATGTGAATATGATCCCCATTCTTTTGAACGGGGTCATACGCATGAGCGATTGTTTACCCACATTGCACCACAAAGCGATACAGGAAAAGAATCGCGACACGTACCGTCTTTGGGCGCGCCTTCACATCGCAGCGGCCATTGTTGTCAGTGGGGCCGGCGGCAGCATCGCTCCATGTGCTAGATGCACGCGATGCAATGAGGCGTCTCACCAATGAGAACAATGGGAGAAACTCCGTGATCAGCCGCGGCGGAGGATCGCTACTTCTCCGAAGTGATGCCAGATGTTTTTAATACAAAAGACGCCTCACATCCGCGGTGAAATCGCACGTTGACGAGCGCAGTGTGAAGTCAGCCTCAGAGTCGGTCAGTGAGGGCTCACATTATATATAAAATGTGTGATAACTGTCGTTATCTGTATATACAGGGGGCATATGGGATGTACAGAAGTGTATATATGATGCAAGTGATGGTTATATATTTTTTGCTCGGTATATATGTGTTTTAACCCCTTAATGACACGGCCCTTGTTTTTCCATTTTCGCTTTTTCCTCTCCCCTTTTAAAAAAATCATAACTCCTTCATTTATTCATCGACGTCGCTCTATGAGGGCTTGTATTTTGCGGGCCGAGTTGTGTTTTTCAGTGGTACTATATAATGTACTATATAATGTAAGGAAAAACTTCTCAGTGGAGTGAAATGGGAAAAAAACTAAATTCCACCATCTTGGGTGTGTCTTGTTTTTACGGCGTACAGACTGCAACAAGAATGACCTGATCACTTTATTCTATGGGTCAGTACGAATACTTATAATACCAAAGTTATATAGGTTTTTTTTGGGCTGTACTCCTTTTTTTTGTTTTTCGAAGATATGTAATTTTTAAAAATTATTTCCTGCTTCCATCGTCTGACGACTATAACTTTTTCATTTTTTCGACATAGTTGTACGACATCTCATTTTGTGCGGGACGCCCCATTGTTTCCATTGCTACCATTCTGGCGTACATACGGCTTTTTGATCATTTTTTATTACATTTTTTCTTGGATATAGGGGTGACCAAAAAAGCACAATTCTGGTGTTCTTTATTTTTATGTTCTGAGATGAGCGAACCTACTCGTTTCGAGTAATTACTCAATCGAGCACCGCGATTTTCGAGTACTTCTGTACTCGGGTGAAAAGATTCGGGGGGGGCGGCATGGCGGAGCGGGGGTAGCAGCGGGGAACAGGGGGGAGCCCTCTCTCTCTCCCTCTCCCCCCCACTCCCCGCTGCAACCCCCCACTCACCCACGGCGCCCCCCGTATCTTTTCGCCCGAGTACGGAAGTACTCGAAAATCGCGGTACTCAGGCAAAAAAGGGGCTTGGCCGAGTAGGCTCGCTCATCTCTAGTTCTGATGATGTTCGCCATGCAGGGTAAATAATGCATTACTTTGATAGATCAGACTTTTACGGACGCTGCGATACTAAATATGTTTTTTTGTATTACTATTTAGATCCCTTTATTATAAATATGGCAAAAGGGTTTTGTTTTACTTTTATTAGCTTTTTTAATTTAATAATCAGTAAAAATGCAATTTTACCTTTTTTGTTAGTCCCCAGAGGGGACAACAACTTGTGATGCGTTGATCGCTCCTACAGTATGATCTAATGTATAGCATTACATCATACCGCGATCTGTGGTCCTGTGATGTTAAGCGGTTAACTCCTTATGGACATGGCCTATTTTGGGCTTAAGAACGCAACGATTTCTGAGGGATTTTCATTTACAGTTTTCAAGAGCCACAACTTTTAATTTTCCAGTCGACAGTCGTATAAGGTCTTATGTTTTGCGTGGTCAACTATAGTTTTTATTAATTAACTCTGCCATTGTTTTTAATTTTTTTTTTTTTACAGCGACAATCTAAGGCCTCATGTCCACGGGGAAAATCAGGCCCGCCGCGGATTCTTCATGTAGAATCCCGCAGCGGGTCCCTCCTGCCGCGCGGACATGATGCCTAAAAATCAGAATAAACTCACCTGCTCCGGAGGATGCGGATCTTCCTTCCTTCGCGGACGGATCTTCATTCTCCGACCCGGCGGATGGGCTCGACACGCCGGCGGCGTGCCGGGCACATCTGCCGGGCCAAAGAAAGAAGATCCGGCCGCGAAGAAGGGAAGAACCGCATCGTCCGGAGCAGGTGAGTTTAATTCTGGTACGGGTCTCCTGCGGATCCGGACAGCTTCGATAGGCCTCAATAGAAGCCTGCGGGAGCCGTCCCCGCGGGAGACCCGCACGAAAATGGAGCATGTCCATTTTGTTTCCCGCACGCGGATCCGCGCCTGACGCGGGAAATGACATCCAAAGGTATTTAACTACCTGCGGGTGTGCAATGCATCCCTATGAGGCGCGGATCCGCGTGCAGGAGAAACGCTGCGGATTCTAAGCGCGTGGACATGAGGCCTAACAGTATAAATGACGCAATTCATTTTTTCTGCGGTTCGATACGTTTACAACAATGCCAAAAACATAATTTTTTTTAGGTTTTTCCACTTCATCACATTCAAAGTCACATAACGTTTTTGATTTTTTCATGGACAGAGCTTTGTCAGGGCTTGTTTTTTGCGTCACGAACTGTAGTTTTTATTTGTACCATTTCGGGGTACATATGGCTCTTTGGATTGCCTTTATTGCTCTTTTTAGGAGATATTTGCTGCGCAGGATAATTCGTGTGCTCATTACGGACACAATGATACCACATATGTGAGGTTTTTCTGAAATTAGTAATTTTTTTTCTTGCAAATAGCGGTAAACAAGTAAAAAACCAAGGTATTTTATTTTATTTCTTTACATTATTTCTTTAGTTTATTTACACTGTTTATTTCTCTGAGGGCTTATTCAGACGTCCGTATATTGTCCTGGTTTTTACACCCGCCCAATATACGGTGTCCCTTTCTGCAGGGGGAGGAGGCGGGCCGGGAGCAGTGCACTGAGCTCCTGCCCCCTCTACGCCCTTCACCACTGTTTACAATGGGAGGGGCAGGAGGGTGGGGATGGCAGAGATAAGTTCCGCCTCATCCTGCCCCCTCCGCTTGCATATAGTGGCGAGGGGCAGAGATGGGGCGGGAGCTCAGTGCACTGCTCCTGGACCAGCCCACCTCCTCCACCTGCAGAAAGGGACACCGTATATCGGACAGGCGTGAATAAGCCCTGAAGCGGACCTGCTCCATAGCAGCAGTGATTGCTATGGTAAGGCATTGCATGACTTCTGTACAGCAATACCTTATCGCTGGTTATAGCGCTCATAATCAATGGGTGAAGCACAACAGCGCCGCTAGACTTAACATAAGATCTTTGACCCGGCCTGAGAGTCACTCAATGCATCAAACTCTAATTTCATGATTTTACGGCGGTGGTGACGATGTCACAAATCTAATGACACCAAAATCATCCACCCAAGGTCACACAAAGGGGTCAAAGTGCGGTGCAAGAAAAGCCTGCAGGCGGTTTTTATATAAGATTCGTTTCTCTTCCCCACATTCAGAAAATCCGAACCGTTTTATTTTTCCGATAACGCAGCTGTCTGAGGGCTTGTTGCTTCTTGTGGGGCGAATTGTAGTTTTTTATGGTTCTCTTTAATGCACCATATAATGTATTGTGAAGCTAAATAAATCCGCTGTGGGATGTCACTATGAACACTGAGGTCGCTGTGCGCAGTCACTATTACCGCTGGGGCGATAAATAAGTGGGTTTTGGGTTTCAGTTTGGGCACTCGGTCTCTAAAAGGTTCGTCATCACTGCTATAGGGTGTCTGGGGGACGCCAGGTCTGATTCTGCTGCGATATTTCACAGGTGGAAATGGACCCGGCCATGGGCATGAGGCCATACTGTGTAATGCAGTACCATAGTATTGCATTATGCTGTATGCTGACAGTCAGTCTCTTCATGGTAGCCTTGGGAATCTTCAGGAGGCCCAGGGTGTCATGACAACCAAACCGCACCTTGCAATCTCATCGCGAGGGGGCTGTTTTGGACCACTAAATGCCGATTGGGGCATTTAAATGCCGCTGTCAGATCGATTTAAAGGATTAACAGCTGCGATCAATGTGAACGCTGATGGCGGCTGTTACAGGCGGGTGTCAGCTGTCAGAGACAGCCGCCCTGCCATGGATGGAGCGGATGAGGGGTAAAGTGGTTAGTCTTCTCCACTGCTCCAGGCTTCTTCGCTGGCTTTTGTTGACATGCTGCTGGGGTGACATGTTCATATACACACATGACTGCCGTGGCCAACCCCTGACCCCAGCCGTGTGCGGCGGCAGCGCTATCCCAGCACATGAGCCAAGGGGGGGCTATAGCATATTTCCATCTGCGTGGAATTTGTGTTTTTTATGAAATAGTGAAAGGAATGTAGCCGCGATCTGCTGTCAGCGCAGTTCTGTACATTTCTGGTCTTGTCATCTTTTGCTAGGATATAAAGGTTTTGTGGCCTGTATACATGTGAGCGCGGCGCATAGGTGCCCATGAGAAAATGTACACCACCTACCATAAGGTCTCATGTCCACGGGCGGGTCGGATTCCGTGGCAGTAGCCCGCAGTGGATTCCCACTCTGTCCGTGGCCGAGGACACTGCTTACCCGTCCGGGTCTTCTATTTTCTTCACTACGTATGTGTGCGGCAGTGCCGGCTGGCGTGCCGCCGTACATGCGCAGTGGAGGATTTTTTTCAAGTCTCCTGCTTTCCCGCGGGATCCGCTGCCCGGCGGCACAGTTAGATACGCGTGGGCCGCGGGTCAGACTGCTTCCATTGACTGCAATGGAAGTCGTCCATGAGGGATCCGCACTGAAATGTAGCATGCTGCAACTTGTTTCTAGACCGAAAGGTCCACAAATCAAATCCACATGCTTTATTTCATTGCGGACGGCCATGTTTCCCTTTGTGTATCTTTCGGTTGGGGACATTGGGCCTCAGTGTTTGCCCTTGAGCCTTATTGATGGTCATTACAAATGCTCTGGTCATCAGATGCGCTAGAGCTGACTTGTCTATATGCACTCCTCACTCAGTAAGTAACGGCCATGTTCTGTGATTGACTTGTCCTTGTGAGGCGAATTACAGGAAGAGCAAAAAATGGATGGGAAATACAATTGTCAAAATCATTTCTTACACAGCTAGGGTAAAATAAAAGCTGTGCTGTGATTGGTTGGTATGTATTATACTACTGACGTAAAGTAAAAGCTGTGCTGTGATTGGTTGGTATGTATTATACTACTGACGTAAAGTAAAAGCTGTGCTGTGATTGGTTGGTATGTATTATACTACTGACGTAAAGTAAAAGCTGTGCTGTGATTGGTTGGTATGTATTATACTACTGACGTAAAGTAAAAGCTGTGCTGTGATTGGTTGGTATATATTATACTACTGAGGTAAAATAAAAGCTGCGCTGTGATTGGTTGGTATTTCTTATACTACTGAGGTAAAATAAAAGCTGCGCTGTGATTGGTTGCTATGGGAAACCCAGATTTTCTTTAAAATCTCAATCCATGTTAATGTGGCATTCATTCAAGTTTTAGGCTGGGTTCACACAGGGCGGATTTGCCGCAGCAGATCCGCCCGCGGCCGCTAATCTCGGGATTAGCCAGCCATGTGGATGAGATTTCTCAGAAACCTCGTCCACACGGGACGGCTAATCCGCTGCAGTAAATCCGGTTGAAACCGCGGCCGCGCTCTCCCTTTATGGGAGCACCAGCCGCAACGGAAAAGCATGCCGCCGAGCTGCTTCAAAGCTGCCGCAGCTTAAACCGCGGCGGTTCTCCCGGCGGAAATCTCGCGGTTTTTGCTGTGGCCAAACCGCGAGATTTCCGACGGGAATCCGCCCTGTGTGAACCCACCCTTAATCCGGGGCAACGCTGGTACCCCTGCTAGCCTAATAATCACATACGTGCGGCAACGACGTCTGCCCTCAGGTGTCTGCCCGTTTGTGGAGGCACTCCGCTCCACCGCACTTTATGGCGTTGTCTGGCCCTGACAAATGTATGTATGCACTTCTGTATGGCCATTACAAAGCACTTTGTAATATACTTTGTGCTTTGTAAATCAGCCATACAGAAGATATATACTTACCTACAGGAGTGCTCCCTATCTTCAGTCTTCTCCTCTTGTCGGGCCGTAAACACACGTCCTCGGGCCAGGGGTGCGCGCCTGTTTTTTTGCGCATGCGCAGCAGCGCCTGCCGGCTCAGGAACACGCGTCAGATTATTCGCGCATGCGCAGTCCGTACTAGAGACGGACAGGAGTGTCCACCGGTCATCAGCTGAAGGGTAAGTATTACTACTGGGAGCGGGGGCTGTCATAACTTCTCTCATGGGAGTGGGGGAGGGGGCTGCCATAACTTATTGCAGGGGGGGAGGGGAGTGGGTTGTATAACTGCCCCTGCCACCGACCTGCCCAGCGAGCCACCAACCCACCCACTATAATCCTGCCTGTGCAGGGAGGAGAGGAGGTGAGCTGTGACTATTGTGAATGGTGGTCCTGTGTTATCTATATGTAGGTGCCACCTCTCAGTGTAATCCTGTCTGTGCAGGGAGAGGAGAGGTGAGCTGTGACTATTGTGAATGGTGGTCCTGTGTTATCTATATATAGGTGTCACCTCTCAGTATAATCCTGTCTGTGCAGGGAGAGGAGAGGTGAGCTGTGACTATTGTGAATGGTGGTCCTGTGTTATCTATATATAGGTGTCACCTCTCAGTATAATCCTGTCTGTGCAGGGAGGAGAGGAGGTGAGCTGTGACTATTGTGAATGGTGGTCCTGTGTTATCTATATATAGGTGCCACCTCTCAGTGTAATCCTGTCTGTGCAGGGAGGAGAGGAGAGGTGAGCTGTGACTATTGTTAATGGTGGGTCCTGTGTTCTCTACAAATAGGTGTCACCTCTCACTGTAATCCTGTATGTGCAGGGAGGAGAGGAGGTGAGCTGTGAGTATTGTGAATAGTGGTCCTGTGTTATCTATACAGATGTGTCTCATCTCAGTGTAATCCTGTTTGTGCAGGGAGGAGAGCCATGACTATTTTGAATGGTTGAGGTGCGGACAACTAGTTGCTGTGTGGGTTAGGGTGCTGACAACTTGTCGACGCGGGGGTTGGGGTGCTGACAACTAGTTGCCGCAAGAGTTGGGGTGCTGACAACTTGTCGCCGCGGGGGTTCAGGTGCTGACAACTTTTCGACACAGGAGTTGGGGTGGTGACAAATAGTGGACGCAGGAGTTGGGGGGTGACAACTAGTCCCCGCGCGGGTTAAAAGCTGACAACTAGTCGCCGCAGGAGTTAGGGTGCTGACAACTAGTCGCCGCGGGGGTTGGGGTGCTGACAACTAGTTGCCTCAGGGGTTTGGGTGCTGACAACTAGTCGCCGCAGGGGTTGGGGTGCTGACAACTTGTCGCCATGGGGTTTGGGTGCTGACATCTTGTCGCCGCCGGAGTTGGGGGGCTGACAACTTGTCGACGCGGGGGTTGGGGTGCTGACAACTAGTTGCCGCGGGGGTTGGGATGCTGACAACTAGTTGCCTCGGGGGTTGGGGTGCTGACAACTAGTCGCCGTGGGGGTTTGGGTGCTGACATCTTGTTGCCGCGGGGGTTGGGGTGCTGACTAGTCGCCGCGGGAGTTGGGGGGCTGACAACTTGTCGACACAGGGGTTGGGGTGCTGACAACTAGTTGCCGCGGGGGTTGGGATGCTGACAACTAGTCGGTTTGGGGTGCTGACAACTTATCGCCATGGGGGTTTGGGTGCTGACATCTTGTTGCCGCGGGGGTTGGGGTGTTGACAACTAGTCGCCGCGGGAGTTGGGAGGCTGACAACTTGTCGACGCGGGGGTTGGGGTGCTGACAACTAGTTGCCGCGGGGGTTGGGATGCTGACAACTAGTCGCTGTGGGGTTTGGGGTGCTGAAAACTTATCGCCATGGGGGTTTGGGTGCTGACATCTTGTTGCCGCGGGGGTTGGGGTGCTGACAACTAGTCGCCGCGGGAGTTAGAGGGCTGACAACCAGTCGCCGCGGGGGTTGGGGTGCTGATAACTTGTCGCCGCGGGGGTTGGGATGCTGACAACTAGTTGCCTCGAGGGTTGGGGTGCTGACAACTAGTTGCCGCAGGGGTTGGGGTGCTGACAACTTGTCGCCATGGGGTTTGGGTGCTGACATCTTGTCGCCGCGGGGTTTGGGTGCTGACATCTTGTCGCCGCGGGGGTTCGGGTGCTGACAACTAGTCGCCGCGGGAGTTGGGGTGCTGACAACTTGTCGCCGCGGGGAAGAGGGGGGGCTGTCAGTGTTACTTGTCATGTGGGGGGAAAGGGGGCTGTCAGTGTACTTGTCACGGGGGAGGACTGTCTCCGTAACTTGTCGCACAGGAGGGGGGCTGTCACCATAACTTGTCGGGAGGAGGGGAGCTGTCGCTATAACTTGTCGCACTGGGAGAGGCGGAGGGGTGTTCTCACCATAACTTGTCGCAGGGGGGAAGGGGCTATTGCTATAACTTGTTGCACGGTGGGAGGGGGCTGTCACCATAACTTGTCACAGTCGGGGGGGAGGTGCCTGTCAAGCGGGTATTCTCTCCCCGCCCCTCTCCATTCACTTTGCACAGCGGACGTTCAGTACTGAACGGCTGCTGTTTACACTGAACTCTGGTCGTTCAGGATTTTATCCTGTGAGTATAGACAGTCTCTCCTGACCCCGCCCCCTCTAAGTACACTGTACAGCAGGAGAACATGCTGTCCTGTGGAGGGACTTAGAGGGGGCGGGGCCTGGGCAGGAAGAGACTTAGATGAGTTCACTAGAGGTGGGCGTGGCCAGGACGGGAGCTGAGCGAGGCCAGTCATTGGGAGCTCGCACACAGAGGGGGGAGAGCGCAGGGCATTGTGGGAAGTCAGCACAACGGCGCCATCTTTGAAAGCTGCTTTGAACATCAGATATCAAAGTAAGAAACTGACCTTCCGGCTGATCTGCCTGCCTGAGCCCTGTATGCGGTGTGTGGGAAAAATCACATCTGCATGCTTGTCATTGCTTTGCGGACATCCATGCATCCCTATGGACGGCTTGATTTGCGGTTCTCCAGCGCTGGTTCCACAAACCGAATCCGCCTGTGGACATTGGGCCTTACTTTAGCATGTATACTATTAGTATGGATATCCGGCAGCGGACGTGGTACTTGTGTGACAGAATATATGATGTGCTGCAGGGATATGGTGTATTATTGGGAAGCCCGTCCCGACGGCGACTGCAATCTATATACATATCTCCATGCTCAGGAGAATTACTCAGCGGCCTTAGGGCTCATGTCCACAGGTGCCCTCGCAGCGTTTTACCAGTGTTTGTGATACCGCGTACGGGCAGCGAGTGTACTGCGCATATCTGCGTATCTCACGGCCGCGGTCATGCGCAGTGTAGCTGTCTTTTTTTTAATCCCCCGCTGTGTCGTATCTGCGTTGCGTATGAATCGCCGCCCGTACATAATGTATTGTGTATGGACAGGTTTGCATACGCTGCTTATACAAACGTATACGGCTCACTCTGCGTGGTACGCCGGAGAATAGAGCATGCTGCGATCTAGTTCTCGCTGGTATCTACATGCAGTGTCTATACGCTCATGTGCAAGGACTAATGAAGGTCCATTTACTCTCATTAGCTCCATTCAGCACGCTTTACGTGGCCGTGCAACGCATGTGTAATAGGCGGTGAAAGACCACCCGAGGACACGAGCCCTTAGGAATAATAGTTATAATGTAAAGGCGTCCTCTGTTCCTAATCCACAAAGTACTCGGGGTGAACCAACATGGAGGTCCCTCTGCATGCCCCCTCCGCCATATTTCTGTAGCCACGGGCGGAACTGTTCAGCAGCTTCCAGACTTTTGTTATATTCTTGGCGCATCTAATTACAATATTTCCCAGTAAGCAATATTCTAATGAAGCTTCTTGTACAGGATGGGCCACGGAATATTAGCCCGTCACCACACTCTCATCAAAGCTGTCTAAAAGAAAATCTTTGTTGCCATAGCAACCAATCACAGCGCAGCTTTCATTTACCTCAGCAGTATAAGAAATGAAAGCTGCGCTGTGATTGGTTGCTATGGACAACATTGATAGACTTTCTTATAGACAGTGTGGGCTGCCGTCCTTCTTTTCCGTGGACCACCCTGCAGATGCTATGGTGATGATGAGTGAGTGTGAGGCATAGCGTGTAGTTACATCATACGTACACAGGGGGCGCACCGCTTCAGCCTAAGATTGAGCCAGAATTTTGCCTTATTCAGTTTAGTAAATCTCGCACTTATATTCGGAGAGATCGCTCAGCTGTTTGAGAACAACGGTCATATTGCTTTATTGTTACTGCATTGTAGATGGTAAATATAAGGTATATGTCTATGTTTAAGGACTCTCCGGTTACCGGACAACCCCTTTTCAGTAGGACGCCCTGTGTGAAAATAATATACAGAGATACACGCGTACCCCAGGACTCAGCACTGCAGCCTGCTGCAGACTCAGGGGGAGGGGCATAGGAAGTCACATGACCTCTGTAGCCAATGATAAATGCAGCATCATGTTCTTGAACTCCTGGCATCGCGGCTATCAGGGTCTGAGCGCCGATGCCAGGAGAATGGATGGTGACACTGCAGCTTCTCATTGGCTGCAGCGGTCACCTGATTTCCTGTGACATCATCTGTCAGTGGGATTATGGGCATCTGTAACAATTTACACTTTCAACTTTAACCTCTTAGTGACGGCCCCATTGCCTTTTTACGTCCTAGCTAAGCGGGCTTTAATCCTGGAGGACATAAAAACATGCATCCTCTTAGAATTAAAGCCCTATTGCCCCCCCCCCCCCCCCCTCCCGGCAATGTGATCCGGTGTATAGCACCGATCGCAATTAAATGAATAAATAGTTAAAAAAAGATTAAGATTCAGCTGCCCTGATGGATCGGATCCATCAGGGCAGCTGAGATTACTCACCCGCCTTGTCCGTGGTCTCCCACGGGGAATTGGTTCTCTGGGACCCGTCACCGCTCTTCTGCATATGTGTGCCAGATGTATGACGTCATGCGCATGCGCAGAAGGCCAGGAGCCCCGGCAAATTTAAAGTCTCCTGGATGCCGACTCCTGAAGGTAGCCGGGAACCAGGAGATGTCACTGGAGACCGAGGTGACCGGTCCCCTGTGCACGTGATTGCCACTATTCAATGGAAAGCGGCGATCACGAAAAAGTTTTAAAAGGTTGGAAAGAAGTTTGTTCCATCTCCTCTCATGGATCGGATCCATAAGGAGAGGTGAAAATACTCACTCGGGTCCTCCGCGATGTCCCAATCTTCTGGGACCTGAAGTATCCTTCTGCGCAGAGGGGCTCGTGCCCCGGGAAATTTTAAATCCCTCTGCTCCTGGGTAACATGTGCAGAGAGATGTCACCGGCGACGTGATCACTGTTATCCAATAGATAACAGTGATGATTTAGAGTAAAAAAAAATGGCACCGATAAAAACTATAGTTCGCCATGCAAAAAATAAGCCCTTATATGGCCGTGGCGACAAAAAGTGGCTTTTGAAAAATGGATATAAAACCCTGCCAAAAATAGCTGCATCCTTAAGCCCAAAATAGGCCGTGTCCTTAAGGGGTTAATATAAGACAGGGTCTTCTTTTTAAGGAAGCACGGTATCTTAGCGTCTATTACGCACTGTAGAAGCCTATTGAAATCAATGTGCATGCGCAAATGCACACAAAATACACAGGAAACCTGCGTAATCGCTACGTATTTACCCACAAAATCAAGAAGATTTCGCACGTTTCTATTACATGCGGAAATACGCTGCATATTTATGTGAAGTAAAAGAATACCAATACGCCGCAAAGCGCAAGGCAACAGCGTATTTACAGACCGAAATACGCAAGCGCCCATGTGAATGCGGAGAAATGGTTACTTGTGCTGGTCTTCATTTTCTTGTTACCTCTATAGCTCCAACATATTCTGCAGCAATGTACAGAGATTGTCGTCCCTAATATCTGTCATGGTCGCCGGTAACGCTCACAATGTAATGTTTCTATCGCAAACACACACTACACGCGCCTGCAGATGCGGGACAGTTTCATCAACGGCCATTTAACCTAGACATGTGTTTGGCGCTAGTAGTCCATAAGCGTGCACGGGGGGCCATAACGTGCACATGTCAGTAAAAGTAGGTGGAAATGATTGGAATCCTGGCCAGTGTCAGTAGATGTTCTACAACTTGTAGGCAGGACATACAATAGTGCAGTCTGGTCAAGAACGTTGCTCATGCGTTTTTCTATCCTTCTGTTTGCAGATGGCTCAGAGGGATTTTTCATTTGTGAATCCGTGTTCAGTTATCAAGTCGCATCAGCGCTGAAGCAGGTGAAACATGGTAAGTAACGAGTGCAAATCATGACCATAATCCAGTCTACACCAGCAAACAGAAACTCATCCTACAGATTTCTCTTCTATCAAACTGTATTAAGTAATGCATGCCTGTTTTATGGCTGAGGGAAGTGAATTAAAGAGTTTGTAAACTATTGGTGACCTATCCTGAAGATAGATCATCAATAGTAGCTTGGTGGAAGTCCGTTACCAGGAACCCCACCGATCAGCTGTTTGTAGGGCCAATGCACTAAGTTTAAATCTGCAGGAAGCAGACAGCTTCCTTCTCAGTGCGGTGGCCAGCCCTGGCATTGCAGTCATTGAAATGAATGGAAAATTTGATGCAATACCGAGCCCTGCCACTGCAGTGATTATGGAGCTGTCTGCTTCCTGCAGAAATCAGCTCAGTGCACCAGCCCAGAAACAGGTGAGATGGGACGGGGAGCTGGTGAACTGAGATCCCGTCCCCTCTCTGACCCTCGCCATTGCTTGCAATGGAGGGGGCATAACAGGATGGAACATAGCTCCGCCCCTGACCCAACCCTCCATTGCAAACAGTAGCAAGAGGCAGAGAGGGGGGCGGGAGTTCAATGCACTAGCTCCTCCCCTTGCAGAAAGGGGCAGCGTATATCAGCCGGGCGTGAAAACCTGACCGATATATGCCCGTCTAAATAAGCCCTAAAGGGAGAATGGTGGGGTTGTGGCATTTTTATTGTTGTTTTTTTTATAATTTTTTAACTTTTTCATTTTTTTTACATTTTTGTCTTTTTTAGGGAACTTGCATAATCCTTTTTTTTATTCTTCTAATACTCTGGAATGCTGAGGCATAGTAGGGTATTAGACAGGCTATGAAGCTCAGAGTCTTAGCGCCATAGCCTAATTTAGCTGGCAAACCCGGAGGCTATATTCAAGCCTCCGGATGCAACTGAGACCCTTCAGAACCGCCTGATCACATTGCGAGGGTTCTGATGGTGACACGGCTTTCATTTGACAGCCGATCACCAGCTCTCCCTGCCATGGAGACCATTGGCCGGCTTCTGACGAGCCGATGGTCCACGTGGCAGGGAGAGCTGTCCAATGGTGACAGAGGGAGCCCTCTGCTTCTGTCAGCCCTTTACATGCTGCAGTCGCACAGACCACAACATGTTAAAGGGTTAAACAGCGGAGATCAGAGGTTTTCTCCGTTCTCAGCTGTCAGCACTTTACATGCTGCGGTCACAGAGATTGCAGTATGTAAAGGGTTAAACAGCGGAGATTGGAGGTTTTCTTTGTTCTCTGCTGTAAGAGCTGGTGCCCGGCTATCATCTGACAGTTGGTCACCAGCTCTCCCTGCACGCGGACCATCAGCCGGCGTCTGAAAAGCCGATGGTTTCCGTGGCCAGATGTAAACAGTGCAGGGAAGAATCGGAAAGTTGCCGGTAGATCGGTTATATCTTCCCGCTTCTTTTTTTAAAGTCCTGCACTGGTTCTTTGTGGGACTATGCAGGCAGAGCACAATGCCACAGCTTATGGCATTGTGTTCTGCATGGTCCTATAGTGAAACATAGCCAGGAAATCTTCTGGGCTATGTCACTATGGGCAGCGCAGCTAGTCCTGGAAAATTTCCGGGCGTGCCACTGAAGAGGTTAATGCTATAACTTACAGATCTTGAGATATACAACTATAACAAGAGGTATGAGTTACTACAAATGACTGGTTACTTTTGTACTCCTATGACTTATGATTTAAGAAAACTATAAGACTAGACTGTGCTAATGTCATGAGGTGGTAAGGACTTCTGCAAAGGTTGGGCTACATTTGGAGCCTTCATCACTAATTCTGACTATAAAAACAGCGTTGTATGCAGAGCTATTTTTCCAATCAAAACGAGAGACACTTCAGAAGGCACAAAATTTGGCAACAGAAATATCAACTTAGCTTTTTAAAGGCTTACATTATCAGCACATTTGCAGTATGATATTTCCTTCCCCTTCCCCCTCCACCCCATGGCATGTTCATTTTCTGCACCAACATTTTGAAATATGCACCATATCTTGGGATATGCATCAGTCAGAGACGGTCCTCCAATCAGCATTGCCAAGACAGCTGGCGCAGCCCATCAAAGCGTTGACTGGTCTAGAACAGTGTTTCTCAACTCTAGTCCTCAGGGACCCCCCTATATGACCTGTCGGGGGTCTCTGAGGACTGGAGTTGAGAAAAGCTGGTCTAGAAGTCTTGATTTTCACAGCCAATTATACTGTAGAAAATCTCCAAGATTTTGTTGGCTTTCAAGGAAATGCACCATTTGAGTTGTACTTTGCTATCGTTCACTGCCTCTGCTTATGCTACACCGTAATTTACTGACCATAAGTCAAGTAAGGCACCCACTATTTGTATTTTTGATAAAGGCATTTTATGCAAAATTAAAAATGGGGTATTTTACACTTGGATGGACCTCTTTTCTCAATCAAACTATCCACTTCCTCTGAATATCCAGCCATATTTGATCCTGATTGTATAATAAACCCTCCATCCACAGCCAAAAACTAGGCTGGATTCACATTTGCACTATTATTTCCATTGTTTGGCTCCATCATAGGAGCTAAACATTGGAAGTGCTGGACCCCATGCTTAACTGACATGAATGATGTCCATAGGACCCAGTTGACTAGCATGGTGTCCTCCGGGCTTCCGCCAGGCTGCTCGGGAATCTATGTCAGCTGTGTGCCGAAGACGCTTGCACAGATATGAACAGTCTAACCTGTGCCTACACTAATTGGGTAAAGAAGCATCCCTAAAGAACCTTCTAAGTCTTCTAACTGCTCAGACAGTCTGTCACCAGCTTGAGAGCACCTTGTAAGTGTCAATGTACACTGTGATAAGACTATGTTCCTGTCAAAAGCAGTGATTTCTTATGATCCTTCTCAGTGATTACCCGACATCATGGAGCAACCTGGAGAGACTGGAGAGAATCCTGTTCTAATTGCAGTAACATTTGTTTAGGTCTAATCTTTTCAGATCAACAAGTATCCCGGATGGAGAAGTTGGCCGGATTAGTGGAAGAGTTGGAAGCAGATGACCCCTAGCCCACTTCCACCCCTGAGCCGGACCATACTAAACGATTAAACTGTTATGTGCAAGCATGAGAAGGTACTACCAGGGCTCAACATCCTCTACCATGTCTTCAGTTGTTCTTCTAAAACCAGCATCTTATACTGCAGTCGTTGCCGCTCCATAGAATGAGTCTACAAATCGCTACACGTTGAAGTCTTCTACCATTTGTGACTATCCCGACCCATAAAGCCGTTTACCATTGTACCTTCACTGGGAATGAACAGGGACGATTGTTTTCAGATTTGTATACAGTGAAAACTTGTGTATAATGTTACATTTTTGCTAAATGTTTTTATTTTCTAAAATAAAGATGAGTTTTGTAGTTACATTTTTATTAGTGTTTTAATTGTGAGGAAAGATGTAATGTTGTGCCAGCAAGAAAAAACTAAAGTGTAATTTAGAAATCCACTGTCCAGGGTGTAGAGGTATCTAATGACCTCTTACAGTGCGATGATCCCTATACTTCTTTAATTTGCTCATTTACATTTAACAAAAGTCTCTCTCAACATGCATACATGAGCCTATGGTGCCCATGACCCTGTCACCAGTTGTCCTTCTTCGAACCGCTTTTGGTAGGTACTAACCATTGCATCTTGGGAACCGCCCTCCCTGGTATTCTGGAGGGCTCTGTTCCAGTCGTCTAGTCGTTACTATTTCGCCAAAGTTACTCAGTTTCCTACACTTGCCCATTTTACCTGCTTCCAACACACCAAGAGCTGACTCTTCACTTGATGCTTAAAGGGTTGTACCAAGATATAAAGTTATTCCCCTGCCTACAGGATAGGGAATAACATTATGATCCGACCACCGATTACAATAATGGGTGTTCCGATGGACCCCTCATGGCTGGATGTGAGGATGAGTGTGATGCGTGCTGCAGCTCCATTAACTTCAGTGACAGCGCTCAGCAATCTCTGGCGCTCATACTCGACAATTTCAGGCACTGTCATTGAAATAAACGTAGCTGTGGCATGCTCGTGTGTCCTTTGCTCCATTCACGTGGAGACCATTGGGACCCCCATTTTTGCGATTGGTCAGGGTCCAACCACTAGGACCCTAACCAATCATATATTGTGGATAGGGGAATAACTTTATATCCTGGTACAACACCTTTAACCCCTTCCCGCCATAGGACATAGAGTTATGTCATGGCAGGGTGGTACTTAAGGCAACATTACATAACCTTACGTCATGTGGATCTCGCGGGATCTAAAACAATCCTGCGCCATCTGGCAGCAGGAGCTGGCTTATACTGATAGCCTGCAACAGCGGGGGTGCATTGGGACAGTGATCCCCGCTGTTAACCCTTTACATGCTGCAATCTATGTAGATCGCTGCGTTTAAAGGGTTCACAGAGGGAGTGCGCTGCCTCTGGACATTACTGGACCCACGCAATGTAATTGCGAGGACCGTCGGGTTGTCGTGGCAACAGGACGCCAGATACAGGCATCCTGCTTTGCCATTGCCTATGTTCGCTAAAACCAGCGAAAAGCCATAGCAGTCCTGCAATGCCCTATCATAGCTGTTATGAATGAGGTCCCCTTCAGGGACATAAACAGTGTAAAAAACAAAAGACATGGTGTAAAAAAATACAGAAAGAAAGAAAACCCTTTCTTGCTCATTTTTCCCTATTTCTATAGAAAAAAAAACGCAAATGTGGTATCCTCGTGTCTTTAATGACCTGTTTGAGCACCAATTTGAGCACACTAATTATCCTGCACAGCAAAAAATGGTAAAAAAAATGGAGGCAAAATGCTTATTTTATTTATTTTGGTCGCCTGCAGACGGCTGGATCAGATCCGGCAGCGAGAATTCTCGCCGCGGGACCCGACCCGAGCGCCTGCAGAGAGCAGCGCATACTCACCCATGCCCCGCAGCTCCGGATCTTTCATGTACCGGCAGCTGGCGCATGCGCAGACCGGAGCCAGCAGCGGGTGAGTGACGTTTCTGTGCGGGGCTCGCAGAAATAGAACATGCCGCGGTTTGTTTGCCTCGCGAGATTTCACAAAGCCTAACTGCGGCCGTCTGCATAGGATTGCGTTTGTTAACGCAATCCTATGCAGGCTTCCAGCGGCAGAAATCCCGCCGCAGAATTTCCGCCTGTCTGCAGGCGGCCTTTACCTCCAAAAAAGCCATATGTACCCCAAAATGGTATATAAAGTACTACAGCTTGTGACGCAAAAAACAAGCCCTCACAGAGCTCCGTCCATGGAAAAATAAAAAAGTTATGCGACTTTGAATGCAATTATGCAAAAATAATCATCAATTCCAAAAAAGGGTTTTATTATGCAAAAGTGGAAAACATTAAAAAATTATGTTTTCGGTATTGTTGTAATCGTACTGTTTCGCAAAAAATATATATTGTGTCATTTATGCTGTTTGATGAGAATTAAAAAAGAATGGCAGAATTGATGTTTTCTCTCCCTGCTCTCAAAAAACATTATAAAAGTTTTACAATATATTATATGCACCCAAAAAGATACCAATAAAAACTACAGTTCGCCATGCAAAAAACAAGCCCTTATTTGGCCGTGTCGATGGAAAAATTAAAAAAAGTTATGTCTCTTGAAAAGCAGAAACGAAAATCCCCAGAAAATCGTTGCATCTCTAAACCCCAAATAGGCCATGTCCTTAAGGGGCTAATATATCCCACCCCTTGACAGGTGAGATTATAACAAGAAAATGTTTTTCACGTCACACTTCACGTGTGACAGGTTTTAATTTTAACCCCTTAACGACCAGCCCATAGTGTTTTTACGTCCTGCCCAAGTGGGCTTTATTCTCTGAGGACGTAAAAACATGTGTCCTGCAGAGAATAAAGCCCCTCGGGCTCTGGACGTGACAGCTCCATGCTGTCGGTGTCCGCAGGTAGCCGACAGCATGGAGCTGTCATCCCGGGCTGCAGGGACCCCCCTCCCCCCCGGCAATGCGATCGGCATTAAAGTTAAAAAAAAGTTTTTAAAAAGTTAAAGATTCAGCTGCCCTGATGGATCGGATCTATTAGGGCAGCTGAAATTACTCACCTGAGTCCGCCGCACTGCTCCCCGCTCTCCTGGTCCTCCGGGCCCTGAAGCCGGCCTTCTGCGCATGCGCGCCAGGCGGCTTTACGTCAGCCGCATGCCCCGGCGGCCCGGGAAATTTAAAATCTCCTGGCTCCCGGCTCTTGTAGGTCGTCGGGAGGCAGGAGATGTCAGCGGGGACCGCGGTGAGCGGTCCCCGGTACCGCGATCGCCATTATCCAATGGATAACGGCGATCGCGGAAAAGTGAAGTAAGATGTAAAAAAAAGAAAAGCTTCACCTCCCCTCATGGATCGGATCCATGAGGGAAGGTGAAAATACTCACCCTGCTTTCTCCATGTCCTCCGGTCAGTCTCGGGACCCTCCGCTGGCTTCTGCGCACGCGCCGATGTGGCGCGCATGCGCAGAAGGCCGGTGAGCCCGTCAAATTCAAAATCTCCCTGCACCCGGCTGTCACAGATAGCCGAGTGCAGGGAGATATGACTGGGGACCGCTGTATGCGGTTTCTAGTCATATGATCACCGTTATCAATCGTATAACGGTGATCATATAACGTTAAAAAGTTTTTAAAAAAAAGTTAAAAGTTTATAAAGTTAAAGTTTCATCTCCGCTTACGGATCATATCTGTAAGGGGGGATGAAATTACGTACCCAAGATCCCCGGATTTGTTCCCTGGTGGGATGTTGATCCGCGGACCTTACCCCAGCTTCGGCGCATGCGCCCGTCAGCATGATGGCGGATGCATGCGCAAAAGTGAAAGATTGCCCCAGAAATTTAAAATCTCCCTGCTCCTGGCTACCAAACGTAGCCAAGAGCCTGGAGATGTCACGGGGAGCTGCGGTATGCGGTTACTGATCACGTGATCGCCGTTATCCAATGCATAATGGCGATCACGTAAAAGTTCTTAAAGTGGAAGTTTCATCTTCCCTCACCAATGCGATCGGTGAGAGGAGATGAAACATCTTCTCGGAGGCTTCCGCATTTGAATCCAGATGCGATTATCCTCCATGGATCCTGCCGGCTACTGGGTATGCACCCGCCGGCAAAATGCCGGACACATTCACAGGAGCCGGGGAGCCCAGGAAATTTTAAATCTCCTTGCGTTGGTCGCTGAGTGCTTGCAGCAGTGATCGGAGGCCTCGTTGAGCGGTCCCCGGTCACGTGATAAATTAGCGATATAACAGGCCGGTCACGCATGACTGGAGAGGAATCACATGCATTGGACTACACAATTCCCCCCAATTAGCGGGTCGGAATTACGTAATCCACTCGCAGAAACAGAACACTGCATGCTATATTTTACCGTGGATATCCGTGACCTAGAGCCCATTGTGCTCTATGACCGCGGATATACTCGCAGCCCATGTGCAAATACATTGTGTACGGGCTGCGGGTACCCGGGTCATCTCTAAGCAACAGCACGGGAAATATAAACAAAAAACGGTGTACTGCGCATGACCGCCTGTGTGAGTAGGCAGTTATGCGCAGTACATTACGCAGCCATACGCAGGGTCACGTCCGGGCGCACAGCTGGGATCCGCTGCGGGCCTCCGCAAGCGGATTCTGCATATGGCCGTGAGAGCCCGGCGTTATTCAGATCGCTACCTGTAATCCGTAATTTACAAGAAGCCCCGGGAACGCTCGCCTACCTGCAGTTCCAGGAGCAGCTTATTGAGCACCTTCTGTGTGAGACCGCCGCACCGCAGCAAGCTTACGAAGCTTCACAGAGCGCCACTTTTTACACCCCTATCCCTGCCGCTGAGGTCACGAAATACCCCCGAGAGAGAAGGGGGGATACCCGGTTTTCTTGCCCCATGTGCCCATCCCAACCAGCCACCGTAATTACCCCTGTCTTTGGACATAAAACGCAGTTTATATTATTACTTTTATCTAATATTTAGGGAGTGCCAAAAAAATGGCGATGGCGGGGGGGATTATTTTTAGGAAGTCAATTTTTTTTCCGTATAAGTGGGCAATGGAGCCTTGAATTTATTCAGTTGTACCCTGAAATCCAGCGGGCATTCCCTCCATTATGGGCCTAGCCATGTGTCCTGTAAGTAGATTAGGGCCACAATGGGTATGTTTCTGAACACGGGACAAATGGGGGTATCCATTTTGGGGTGACCGTCTTCATTCCTATGTACACTGTACAAAAAAAACCCATTTTTAAATTGACAAAATTGCCAAAAAAATGAAAATCGTAATTTTTTCCTTCTGCTTTGCTTAAATTCATTCAAATACCGTGGGGTCAAAATACGCAGTACACCCCTAGATAAATTCGTTAAGGGGTCTAGTTTTCAAAATGGGGTCATTTGTGGGGGTTCTCTAATGTTTTGGCCGCTCAATGTCTCTACAAGTGGGCAATGGGGCCTGGAATTTATTCAGTTGTACCCTGAAATCCAACAGGTGCTCCTTCCATTATAGGCCTAGCTATGTTTCCTTTAAGTAGATTAGGGCCACAATGGGTATATTTCTGAACACGGGACAAACAGGGGTACCCATTTTGGGGTGAACGTCTTCATTCCTATGTACACTGTACAAAAAAAACCTGTTTTTAAATTGACACAATTGCCAAAAAAATGAAAATCATAATTTTTTCCTTCTGCTTGGCTTAGATTCATTCAAAAACTGTGAAGTCAAAAAAATCATCGTACCCCTAGATAAATTCGTTAAGGGGTCTACTTTTCAAAATGGGGTCACTTGTGCGGGTTCTCCAACGTTTTGGTCACTCAAGGGCTCTACAAGTGTGCAATGGGGACTAAATCTCCTTCAAGCAAAATTTCTGTTCCGAAAGCCACCGGTTGCTCCTTTCATTTTGGGCCCCATTGTGCATACAGACGTAATACTAGGGCCACAATGGGTATGTTTCTGAGCACGGGACAAACAGGGGTATCCATTCTGGGGTGCAAATCCTCATTTTCATGTGTACTATAGAAAAACGTCCTGTCTAAGGATGAGCGAGTATACTCGCTAAGGCACTACTCGTCCGAGTAATGTGCCTTAGACGAGTATCTCCCTGCTCGTCCTTAAAGATTCGGGGGCCGCCGCGGAGCGGGGAGCTGCGGGGGAGAGCGGGGAGGAACGAAGGGGAGATCTCTCTCTCCCGCCCGCTCTCCCCTGCTCCCCGCCGCGACTCACCTGTCAGCCGCAGTGGTCCCCGAATCTTTATGGACGAGCAGGGAGATACTCGTCTAAGGCACATTACTCGGACGAGTAGTGCCTTAGCCAGTATACTCGCTCATCCTTAGTCCTGTCTTTAAAATAACATATTTGCAAAAATATAAAAAATTTTAGTTTTTCTCTTCTAAATTGCATTGACTCGTGAGAAAAAACTGTGGGGTTAAAATACTCATGACACCCCTCAGTGAATACGTTAAGGGGTGTTGTTTTTAAAATGGGGTCACTTGTGGGGGTATCTATCATTTTGACTCCTATGAGCCTTTCCAATCTTGGCTTTGTGTTCCTCAAAATGCTGAAAAGTAATGTTAAATTTATACGTCTCCTAAATGGTTAAAAAAACAAAAGTTTTTCCAATGTGCGCTCAAAATAAAGTAAACGGGTGGAAATATATATCTCAGCAAAAATTTCTGGATAATGTTTGCAGATTATTTGAGATATTGCAGTTGGAAATCTGAAAAAATGATGATTTTTTAAAAATTTTCCCAATTTTGGCGCTTTTAATAAATAAACACAAATTCTATCGGTCTTTTTTTTCCGCCTAAATGAAGTACAACATGTGGCGAAAAAGCAATGTCAGAATCGCTTGGATATGCAAAACCTTTCTGGTGTTTTTCCATGTTAAAGTGACACATGTCAGATTTGCAAAATTTGGCCTGGTCATTAAGACGCAAACAGGCTTGGTCACTAAGGGGTTAAGTAAAGAGAAAAAGAGGATGACTCCTGCGCTCAGGGTGACCCGTATAGTGCCAAATGTGACTGCCTAGGGATGGACATGTGTAGGTGTGTGGACTGGTGAGGTCCGTAGGATGTACTAGGAAGTAACAGAGCCCTCTGTGGTGAAATAGATAGATTTATTAAACAGAGCTCCAGTGGACTTTTCATTTTAATTAATTTTATAGCTAATCAGTGAGGCTACCTATACACAGGGGCGAACGCGATATCCACGGCAAAAATGCCTCAAATCACTTCAGTAAAGAAGCGATCCTCGGCGCAGCTTTCAGCCGTGTCGGAGGATCGACAAGTGCACTGTGGTTTACTGTCCAACTGGAAACAATGGCAATGCGTTCCAAGGAACGTGAAAAGATAGAACATGCAGCGCGTTTTACATTGCTTATGCGTATGACTCCAAAGAATAGGGATCATATTCATGCGGGATTTGTGTGCAACGCACAAATCTCATGTGAGTTTTTTGGTCGCGTGAAACTGACCTAAATGTATTGGGGTTTCTTTCTTTAATTTTTTTCTAGGTGTTTTATAACTATACAAAAGAGTAATAAAATCTATTAACAAGGAATATTAGCAGTTTTGTTTCATAATGGAGGAAATGTTAGAATATGCATTGCACACCGCTCTCCTTGTACGCTTAAAGGTGCGTTAAGACGCAACGATTATCCTTCAAACAATTGTTAAGCCTAATGAAAGTGAACAAATCGCTCAGTTTAAATGCGAGCCAACGACTAACCTATCGTTCATTGTTCAGTTTCAGCCAGCACAATAATCATCGTTGGCTCGCTCACTTCTCGGTGGATTTAAACACTCCCCACTCAGTGTTTTATATAGGAATGGCGGTCAGGGTGCCTTCACACTTGCGATCGCGATATAGCTGCGCTTTCTTAACGTGCATATCAACGGGACTTTCTAATGTTAAGGCATTGCACAAAAATCACAAAGCATAAACTTGGGATTTTTGTGCGATGCATTTTTAACATTACAAAGTCCCATTGACATTCGCATTAAAAAAATGCAGCAATATCGCGTTTGCAAGTGGGAAGGCACCCTCAGAAAGTGTATCGTTTCTCCTTAAGGTTATAAGTTATAACCTAGAAGGCCAGTGAGGAGACCAGCATTCCTGCAAGGCATTGTCTGACTCTTTATGTAAGTCTTTATAACAATGACTTGCATGAATGTTGTCTTCCAATAGGTGGTGCTGCAGAGGTATTGTTCCATGTTCCCTTTTTGCATATTTCCAAAAGAGTATCGATCGTCTTATAAGTCTTCACACACACCTAGGTCAGTGGGTAGGTCACGCGTGCTAGAGGTGGCATGCAGAGCCCTTCATAGTTGTGCCGCTGGCAGCACTGATCATGGCGCATGTTCTGATGTAAACGTGTGCATCTGGGATCCTCCTCCCCTAAGTCCTCTCCTTCATTCCGCAGGAGAGGACAAGGGAAAAAATGTTCCGGGCACTTGCACTGCTGTCAGTGTGTACCCGGGATCAGCGCCAAGAAGAGGAGGAGCTGCGCTGACTGCAAGGAGGAGGTAAGTATATGCGTTGGGGGGACTATAACTACTGGGACCGATATAGGGGTTCGCTATTACTACTGAGGCTACAGTAGAGGTAACTATTACTACTTAGGCAACTGTGCGCGATACTATTACTACTTGGGCCACTGTGGGGGTTAATATTGCTTCTGAGGTCACTGTGGTGGACTCTATTACACATGGGTCTACTCTGGGAATCACTATTGCTACTCAGGTCACTGTGGGGGACACTATTACTAGTGGGGCCACTGTGGGAGTCACTATTGCTTTTGAGGCCACTGTGGGGGGGTCATTATTACTACTGGGTGTACTGTGGGGATCACTATTGCTATAAGGGCCACTGTGGGAGACATTATTACTATTAGGGCCAATATCAGAGACATTACTACCGGGGCCGATATAGGGGACACTATTACTACTGATGATACTAAGGTGGACACTATTTCTACTAAGGCCACTGTGAGACTCACTATTTTTACTAAGGCCACTGTGGAGGTCACTATTACTACTATGGTCAATATAGGGGGCACTATTACTACTATGGTCAATATAGGGGGTCACTATTACTACTGAGGCTACTGTGGGTGTCACTGTTTCTACTGAGGCAACTGTGGGGGACACTATTACCACTGGGGCCACTGTGGGGGTCCCTAATACTACTGGGGCGACCGTGGGAGCCACTATTGCTACTGAGGCCACTGTGGGGGTCATTATTACTACTGGGATCGGTATAGGGGGTCATTATTACTACTGAGGCTACCGTGGAGGTAACTATTACTACTGAGGCAAGTGTGGGGGATGCTATTACCACTGGGGCCACTGTGGGGGTCCCTAATACTACTGGGGCCACCGTGGGAGCCACTATTGCTACTGAGGCCACTGTGAGGCTCACTATTACTACTGGGATCGGTATAGGGGGTCACTATTACTACTGAGGCAAGTGTGGGGGTCACTTTTACCACTGGTTCTACTGTGGGGGTCACTATTACTACTTGGGCCACTGTGGGGGTCACTTGCTACTAGGGCCACTGTGGGGGACACTACTACTACTATGGCCACTGTGGGAGTCACTACTGCTTTGGAGGCCACTGTGGGGCACATTATTACTACTTAGGCAACTGTGGGGATACTATTACTATTGGCACCACTATGGGTGTCACTGTTACTACTGAGGCTACTGTGGGGACACTATTGCATTTGAGGCCACTGTGGGGGATACTATTACTATTGGGGCCACTATGGGTGTCACTATTGCTACTGAGGATACTGTGGGGGTCACGATTACTACTATGACAACTGTGGGGATAATATTACTACTGGGGCAACTGTGGGGGTCACTATTACTACTGAGGCCACTGTGGGGGACACTATTACTGCTACGGCTACTGTGTGGGTCGCTATTACTACTGGGGCCGATATAGGGGACCCCATTACTACTGGGGCCATTGTGGGAGTCGCTATTACTACTGGGTCTACTGTGGGGTCACTATTATTACTGGGGCCAGTGGGGGACACTTTATCCACTGGGGCCACTGTGGGAGTTACTATTGATTTTGGCGTCACTATTACTACTGGGTCTGCTGTGGGGGTCACTATTACTACTGGGGCCAGTGGGGGACACTTTATCTACTGGGGCCACTTTGGGAGTCACTATTGATTTTGAGGCCACTGTGGGGGTCGCTATTACTACTGGGGCTACTGTGGGGGCCCTGTACGTTTTGTAACAATTGTGATGAGAATCATACATCGGATAAGCCCCACCCCCTGACCACACCCCTTTGTCCTGGTTTGACCCTTGGAAAAATCTGATCAACTTACACTAGCTCACTTTTATATACTGGAGGGACAGCTATATAATGAATGGGAAAAAAAATCACTGGAATGGCCCTTTAACCTCTTAACTCTAGAGTACGTAAGTTTATGTCCTAGCTGTCATATACTTAACGGAACAGGACATAAATTAAGTCCTGTGCATGGCGTGGTTCAGAAGCTGAGCCAACACTATCCCACAGTGGGAGCCGGCTGTTACTTCTCGAAGAGAAGAAGCGGCGCTGACTGTAAGGAGGAGGTAAGTATATGGGTTAGGTGAGTACTATTAATACTGGGGCTACAGTGGGAAATAATATTACTACTGAGGGAGTTAATTACTGGGGCTACTGGAAGGGGTAATATTATTACTTGGGTTGCTGAGGGGGTTACTATTACTCAATGTATGTTACGGTACTAGTGGGGTGCTTAGGTACGCAAGGCGCGGGGCTCCCTGACCTACACCCACGCCACTGTCCCTTCCTGGAGATAGTCCTTATGGTGAACTCGTCCAGGCCGCCAACTCTAACCCTACGCTTACTAGGGGGGACAGACAGGGACCGCAGTACCTATGCAAGAGACTACTACCCACTAGCACCGACAGGAAAGGCAGATGGTAAGGTGTGGCTGATAACAGCGAGGCTTAGCAGACAAACTGACAGAAGCAAGATACAAACAGAGGTGGACTGGAAAACAGTGGCTGATAACAGTGAGGTCTAGCGGACAAGGTGACGGAAGCAGGATACCAAAACGAGGCAGACTAGCAAGCAGACTGAGGGAAGGACACAAAGTACCAGGGCCAGATTACCAGCAGGTCAGAGTAGCTGAACTACACAGCAGACACTGAAAACTGAAAATAAAAGCAAGGTCTAGCAGACAGGCCTGGCAGATAACAGAAAGTAAAGCAGACAATAGCAAGGTCCAACAGACAAGAAAATTAGAACAACAGAACAATAATTGGCAACTTCCAGGCAGCATGAGCTGGATCTTATAGGAAGGCGGGAGGAGCCGATAGGTAAATAGACCTGTCAATCACCAGCACACTCCTCAGACACATAGCAGGATAATTAACCTGACTGGGAGGCACGGGAGATGTTAACCCTGGCTTGTCTGGACAGAACGAGGTGTGCTGGCAAAATAAACTATGAGCTGACAGGCGTAACAATGTACTGTGGTGTTACTACTATTACTGGGGCCAGGGGTGTAACTATAGGGGGTGCAGGGGATGCGGTTGCACCCGGGCCCAGGAGCCTTGGGGGGCCCAAAGGGCCTCTCTTCTCTATATAGGGAGCCCAGTACTATTATTAAACCATTATAGTTGGGGCCCTGTTACAGGTTTTGCATTGGGGCCCGGGAGCTTCAAGTTACGCCTCTGACTGGGGCTACTGCGAGGGGTTCATATTACTACTGATGCTAACGTGGAGTTAATACTACTTAGGGGGTTATTTTTATAACTGTGGCTACTTTCGGGTTAATATTGCTACTGAGGAGGTTATTACTAGGGCTAATGTGTGGATCACTATTACTACTAAGCCACTGTAAGAGACACTATTACTACTGGGATCACTGTAGGAGTCACTATTGCTGAGGCCACTGTGGGGGTCACCATTATTACTGAGGTTGATATAGGGGACACTATTACTACTGGGGCTGATATAGGAGGTCACTATTACTACCGTGGCTACTGTGGGGGTCACTATTACTACTGAGGCCACTGTGGGGGACACTATTGCTACTGACGCCACTGTGGGGGTCACGATTACTTCTGGGATCGATATAGTGGACACTATTACTACTGAGGCCAATATATGGGGTCACTATTAAGGCTGAGGCAACTGTGGGCATATTAGTATTACTGGGGCCAATGTGGGGATCACTATTGCTGCTGAGGCCACTGTAGTGGACTCTACTACACCTTGGTCTACTGTGGGCATCACTATTGCTTCTAGGGTCACTTCGGGGGACACTATTACTACTGGGTCCACTGTAAGAGTCACTATTGCTTTTGAGGCCACTGTGGGGGTCACTATTACTACTGCGTCTACTGTGGGGGTCACCATTAGTACTGGGGACACTTGCTACTGAGTGTACTGTGGGGGGGGGGTCACTATTGCTACTAGGGCCATTGTGGGGAACATTATTACTACTGGGGTCAATATTAGGGACACTATTACTACTGGGGCTGATATAGGGGGTCACTATTACTACTGAGGCTACTGTGGAGGTAAGTATTATTATTGAGGCAACTGTGGGGGATACTATTACTACTGGGGCCACTGTGGTGGACCCTATTACACCTGCGTCTGCTACGGGGTACACGATTGCTACTAGAGTCACTCTGGGGGACACTATTACTACTGGGGCAACTGTGAGAGTTGCTTTTGCTTTTGAGGCCACTGCGGGGGTCACTATTACTACTGGGGCCAATGTAGAGGACACTATTACTACTGGGTCTACTGTAGGGGTCACTATTGCTACTAGGGCCACTGTGGGGACACTACTGCTTTTGAGGCTATCATGAGGGTCATTATTACTACTGCAACAACTGTGGGGGATAATATTACTACTGTGGCAACTGTGAGGGTCACAATTGCTAATGAGACCACTGTGGCAGATATTATTACTGAAACGCTACTGTGTGGGTTGCTATTACTACTGGGGCCACTGTGGGGGCACTATGACTACTGGGTCTACTGTGAGGCTCACTATTGCTACTGGGGCCACTGTGTGAGTCCCTTTTGCATCTGAGGCCAGTGTGGGGGGTCACTATTACCACTGAGGCAACTGTTGGGGTCACTATTACTACTGAGGCCACTGTAGGGGACACTATTATTACTAGGTCCACTGCGGGGGTCACTATTGCTACTGGGGCTACTGCAGGACACTATTACTACTGGAGCCACTGTTGGAGTCACTATTAAAGCCACCGTGAGACTCACTATTTTTACTAAGGCCACTGTGGAGGTCACTATTACTACTATGGTCAATATAGGGGGCACTATTACTACTATGGTCAATATAGGGGGTCACTATTACTACTGAGGCTACTGTGGGTGTCACTATTTCTACTGAGGCCACTGTGGGGGTCCCTAATACTACTGGGGCCACTGTGGGAGCCACTATTGCTACTGTAGCCACTGTGAGGCTCACTATTACTACTGGGATCGGTATAGGGGGTCATTATTACTACTGAGGGTACTGTGGAGGTAACTATTACTACTGAGGCCACTGTGGAGGTCACTATTACTACTGAGGGCCACTGTGGGAGTCACTATTGCTGAGGCTACTATGGGGGGGTCACGATTACTACTGATGCAACTGTGGGGGACACTATTGCTACTATGGCCACTTTGGGGGTCACTGTTACTACTGGGGTCGATATATGGAGTCACTAATATTACTGAGGCCACTGTGGGAGTCACTATTGCTGAGGCAACTGTGGGGAGTCACTATTACTACTGCAGTCGATATAAGGGACACTATTATTACTAGAGCCATTATAGGAGGTCACTACTACTATTTAGGCTACTGTGGGGGTCACTATTACTACTGAGGCCACTGTGGGGGACACTATTGCTAATGAGGCCACTGTAGGGGCACTATTACTTCTGGGGTTGATATAGGGGATACTATTACTACTGGGGCTGATATGTGGTGTCACTATTACTACTGAGGCTATTGTGGGGGTCACTATTACTATTGAGGCAACTCTGGGGGATACTATTACTACTGGGTCTACTGTGTGGGTCACAATTGCTACTGGGGCCACTGTGGGGGACACTTGCTACTGTGTCTACTTTGGGGTCACTATTGTTACTGAGGCCACTGTGGGAGTTACTATTGCTTTTGAGGCCACTGTGGGGGTCACTATTACTACTAAGGGAACTGTTGGGGATACTATTACTACTAGGGCCACTGTGGGTGTCATTATTGCTACTGAGGCTACTGTGGGGGACACGATTGCTACTGGGGCCACTGTGGGCGACACTCGCTACTGTGTCTACTTTCGGGTCACTATTGCTACTGGGGCCACTGTGGGAGTTACTATTGCTTTTGAGGCCACTGTGGGGGTCACTATTACTACTAAGGGAACTGTTGGGGATACTATTACTACTGGGGCCACTGTGGGTGTCATTATTGCTACTGAGGCTACTGTGGGGGACACTTTTGCTTTTGAGGCCACTGTGCGGGTCATTCTTACAAGTGATGCAACTGTGGGGGATACTATTACTACTGGGGCCACTGTGGGTGTCATTATTGCTACTGAGGCTACTGTGGGGGACACTTTTGCTTTTGAGGCCAATGTGCGGGTCATTCTTACAACTGATGCAACTGTAGGGGATACTATTACTACTGGGGCCACTGTGGGTGTCACTATTGCAACTGATACTACTGTGAAGGAACACTATTACTATTGAGTCTAATGAGGGGGTCATTGTTAGTACTGCGACAACTGTGGGGGATAATATTACTACTGGGGAAACTGTGGGGGTCACTATTACTACTGAGTTACTGTGTTGGATGCTATTACACCTGGGTAGAGATGAGTGAGCACCAAAATGCTCGGGTGCTTGTTACTCGAGACAAGCTTTTTGTAATGCTCGAGAGCTCGTTTCGAGTAACGAACCCCATTGAAGTCAATGAGAGAGTCAAGCACTTTTCAGGGTGACTGATGATCCGGGCGGAGCGTACATTGTTTTCAATGGAGCCGCGGCTGCTGCCAGTGGCTCCATTGAAAACAATGCTCTGCTGGCACCCCTAAATTGTTTTTCACGGAAGGGATTTTCATATAAGCCCTTCCCTGAAAAGCAATAGTTTTAGTGTAAAAAGAGAAAAAAAATTTAAAAAACTAACCCGCCGCCGCGTCCCCCGCTGGGATGAAGAACACATCTATCGCATGCATCAGATGTTTCCTTCATCCCTGCTAGTAAGAACAATTCCCTGCTGCTATATCTGCCACATCTGTGACAGATGCAGCATATGAATTCTTCAATTCCCTACCACAGCTGTCACACATGACAGCTGCGGTAGAGGATTCTGCTGCCTGCATCCGTTATTGGATTTCAGGGAAGGGCTTTAAATGATACTCACCTCCCTTCAGCTGCTGGGGCTCAGCCATATCTTCTCCACCCTGTCCCCAGCTCTGTAGTCCTGATCTATCAGCAGGCGGGGATTTTGAATCCCCACCTGCTGAAAGATCAACGGCGCTACAGAGCCGGGGTCAACGCGGCTAAGACGTGGCTGAGCCCCGGCAGTTGATGGTTTTTCAGTGAAGGGTTTTAAATATAAGCCCTTCCCTGAAAAACCATGAAGAACAGTTTAAAAAATAAAAAAATGATACTCACCTGCCTTCAACAGCCAGGGCTCAGCCTCATGCCACATGCTCGCTTGATAGCCACACTACCCTCATGTCTATTTATAAGTGCGTCTTGGATGAGGAGAAACCGGAGACACACACTGCAGAGGGTTGGCAGTGCCTGGCAGCGACCCTCTTTGAAATTGTGGGCGATAGCCCACAATGCTGATGAGAACTGATAATAAATTAACGTACAATCATAATTTCAATCCCGTGCCACCTCCATCACAAAATTGTCAGGAGCCGCAAACGTGGGCATAAAGGGGACTCAGATGCCAGTACTTCTACACATCACACTGCAGCAGCGCATACTAAGACCAAAGATTGGTTTGAAGCAGGAGGTGTCACAAAAATAGCCACCACAGGTATACTGTGACCCTGTGAAAGTCTCATTACCCCTTTCCAATCCAATGTCTGATGTCTGAAGACATTCTGATTGAAGGCTGTACAGCTCCGATGTCAAAAGACATCCGGCAGTGTATTCTTACTGTATATTACTGGCCACTCTGTTGTCGGGGGCCTCTCCAGCATGTCCCATACCGCAGTACTGGCTTTAGCCAGCAGATGGTGCCATTGTATAATGGCAAAAAGAGAAAGCCCCCTAGGAAACCCTGAATCCAAAATTGGATTGCAAAGGGTTAAATCAGTTACGCTTCCTGTGAACGCTCCAATCCAGTATCTCAGATAACTGTGGTAAGTTGTAACACGAGAGATAATACATGCCGACCAATGCTGACTCCTAGGGATGCGTGCGTTTATCACACCTAAACCAATCCGGCAGTTTACAACTCATGGCATTATACGTCAGCGGACACCCAAAAACAGGCTTGTCAGGGACAGGCAATGTACAATGAGTTGACCTGTTAAACAGCCGGAATGCTTGCAAAAGCCTAGTGCGCACTACTAGACACAACAAGCGTGGGCATGAAGCAAACTCGGATGATAGTACTGCTGTGAACATCTCATTAATTCAGATACGCTTCTTTTGATTGGTCCAAACCAGTGTCTCGGATAACTGTGGTAAAACGAGGGCAAATACATGTCGACCAGCGCTAATCCCCAGACCCCAAGCTGGAGGAGGAGGTTGCATAATAAGCCCGAGAAACTGTGACCGAGGTAGGACCCGCAATCCTCTGTGTGAGAAGCATGTGAGCAGGCCCAGGGTCAGACTTGGGCCCAGCCTCCACCTGGTTGACCCAATGTGCCGTCAGTTACGGTTCCTTTCATCGCTCCAAAGACTGGATAAACCACCAAGAAATTCCACTGGCCAAACCTGGCACAGTTGCACCCCCACCGCCCCAGGACCTCGGCCTCTGCCCACATACTCAACAATCGTGGGCATAAAGCGGACTCGGATGCTAGTACTGCTGTGAATGTCTCATTAAATCAGTTACGGTTCCTTTCATTGCTCCAAAGACTGGATCAACCACAAAGAAATTCCACTGGCCACACCTGGCACAGTTGTACCTCACCCAGGACCTCGGCCTCTGCCCACATCTCCAACAATCGTGGGCATAAAGCTGACTCGAATGCTAGTGCTTCCAAGCATCAGCAAAATTCAGCAATCCTTTCGAAAATGGAAGATTTCTTTTAGGCAGGAGGTATTCCAAAGTTGTCACCACAGCGCTAGGAAACCCTTGTGTACCCACACAATTCATTCTGTGTATGTGTCAGATAGCTGAACACCACTATGGAAAACCCTTGTGTACGCACACAATTCATTCTGTGTATGTGTCAGATAGCTGAACACCACTATGGAAAACCCGTGTGTACCCACACAATTCATTCTGTGTATGTGTCCGATAGCTGAACACCTCAATGGGAAACCCTTCTGTACCCACACAATTAATTCTGTGTATGTGTCAGATAGCTGAACACCGCGCTGGGAAACCCTTGTGTACCCACACAATTCGCTCTGTGTGTGCGTCAGATAGCTGAACACTGCAGTGGAAAACCCTTGTGCACCCACACAATTCATTCTGTGTATGTGTCAGATAGCTGAACACAGCAATGGGAAACCCTTGTGTACCCACACAATTTATTCTGTGTATGTGTCAGATAGTTGAACACTGCTATGGGAAACCCTTGTGTACCCACAGTATAGACGAACCCCTGAAACCTTTCTGTAGCAAGAGTATAGGCGAACCCCTGAAACCTTTCTGTAGCAAGAGTATAGGTGAACCCCTGAAACCTTTCTGTAGCAAGAGTATAGGCAAACCCCTAAAACATTTCTGTAGCAAGAGTATAGACGAACTCCTGAAACCTTTCTGTAGCAAGAGTATAGGCGAACCCCTGAACCTTTCTGAAGCAAGAGTATAGGCAAACCCCTGAAATATTTCTGTAGCAAGAGTATAGGCGAACCCCTGAAACCTTTCTGTAGCAAGAGTATAGGCAAACCCCTGAAACCTTTCTGTAGCAAGAGCATAGGCGAACCCCTGAAACCTTTCTGTAGCAAGAGTATAGGCAAACCCCTGAAACTTTTCTGTAGCAAGAGTATTGGCAAACCCCTGAAACCCTTCTGAAGCAAGAGTATAGGCGAACCCCTGAAACATTTCTGTAGAAAGAGTGTAGGCGTACCACTGCAACCTTTCTGTTGCAAGAGGATAGGCGAACCCTTGAAACATTTCCATAGCAAGAGTATAGGTGACCCTCTGAAACATTTCTGTACCAAGAGTATAGGTGAACCCCTGAAACCTTTCAGTAGCAAGATTAAAGGCAAACCTCTGAAACCTTTCTGTACCAAGAGTATAGGCGAGCCCCTGAAACATTTCTGTACAAAGAGTATAGCTGACTCCCGGAAAAATTGGTGTAGCAAGAGTATAGGTGAACCCCTCTAAAATTGATGTACCAAGAGTATAGGCAAACGCCTCAAACATTTATTTACTAAGGGTATAGGCGAAGGCCTAAAAAATTGGTTTGCTGTGAGTATAGGCGAAGCCCAGAACAATTAGTTTGCTATGAGTTTGGACGAAGCCCGGAAAAATTCCTGTACCAAGAGTATAGGTGAACCCCTGAAGAATTGTTGTACCAAGAGTATAGGCAAACACCTCCAACATTTATTTACTAACATTATAGGCGAAGCCCGGAAAAGTTGGTTTGCTATGAGTATAGGCGAAGGCCTGAAAAATTAGTTTGCTATGAGTTTGGACAAAGCCCAGAAAAAATTGTTTTGCTCTGAGTATAGACGAAGCACGTAAAAATGTGTGTACCAAGAGTACAGGTGTACCCCTGAAAAATTGGTTTACCCACGGTGCAGGTGAAACCCAGAAACATATTTTAAAGATACAACTCATAGTTGCTTAATCTGCTAACAATACCTGGAGGCAGCCCTCGGAAAAAAAATTGTTTTAACGGAGCCTTTTGGCCCTCAGAAAAATTGGCTGTTCAGCGTGATGACATGCTGGTTTAAGAAAGGAGGAGGAAGATCAGAGAGGGATAGACCAAGCAACTTCTCCCCTTTTTTGGGTGATATAGGATGAATGGTTCTCTTGTTCCAGCTGAAAGAACCTTTATGTTCCGCTGCATTCCACCGGTGGAGAAGAGAAGTCTGGGGAAATCCAGCCTTTGTTCATCTTAATAAGTGTAAGCCTGTCGGCGCTGACAGTTGACAGGCGGGTACGCTTATCCGTGATGATCCCCCCAGCAGCACTAAAAACCCTCTCTGATAAGACGCTAGTGACAGGGCAGGCTAGCACCTCCAAGGCATACAGCGCAAGTTCGTGCCACGTGTCCAGCTTTGACACCCAATAATTGTACGGAGCAGAGTGATTACGGAGGACGTTGGTACGGTAGGCTATATACTCCCAAACCATCTTTTTACACTGTTCCCTCCGACTCAGCCTAGACTGGGGAGTGATGACACAGTCTGGCTGGGGAGCCATAAAACTGGCAAAGGCCTTGGAGAGTGTTCCCTTGCCTGCGCTGGACATGCTGCCTGATTCCTGCGTGTGCCCTGCTAGTTGGCCCACTGATGTACGTCCTGTACCGCTAGCGTTGTCAGCGTTGTCAGATGGGAACCTTAGCATCAGCTTTCCCACCAGGGCCTTGTGGTATTGCATCACTTTCATACTCCTTTCCTCTTCGGGAATGAGAGTGGAAAGGTTCTCCTTATACCATGGGTTGAGAAGGATCAACACCCAGTAATCCTTGTTAACCAGAATGCGTCTAACGTGAGGGTCAGGGGAAAGGCAGCTTAACATGAAGTTAGCAATGTGTGCCAGAGTCCCAGTATGCAACACATCGCTGTCCTCACTAGGAGGATGATTTTCATAATCCTCCTCCTCCTCTTCAGCCCATACACGCTAAACAAATGTGAGGGAAGTAGTATGGGTACCCTTTGCAGTGTGGGAAGCAGTCTCTTCCCCCTCCTCCTCCTCATCCCCCTCCTCCTCTTCCCATACACACTGAGAAACAGGCGTGGAGGTGGTCTGGCTATGAAGCGACATACTGTCATCCCCATCTCCTATTCTAACTGCAAAGCGTCAGCCTTTATCCTTAGCAGCAAACTTCTCAGCAGGCAAAGCAGCGGGACGGTTATGCAGATAATGGCCGCGTCATCACTCACCATTTGTGTAGACTCCTCAAAGTTTCCTAGGACCTGACAGATGTCTGCTATCTATACTCACTCCTCTGTGAAGAACTGTGGAGGCTGACTACCACTTCGCTGGCCATGTTGCAGCTGGTATTCTACAATGGCTTTACACTGCTCGTACAGCCTGGCCAACATGTGCAATGTAGAATTCCAGTGCGTGGGCACGTCGCACAGCAGTCAGTGCACTGTCAGCTGGAAGCGCTTTTGCAGTGTCCTGAGGGTGGCAGCACCTGTGGTGGACTTCCTGAAATGGGCGCACACACAACGCACCTTGGTGAGCAGGTCAGACAAATGGGGGTAGTTTTTCAGAAAGTGAACCACCAGATAGAACATGTGGGCCAGGCATGGCACGTATGTTAGCCTGCCAAGATGCAGAGCTGCCACCAGGTTACGCCCATTATCACACACGACCATGCCTGGTTCAGTGGCGAAAGCCACTGCTCGGTCTGCTCTGTCAAACCCTGCAACAGTTCTTGGGCGGTGTGCCTCTTCTCTCCCAAGCTGAGTAGTTTCAGCATGGCCTGCTGACGCTTGCCCACCGCAGTGCTACAGCACCTCGAGCTACCGACTGCCGGCGACGTGCTCACACGTGGTAATAGAAAGGTGGAGGGTGTGGAGGAGGAGGGAGGGTGTTTGGAGGAGGTGGCATAATTCTCCGGTGAAACCTTCACCGAGGTAGAACCCGCAATCCTCGGTGTGGGTAGCTTGTGAGCAGACCCAGGGTCAGACTCGGTCCCAGCCTCCAAGTTCACCCAATGTGCAGTTAGGGAGATGTAGTGTCCCTGCCCGCCAGCACTTGTCCACGTGTCCGTTGTTAAGTGGACCTTCCCTGTAACCACATAGGTGATGAAACGGTTTATGTTGCGTGAGACGTGCTGGTGTAGGGCAGGGACAGTACTCCGGGAAAAATAGTGGCAACTGGGGACCGAGTACCGAGGGACAGCTGCCGCCATCATGTTGCGGAAAGCCTCCATTTGTAATAGCCTGTATGTCAGCATCTCCAGGCTGAGTAGTTTAGCGATATGCACGTTTAAAGATTGTGCTTGCGGGTTGGTGGCCGTGTATTTCCGCTTTTGTTCCAACGATTGGGTTAGCGACAGTGGAACGCTGTGCTGGGACACATTGGTAGAGGCAGTGGAGGACCGTAGAGGTGAGGGTGTGGGTGTAGGCTGGGAGGCGCTCGTGCCTGCATCCTGGGAGGGGGAATGTACCTCTGTTCCAGGTTGTGACACGGGGGAAGAGGCAGTGGTGTGACCCGCAGGCGGTGAATGGCTTTCGTTCCACCTCATGGGGTGCTTAGCCATCATATGCCTGTGCATGCTGGTGGTGGTGAAGCTGGTAGTGGTGGCTCTCCGGCTGATCTTGGTGCGGCACAAGTTGCACAACACTGTTTGTCGGTCTTCCGTGTTCTCACTAATAAACCACCAGACCTTCGAACACCTAGCCCTCTGCACGGAGGTTTGCCGCGAGGGATTGCTGTGGGAAACAGTTGGTGGAATATTTGCTCTGGCCCTGCTTCTCCCCCTGGCCACCCCACTGCCTCTTCCAACCTGTTCTGTTGCAGCACTTGCCTCCCCCTCTGAAGCCCTATCTTCAGGAAGCTTTGCAAGCCAGGTGGGGTCAGTCACCTCATCGTCCACCAGCTCTTCCTCTGACTCCTCAGTCTGCTCCTCCCTTAGACTTACTACCCTAACAACCACCTCGCTGACAGACAACTGTGTCTCATCCTCATCATCCACGAATAGATCTTGAGAAAGTAATTCGAAGTCCCCACCCTCATCACCCTGAGTCTATGAAAGTTCCACATTTTCGGCATCGGTCATGGAAAACTCCTCACGTGGCTGTTGAACCATTTTTTTACACTCAGGGCAGGGACCCGAGAAGAGTTCTTGGGTGTATGCCTGTTCATCATAATCTCTCCTTTTCCTAGAGTGACCAGGCTGGGCGGAAGAAGGAGCAGCCTGAGGATTCAGAGATGCATTCCCTTGGGTGGCGTGAGTGGACTGCGTGGAAGACTGGGTGTTGGATAAAGTAGTGGAGGTGTTATCCGCTATCCACGTCAGCAGCTGATTGCACTGCTGTGCTTGCTTTTAATAATGAATGGTCTACCACGCGGACCTGCAAAATGTGACATGAAGCTGGGGAGTGGAGATACGCGGTGCTCTACTAATCTCTCTGCAGCAGGGCACTGTTTCACCCTGCCAAGGACCTCGGTCTCTGCCCACACGCTCATTGGGAGGCCCACGTCCTCGGCCTCGACCCTTACCCCTATTCTTCATCATGAAGGATAAAGCATAGAGCAGGGCCAGAAAAAATTTCACCAGTGGATACCGCTGATCCCTGGGGCTAATTCACCGTCTACAGAGACTGGTAGATTTGAGAGACTCTGATCAGGGCCAGAATAAATTTAACCAGTGTATAACGCTGAGACCTAGGCCTAAATCACCGCCCACAGAGACTGGTAGATTTGAGAGACTCTGAGCAAGGCCAGAAAAAATTAACCCACTGTATAGCGATGAGAACTATGGCTAATTCACCGCACAGAGAAAATGGTCGCTTTTATAGACTCTGAGCAAGGCCAGAAAAAATTAACCCACTGTATAGTGATGAAAACTACGGCTAATTCACCGCACAGAGAAAATGGTCGCTTTTATAGACTCTGAGCAAGGCCAGAAAAAATTAACCCACTGTATAGTGATGAAAACTACGGCTAATTCACCGCACAGAGAAAATGGTCGCTTTTATAGACTCTGAGCAAGGCCAGAAAAAATTAAAGGGGTGGTCTCGCAAAACAAAGTGGGGTTATACACTTCCGTATGGCCATATTAATGCACTTTGTAATATACATCGTGCATTAAATATGAGCCATACAGAAGTTATTCCACTTACCTGCTCCGTTGCTAGCGTCCTTGTCTCCATGGTTCCGTCTAAATTCGCCGGCAGCTTGCTTTTTTAGATGCGCTTACGCAGTCCGGTCTTCTCCATTCAGCACGAGCCGCTTCAGTGTGCTCCCCGCTACAGCTCTTCTGCGCATGCGCAGACGAGCTGTCACTGCTCGGGAGCGCGCTGGAGCGGCCATTCTGTACCTTCCTCTGTTAGAGGAAGGTGCAGAGCTGCCAAGCTGTCCGGAGAATCCGCCCAGCTGTCCTGGTAAGTCATGGGCCGGGGGGGCTGCCGCTGCGCCGGGCTGCGCCGGGCTGCGCCGGGGGGGGCTGCCGCTGCGATGGGGGGGCTGTCGCTGCGCCGGGGGAACTAGCGCTGGGCCGGGGGGGGCTGTCGCTGCGCCGGGGGAACTAGCGCTGGGCCGGGGGGGGCTGTCGCTGGGCCGGGGGAACTAGCGCTGGGCCGGGGGGGGGGGGCTGTCGCTGGGCCGGGGGGGGCTGTCGCTAGGCCGGGGGAACTAGCGCTGCGCCGGGGGGGCTGCGCCGGTTACCTGCTGCCTGGCGGTGGGTGACTGGTCGGCGGCTGCGGTGGGTCCGGTCGGCGGCTGCGGGGCGTCTGGTTGCCATGGAGACACAGCTGGCAGCATCTCGGGAGCGCGCACGTCGGGTTGCAGCGAGCGACGGGAAAAGAGCTGGCGGCCATCTTGGGGAAACTTTTATAAGTTGCTGAAACGCTGGAACGGTAAGTACGAACCAGCTAGAAATGTCATTTACAGGGGGGCTTAGTAATGTGTACTTAATGGGGGGGACTGGGCAAAAAAAAAAATTCACTGCTTCCTCGAGACATCTTCTTTAACCCACTGTATAGTGATGAGAACTACGGCTAATTTACCGCAAACAGGGAATGGTAGCTTTTATAGACTGTGAGCAAGGCCAGAAAAAATTAACCCACTGTATAGCGATGAAAACTACGGCTAATTCACTGCATACAGAGAATGGTAGATGTGACAGACTCTGCACAGGGCCAGAAAAAATTAATCCACTGTATAGCGATGAGAACTATGGCTAATTCACCGCACACAGAGACTCTTAGCTTTTATTAACTGTGAGCAAGGCCAGAAAAAATCAACTCACTGTATAGTGATGAGAACTTCGGCTAATTCACCGCATGCAGAGACTGTTAGCTTTTTCAGACTGTGAGCAAGGCCAGAAAAATGAACCCACTGTTTAGCAATGAGAACTATGGCTAATTCTCTGCACACAGAGACTGTTAGCTTTTATAGACTCTGAGCAAGGCCAGAAAAAATGTAAATTAAAAATGGTAAATTCCTATGTTCTGTGTGTACACCCCTGGCAGTACACTGCATAAAACCTCTACCAGTGGGCAGAATACAGCCGGGATGCTTGAAAAAAAAATTGATGCACTACTGGTCCCAGCCAGCTAAAATGATAATTCACTAAATGAGGAGTAGTCCTAAGAAGGACTACACCAACACTTTCCCTATCTCAGCAGCTCTTTCCCTAACCTCTGCCAGCATGCGTCTGAGGCGAGCCGCTGGTGGCACCATTTTAAGTATTTCGTGGTCACCTGATCTCGCTAGCCACTCACTGCTGTAGACGTGCACAGGGTTGGCACGTCACAGCAGGAAGTGGTAATGCCTTCCCTGCATGCTTAGTGGCTACAAAATGGCAGTAAACGTGCTGGGAGGGGAAATGAAATGTATTTGAGTACTGCGTTGTGCTTGACTCGAGTAGCGAGCATCTTGAGTAGCCTAATACTCGATCGAGCATCAAGCTCAGATGAGTGTGCTCGCTCATCTCTAATCACATCCAAGAGATGTTTTTGAGTTGGAGGCGGCAGGAAGTGGTGATAGCTTGTAAGTATGGTTTGAAGGACAGGGAGCAATGTAGGGAAAGATGATGAACTCATTTTTATCCATTTAGAGTTTGGGAAGAGAAATTGGCAAGATTGTGCATAGAATGACCTGAAGGGGGCTGTAAACAGGCCATCTGTATACTGAATGCTAATCAGCAGGGATAGCTGCATGGGTGTGTCTGGAAGAGCTAAAATCTCTAGACATATTCAGCCCATTCTATCTCCAGTAGTCTAATTTAAATTAATAGGGGGCAGCACATATACTAGACTGCCACTACAGTCATTTGTAGGTACATAGGATCACTGTTCTTATGATCGGTGGGGGTCCAAGTGATCGGACCCCCACCAATCAGATACTTATCCCCTAGCTTAGTGATTCCTCCATGCCTCTCATGTAACTGGTCCTCAGAAGGCTCTCATTCCTAGTCCAGCTAAAGCACAATATATACTATGACATTGCAGGGCACTAGGCCTGTCATCCAGCCAACTTGCTGTTCCACACAACATACAGGGGTATATCTACATGGCACAACCAATGACTGTCTGAGTAGTTCCTCAGTAAACTTGTAGTCCATTAAAAAAAGCAACTGTACAGGATTCATAGGCAGTCCAAAGGTTGCAAATGGAGGTCACATACTTGGTCTGCAATAATATTCATGTAAAGGGTAGCCAGTCAGGGCAATGTTTTTGCTTTTACATGTTATGTTTGTTCCTGTATCCTTAAGAGTCACGGAGACCCAAGCAATGGCTGTTCCGGCCTGCAACCATGGACCAGAATTTGGAAAGTGGGCAGAGTGAGCAAGGTTGTTGAGAGAGTGAGACGTATGCGGAGCGGCTCTGCAAGGAAGGTCCGATTGCCTTACGGGCATAGCAGAAGTTGTTGCTGTACTACTACTGCATAAAGATCAGAGTTGGTCAACTCCGTAGGTTCACCCCAGTTTCCCTTAATCGTTCAGGGGGGAAGATTGTCCATTGCAGGTAGGCCAAACCCTTCCATCAGAGACTCTGAAAAAGACCTGGTACCCAAGCTATAAGTTTATGGGAATGAGACCGTAAGACTGTTCTACAAGAAAAGCCGACTTAAAAAATCTATAAATCACAAATGGTAGGTACCGTGTAACACCATGTCTACCTTCATACATGTTTCAAAAGCCATTTCTTTCTTGATCACAGCTAACGAACTGCCATGGTACTTTTCCCTTAGAACTCGTTCAGACGAGTGCTGTTTTCGCGCTATTAGTCTTCTAATAGGAACCAATATGTTCCTATAGAAAAGTTCACATGAAAGAATGTTAGGCATGCTGAATCATTTCCTAAGCTCTCTGGGCAAGTAGAGGGGTAGCCCTCTTCACATCCCCTATCGTTGGGGCTGAAACTACTGGGCATCACTGCCTGCATCATCACTGGGGGTGCCTCATTAAAGCTCAGGCATAATGGTGCCACCCAGGGCACTCTAACAAGGCAACCTGCACCTGAACTGTGTCTCCTCTCCCTGGCCGTGGTTCTGGCCTGAGGTTTTAGGGAGCACGTGGGCAGATACGTGCCACCGAGCAGGCTGGGCTCAGTGTAGGAAGCCGGCAGTTGTGTGTCAGTAGCATTAAAGGGGTTGTCCCGCGGCAGCAAGTGGGTCTATACACTTCTGTATGGCCATATTAATGCACTTTGTAATGTACATTGTGCATTAATTATGAGCCATACAGAAGTTATAAGAAGCTTTTCACTTACCTGCTCCATTGCTAGCGTCCTCGTTTCCATGGAGCCGACTAATTTTCGGCGTCTAATGGCCAAATTAGACGCGCTTGCGCAGTCCGGGTCTTCTTCTTTTCTCAATGGGGCCGCTCGTGCAGGATGCCGGCTCCGTGTAGCTCCGCCCCGTCACGTGCGGATTCCAGCCAATCAGGAGGCTGGAATCGGCAATGGACCGCACAGAAGCCCTGCGGTCCACCAAGGGAGAAGATCCCGGCGGCCATCTTCAGCAGGTAAGTAAGAAGTCACCGGAGCGGGGATTCAGGTAAGCGCTGTGCGGTGTTCTTTTTTAACCCCTGCATCGGGGTTGTCTCGCGCCGAACGGGGGGGGGGGGTTGAAGAAAAAAAAACCCGTTTCGGCGTGGGACAACCCCTTTAAGTTACTGACACGTTGTAGTTGGTAAGTGGCTCCAAGCCGCATAATCCTGGCCGGCTTTTCCTGGAGTGGTCAAAGTGAAGGGTGGGATGGCCACTCCCATGTACCAGGTGAGGCTAGTACCAGGCCTTATAAAGCCTGGACCTGCCGGTCCTAGGAGAGGTGTGCTGAGACCTCTGCAGCTCTGAGAGCCAGGCTGGCTGTGGGCAGCAAGCGTTTGTTTTTGCAAGTGAGTAGTCAGGGTCGGTCTATGTCTAGTAAGTGCTCAGACGAGCAGGAGTTACTTTATGTTGGCCTGGTGGTAAGGCCTGTTTTTCTTTGTTTTGTGCTGAAATAAACCCAGGCGAAGCCTGGACTACGAACTTTATCCAGAGTGTCACTGTCTCTGACTGTCAACGCCCAGATCGCTACCTATCCTAATTCTAAGCCCTCACATATGGTGTTTGGATGCGGACAAACGGTCTTAAAGAGACATACGCCTATTAATGGACGTTATGCTGCAGCAGCTGGAGAACCGTTGCTAAGGGCAACTGCCCAAGGGATTTACTGGAGAGTGCTGTAACCCCCCATGTCCTGGGTGAAAGCTGCATGGTGCAGCAAGCAGATACGGCCAAGATGGAGGACCTAATGAAACAGTTGACGCTGATGACGGCGACCCAGCAAAAGGTCCATGAGGAGGCCATGAGAGCTCAGGCCAAAACTAATGCTCTCCTGGCGGAAGCCAATCATTTAGCCTTGCAGGAGCAACAGCGGGTTAACCAGCAGCTGTAAGAGCAAGTCCTGGCGGTGGCACAAAGTGTGCAGAGGTCGTCTGGTTCACTCTCCACCACCCGTACCGCGGTACAGGCGTCCTTACAAAAGATGACGCCCACCGATGACATTGAGGCCTGTCCTTGAAAGAGTGGCAGAAAGGGAGAAGTTACCGGCGCATCAGTGGGCTGAGGTAGTAGCGCCTTTCCTGACGGGGGAACCCCAAAAGGCCTATTTTGACCTCGGTGAGCAGGATGCCAAGGACTATACTAAGCTCAAGGGTGAGATCCTGGCACGCTTGGGCGTGGACACCAATGAGCGGGCCCGACGCGTACACGCCTGGACTTTCGCTGACAACCTGCCAGTTCGCTCTCAGATGTACAACCTGTTCCACCTGGTGAGAAAGTGGCTGCAACCGGAGGAGTCGACCCCGGCAGAGATCATGCAAAAAGTGGTTCTGGACAAATTTATCCGCTCGTTGCCCCCGCCATTCAGCGCTGGGTGGGACAAGGGGGCCCCCAGGATGTGGAACAACTTGTGAGCCTCGTCGAGAGGTATAAAGCCACAGAGGACTTATTGCAAGACGTGCCTCCTGGAAGCTCCAACCCTGGGAACAGCAAGTCGACCGGAGCACCTGGTAAGACTGTTCCCTATGTAAAGGGTGTCAAAAGTGTCGCAGGGGAGGCGGCTCAGAGGGGGGATCGTTTGGGACAAAAGAGGAGTCCCAAATGGACAGTCTGGTCCCGGATAGAACCCCAAGGTGACCGAGCCCCCATACTGTGTTGGCGCTGTCATGAGCCCGGGCATATTGCCGCCAACTGTCCACTCACCGTGGAGCCAATGGACTGTGACTCTGCCCGGCGGAGGTCGATGTTCGCACGGCCAGTATGCTCTGCAGGAACGGTGTCAGAGATTGATCGCCCCTTATGCCACTTAAAGGTGAACAACTCTACTGGACTCGGGGAGCTTGGTTACGCTGGTGCACTCCAGCTTGGTCGATCCCACAACCGTCACCGGCCATCGCATGGGCATTGTGTGTGTGCATTGGGACACCAAGGAGTATCCTATTGCCCCTGTAAGACTTGAGATTCCGTGTGGACTTGCCACTCATGAGGTGGGCGTCGTAAGGTCCTTAATGCACACCGTGATCCTCGGGAGAGACTTTCCCCTATTTTGGGACTTGTGGCAAAGCCAAGGGTCGTCTACAAGTAAGGTTCATGATGATGCAAATATGTATGATGTATGTCCCGAACCATTTGACCCTGAGGGTACGGTTCCGGCAGTCGCGGTAACCCAAGAGAATGGGGATAACTTTCCCTTAACGGTACTGGCAGGTAAGACGGAGGTGCAGGACGAAGTGGTTGCCATGCCTGACTTAGAGGTCTCACGTGCCAATTTCGGAACGGAGCAGCTCCGAGACCCCACCTTAGTAAAAGCCAGGGAAAGTGTTAAAGTGATCAATGGGGAGCCTCAATTCCCAGGGGCTGAGGCAGAGTTCCCACACGTTGCAGTCAATCAAGACTTGTTGTATCAGGTTGACAAGGTCCGTGGGGAGATGGTAGAACAGCTGGTGGTACCTCAGTCTTATCGTAGGATGGTCTTAGACCTGGCGCACAAGCATGTGCTAGGAGGTCATCTCGGGAGCGAAAAAACTAGGGAACGCGTCCTTCAGCGGTTTTACTGGCCCGGGGTAGATGGGGATGTAAAATGTTACTGCGAGTCATGCCAGGAGTGTCAAATAACAGCTCCTATGCCCCATTACCAGAGTCCCTTAGTGCCCCTGCCCATTATAAAGGTGCCGTCTGAGCAGATCTCTATGGACCTAGTTGGTCCCTTGGTGAGGTCTGCCCGGGGTCACCAACATATGTTAGTGGTTGTAGATTATGCCACCCGCTACCCCGAAGCAGTTCCTTTGCGCAATACTTCATCAAAGGGTATTGCAAAGGAACTACTTCATATGTTCTCCCGCACGGGTATACCAAAAGAGATCCTGACGGACCAAGGAACCCCCTTTATGTCAAAGGTCATGAAGGAACTGTGTAAGCTGCTGAATATTAAGCACTTACGGACATCTGTGTACCACCCACAGACAGATGGTCTTGTTGAGAGATTCAATAAGACCCTAAAAAGCATGCTAAAAAGGGTAGTCAATAGGGATGGGAAGGATTGGGACTGTCTGCTGCCATATTTAATGTTTTCAATCCGGGAAGTCCCACAATCCTCCACTGGGTTCTCTCCCTTTGAGTTAGTTTATGGTAGACATCCACGGGGGCTCCTTGATATAGCCAAGGAGACCTTGGAGCACGAATCCACTCCATACTGGAGTGTTATTGAACACATCTCACTCATGCAACATCGAATTGTGGCGGTCATGCCCATTGTTACATTTACAGCAGGCTCAAGAAGCCCAAAGCGGGGTATATAACAGGTCCGCCAAGGTGAGAAGCTTCAACCCTGGGGATCGGGTACTAGTGTTGGTGCTCACCCTAGAAAGTAAATTCCTAGTGAAATGGCAAGGGCCCTATGAAATAATCGAGAAAGTCGGAGAGGTAAACTATAAGGTGTACCAGCCGGGCAGGTGGAAGCCAGAACAGTTGTACCATGCAAATCTAATTAAGCCATGGAAGGACAGAGAAACCCTGACTGCAGTGAGCGCCCCCCATGGCGGGGTCCCAGAGGTGTGTGTATCAGGGTCCCTGTCTAAATCTCAACAGCAAGAGCCTAGGGAATTGATCCAACATAATTCGGACGTGTTCTGCGATATACCAGGGCGTACTGGCGTCATAAAACTCAACATTGTAACTGAGCCAGAGGTAAAGGTGCATTTGAAACCGTACAGGATTCCAGAAGCCCACAGACGAGCCATTTCTGAGGAGGTCAAGAAAATGCTAGACCTCGGGGTAATTGAAGAGTCGAAAAGTGAATGGTCCAGCCCGATCATGCTGATACCAAAAACTGATGGCTCTCTGCACTTCTGTAATGACTTCCAGAAGTTAAATGACGTATCAAAATTTGATGCATACCCAATGCCAAGAGTGGACGAGTTAATTGAGAGACTGGGTCATGCCAGATACTTTTCCACTCTCAACCTTACTAAAGGTTACTGGCAGGTTCCCCTTACAGAAAGGGGCGAAAGAAAAGACAGCGTTTGCCACACCCGACGGGCTGTTTCAGTACATCTGCTTACCCTTTGGTTTGCATGGAGCTCCAGCAACCTTCCAAAGATTGATGGATGTCATACTCAAACCCCATCGTCAGTATGCATCAGCGTATTTAGATGATATCATGATCTTTAGCGAGGACTGGGACAGCCATCTACCTAAGGTACAGGCAGTACTCAACTCCCTTACAAAAGTGGGGCTCACAGCAAACCCAAAGAAGTGCGCCATAGGCCTCGAAAAAGCACGATACCTGGGGTATATAATAGGCAGGGGTATTATAAAACCCCAGGTTAATAAAATTGAAGCAGTTCAGGACTGGCCACAACCCACAACTAAAAGGCAGGTGAGAGCCTTTTTAGGCATTGTAGGGTACTATCGGCGGTTCGTGCAAAACTTTGCTAGCGTAGCAGCGCCCCTAACAGACTTGACCAAGAACAATAAGTCAGTCATGGTCAAGTGGAACCCTGACGCAGAAAAGGTGTTTCAGGAGTTAAAACGGGCACTCTGTAGACGTCCTGTGTTGGTCACACCCAACTTTAAAAGGGAATTTATGGTTCAAACAGATGTGTCCGATGTGGGACTGGGAGCAGTTCTGTCCCAAGAAGTAGAGGGAGAAGAACATCCCGTAATTTATCTGAGCAGGAAGCTCACGCCACCCGAAAAAAATTACAGTATTATTGAGTAGGAGTGCCTAGCCATCAAGTGGGCCCTTGAATTCCTAAAATACTACCTTCTAGGTCGGCACTTCAGGCTGATCACAGACCGCTTTCTTTTAACCTGGATGTCACAGGCAAAAGAGAGAAACGCCAGAGTCACTAGGTGGTTCCTGACGCTTCAAAACTTCAGTTTCTCTGTCGAACACAGGGCAGGAAAGCTACAGGGCAATGCAGATGCCTTGTCTAGGACGCCTTGTATGGCTGCTAAAGGTGTCCGACCCCACAGGCTCGAACAGAGGGGGAGGGTATGTGAGACAGTGACGAGCAAAGTACTGGAGGGCAGATATATTTCGCCTAGGATGCTCTCCTATGAGGTTTTAGCAAGCACGTGGGCAGATACGTGCCACCGAGCAGCCTGGGCTCAGTGGAGGAAGCCGGCAGTTGTGTGTCAGTAGCATTAAGTTACTGACACGTTGTAGTTGGTAAGTGGCTCCAAGCCGCATAATCCGGGCTGGCTTTTCCTGGAGTGGTCAAAGTGAAGGGTGGGATGGCCACTCCCATGTACCAGGTGAGGCTAGTACCAGGCCTTATAAAGCCTGGACCTGCCGGTCCTTTGAGAGGTGTGTTGAGACCTCTGCAGCTCTGAGAGCCAGGCTAGCTGTGCGCAGCAAGTGTTTGTTTTTGCAAGTGAGTAGTCAGGGTCGGTCTATGTCTAGTAAGTGCTCAGACGAGCAGGAGTTACTTCATGTTGGCCTGGTGGTAAGGCCTGTTTTTCTTTGTTCTGTGCTGAAATAAACCCAGGCGAAGCCTGGACTACGAACTTTATCCAGAGTGTCACTGTCTCTGACTGTTAACGCCCAGATTGCTACCTATCCTAACACTAAGCCCTCACAATATACAGCTGGTAAAAGTTATACATCTCCCTGTATATAATTATAGAGACCTTACTGGAAGGTATAACCTGGGTATCTCCTGTATATAATTATATAAATACAGTTGATATAAGTTATACATCTCCCTGTACATAGTGATATGGAGTATGCTGGTATAACCTGGGTATCTCTTGTATATAAATGCAAACAATTAAAAAACGTATCAAAAACATGTGGGTTTTTTTTGTCAGTAGTTTATGCAGTTTCTTATAAACAAATGTGGTTTTTGAATATCGTATGCAGTTTTTAATGTGTTTTTTAATCGTGGTTCAAAAATACAACAAAAAGCATGAACGTAGCCTAAGGGGCTACAAGCAAATTTTCATGTGGTCCAGGAAATGAGCCATGTTTGGAAAGCTTGTGCCAAGAGGTTAGATTATGTATGTAAATTCATTTTGCAGCTGTATGCAGCACAATTTAGGTATGAGCACCTGTACAGGAGTGGAGGGGGGGGGGGGGGGGCGAGGTGTACTTTTGCACCCGGGCCCCTGAGCCTTTAGTTATGCCCTTGACTTAGACTATTTCTAAAGCACAGGTGTCAAACACAAGGCCCGCAGGCCTGCTGCCTCATTTTATGTGGCCCGTGGCGTGCCGACAACGCCCACCACTGTAGCGATTACCAGCTGGGCTGCTGCAGCTCCTCACTGGTAATCACGCTGGCAACGCTGATCCCGACACACACTTTGATGTCAGTGTGCAGCCAGGATCCTCCTCCCCCTGAGGTCCCTGCTCCTCAGTGCCGCAGGAGAGGACTCAGGGAAGAAGCGTGCGGGGTGCACACTCTGACGTCAGAGTGCATCCGGGCTCAGCACGAGCAGAGGGGGAGCAGCGCTGACAGCAAGGAGGGGGTAAGTATATGGGTTGGAGGGGAACTATTATTACTGAGAGGGGGTTAATATTACTGAGTGGGGTTAATATTACTCAGGGGGGTTAATAATACTGTGGAGGTTAATATTACCGAGGGGGGTTACTATTGCTATGGGGTTATTATTACTGACAGAGGTAATATTATTACTGAGGGGGGTTAATATTACCGAGGGGGGTTAATATTGCTATGGGGTTAATATTACTGACGGGGATAATACTATTACTGAGGGGGGTTAATATTAATATGGGGTTATTACTACTGAGGGGGTTATTATTATTACTCTTGGGGTCGCTATTACTACGGGGGCCACTGTGGGGGTCGTTATTACTACTGGGGCCACTGTGGGGGTCACTATTACTAATTTGGCCACTGTGGGGGTCGCTATTGCTAATTGGGCCACTGTGGGGGTCGCTATTACTAATTGGCCCACTATGGGTGTCCATATTATTACTGAGGCAACTATGAGGGTCACTATTATTACTGGAGCCACTATGAGAGTCACTATTTTTACTGGGTCTACTATGAGAATCACTATTTTTTACTGGGGCCACTTTGAGAGTCACTATTACTACTGCGACCACTATAGGGGTCACTATTAGTACTGCAACCACTATAGAGGTCACTATTAGGGCTCGTTCACACAGGCGTAATCGTATTTCGGTCGCACAAATACGCTGTGTAATTGAAAATCGCTTATGCCTGCATATTTTAGCACGCAAAAAAAGAACGCAGATGGGCTCACTGAAATAGTGCGCAAATATGCAGTGAATACATAGGTTTCCCGCACAATCACTGCATATTTGTGCGTCCCATTCACTTCAATAGCCCATTGGGGTGCTTAGTATGCAACAAAATAGGTCATGCTGTGTGAAAGATACATTCATGTGAATTAACTCATTGAAATCAATGGCTTCTATTTACTGCATATTATGTGCGCAAATACGCTTGTGTGAACAGGCCATTACTATACTGACTTACAATCAGCCCTTTAAGGGCTCAGTCACACGGGCGCATTAGGGCGCTGATGCGCCCGTCTTCCTGCAGGATAAGATGGCCACACCACAGGTTCGGAGAAAGAACACATGGCCGACTCCATTGCCGGTCATGTGTTCTTTCTTCCAGCACTGCGGTGAGTCGTCCGCACCTGCAGTGTGGCCGTCTTCTTCATGCAGGACGACAAACTCATCGGCGCCTGGATGCCCCGTGTGACTGAGTCCTGAAGGTCACCATAAGCCTGATGTGGCCCTCGGTGCAAATCAGTTTGACACCCCTGTTCTAAAGTAACGGTCTGGGGTTCCACACATCGAAGGCCAAATCCCGATTGGTGGGGTGAATGGATGAAAACCAGGAATCCCCAGCTGTGGCCTCTGAATCGAGCCGTAAGTCAAATAAGTTCTAAGGCACAAAGGATCCACTTCTGCTACATAACAATTATCTACTACAATTAAAGGGCCATTCTGGCTAAAGCATATTTTTCCATCTCTGCTCCCATCACCAGATTGCTTGTCACACTCTGGTCATTTTCTATGTATATTGTAATGACTTCCATGCAGGGGTGTAACTATAGAGGATGCAGGGGATGCGGTTGCACCCGGGCCCAGGAGCCTTGGGGGACCCATGAGGCCTTTCTTCTCCATATAGGGAGCCCAGTACAATGAATAAAGCATTATAGTTGGGGGTCCCGTTCCAGGTTTTGCATTGGGGCCCAGGAACTTCAAGTTACGCCTCTGCTTCCATGCAGTGCAGGCTCCATGTTAATGTTGCTTTCCCTTTCACAGCAATACCATGATGCATCAACATAGCATTACATAATCAGATACAGCCTATACAAGCTCTCCAACACTACCATTACATCTTTAGGCCTAATTCTCACGGGCGGATTTCTGCCGCGTATGACACGGCGGAAATCCGCGGCGTTACCCCGCAACTATTAGGTTCTATTGAACCTAATAGTGCAGAGCTCGCGGTGCGGAATTCCACCGTGGAATTCCGCCCCTTGAAAGTACACGTACATGCCGCGGGCGTACGCGCGGATGGCTTCCATTGCAGTCAATGGAAGCCGTCTGTCACGGTATCTTCCGCTGTAGCACAGCAGAAGATAGCGTGAAAACGCTTCTCCGCCCACCGACGCCCGCATCATATGATGCGTCCGGTGTGTCATGCGCTGCACTGCACGGGTTGCGGGACGTTGGGCAGCGGATCCGAAGGTGAGTATGGGGTCTCTGGGGAGGGGGGCGTAATTCCGCTTGCGGAGCCCGTCACGGCCCTGGGCACTAGGCCTTATTCTATATTCAGCTAAATAAGCTACAGTCCTGAATTATACAGTGAGGAGGATGGGTGTGATCTCCTTTGTTATAACTATGTGTCAGGCACCTCTAATCATCATCAGTAACTGTGATAGGAATGTTGCATCCCCATCTCGGCAGTTTCTACTGGGGCCACTATGGGGGCTACTATTATTTCTGAGGCCACTGTGGGTGTCATTATTGCTACTGAGGCTACTGTGGGGGGACACTATTGCTTTTCAGGCTACTGTGGGGATCACTGGTACTACTGGGGCTAATGTGGGGGTCACTATTACTATTAGGGGCAATATACAGAGACAATATTATGACTGGGGCTGATATAGGGGACACTATTGCTAGTGAGGCCACTGTGGGGGTCACTATTACTACAGAGACTAGTGTGGGTTCACTATTACTACTGAGGCCATTGTGGGTGACACTATTATTACTGGGGCCACTGTGGTGGTCACTATTACTACTGAGGCCAATATAGGGGACACTATTACTACAAGGGTTGATATAGGGGGTCAATATTGCTATTGATGCCACTGTGGGAGTCACTATTACTACTGAGACCACTGTGAGAGTCACTATTGCTCCTGGGGCCACTGTGGGAGTCACTATTACTTTTGAGGTCACAGTATTGCTACTAAGCCCAGAGTAAAAATCATACATCGTGATAAGCCCTTCCCCCTGACCACACCCGTTTGTACTGCTTTGACCTTTGGAAAATCTGGTCACCTTACACTAGCTCACTTATATATACTGGAAGGAGAGCTACATAATAAACTTAAAAAATCACTGCAATGGCCCTATAACCCCTTAACTCTACTGGACATAAGTTTATGTCCTAGTGGTGGTATACTTAATGGAGCAGGACATAAATTGCGTCCTGTGGATGGCACAGGTTCAGAAGCTGAACCCACGCCATCCCGCAGCAGAAGCCAGCTATGACTGATAGCTGGCCTCCCGCTGCAATAACAGGTAATAACGGTGATCCCTATTGCTAATCCCTACATGCCACGATCTATGTACATTGTGGCAGATAAAGGGTTCACAGAGGGAGCATCACTGGGCCAAGAGGAAGCAAGATACTTGTTTCCCAGCTTGCCATTGCCTATGATCGCTATTGTAAGCAATGAGGTATTGCAGTACAGAAGTACTGCAATGCATAATCATAGTGATCCCAGCTGTCATGGTTCAATTCACGTACAAGGACATGAAAAATATCAAACAAAATTTAAAAAACTACTTTTTTTGTGCATTTTCCCGTACTTGTAAAAAAATTAAAAATGTTAAAAAAATTTCAAATATTTGGTATCATCGTATTTGTAACGAGTCACGACCTGTACAATAAATTGAACTGCACAAAAAAACTGTGATAAAAACCCTTAAAAATTTTGGCAAAATGTTTACTTTGTTCATTTTGTCTCCCAAAAAAACACAAAAAACATTGAAAAAGCCAACTCGCCATGAGTTGTACCAAAATGGTACAAATATAAACAAAAGCCCATCATTCAAAAAACAAGCCCTCAAGAGCTTTGTCCATTGAAAAGTAAAAAAGTTATGGGACCTCGAATGCAATGATATAGAAAAATTAATAATTGTCAAAAAATGTTTTTTATTATTGTGTAGAAAAACCTAAAAAACCTTTCTCTCCTTGCTTTCTAAAAAATAAATACAATTTTTGCACCCAAAACGGTACCAACGAAAACTACAGTTCACCACTCAAAAAACAAGCGCACATACGGCCATGTTGACGGAAAAATTAGAAAGCTATGGCTTTTGAAAAGTGGAGATGAAAATACCAGAAAATCGCTGTCGTCCTTTGGGCCAAAATAGGCCCTGTCCTCAAGGGGTTAAGCAGAACGCTACCATCTTACACTATTATATTGGTACTGGAACTGCGCTGCCCACTTAGCCACGTAATCTATATTTTGGCTCTTATGTAATAAACAATGGGACTTCTGAGGAATTGTTCTTCATTTAAAAAAAATATTAAAGGGAATCTGTGGGCACCTTTTAGCCCCGTAAACTAATCTTATGGCCTCACAGTAGTTCCCCTCTGAGTCCAGGAATGTAGGTTTTAAGCTCACTTTCTCCGCCGTTCGCCAGTGCATTGAGTAGTAACATTAGATTGGGAGGACTACTTAGTGAGGTGCTCAATGTACTGCAGCGGCTTGTCTGAGCGCTGACACCGAGGGAACAACAGGGAAGTATAAGGCTAATTTCACACAAACATATTTGCGGAGGCTTTTCCACACGTGAACAATTCGCCAGTATAACGCGACCAAGCAATGCCTTTGCTTTCAATGGCGTCATTCAGACTTACCTTTTCTTCCAAGGAAAATATTTGTGCGAGCAAAGATAGGACCTGCTCTATCTTTGTAGGATGCATCTTTTATACGGGCCGTGAAAAGGTACGTCTTGCCCTGTCTTTGTCCGGATTATGCAGACCTCTATGGCAGCTGAAAAAAAGGGAGGGGGAGGAATTTAACATGCCTACAACATAGGAAAAATAAGACAACTCGCCATGATTAGGCATTTAATTTCCATTCCAAGCCTTTCTTTCCGGTCGTTGCTTGCGATGGTTCAGCGTGTTTTTTTACATATGCGCTGCAGCGCACGGTTTGAGTGGCTTTAAATACGCCAATTAAGATCAAGAGATGAGCTTTGTAATTCATTCATGTGTTAATACATTCCGTACGAGCGAACGTATTTATGCATAGGTTCGTGTGAATAAGCCCTAAGGCTGGCTTCACAGGGGCCTATTTGCGCGCACAATATGCAGAGAATAGAACCTATTGATTTCAATTGCATCATTCATATTTCTGTATTTTGCGCATACATTTTGGTTGCTCAAAAAAACATGGGGTGTCTGCAAATGCATGCGCAATACACAAGGAGATGCATGAAACACTGCGTAATTCCACTGGGAAAAAAAACGTACAGATAGTCTTCTACTTGCGAACGTTCGAGTTACGAACTTTGTAAGATAAGAACTATCTGTCCTGCACAGCATAATGTAATGCTATGGCATTACATCATACTGTGCAGACACCGGACAGGCTTCTATTAGAGATGAGCGAAGACACTCATCCGAGCTTGATACTCATTAGAGTATTAGGGTGCTCGAGATGCTCGTTACTCAAGACGAACACCACGGGGTATTCAAGTCAATTTCATCTCCCTTCCCCGCATGTTTAGTGCCATTTTCTAGCCAATAAACATGCGGGGACGGCATTACCACTTCCTGCTGTGATGTACCAGCCCTCTGCCCGCCAACAGCAATGAGTGGCTGGCGGGATCAGGTGACCGCTGAGTACTTAAACTGGTCCCGCCCGCAGCTCGCCTCAGACGCATGCTGGCAGAGGTTAGGGAAAGAGCTGATGCTAATATAGGGAAAGTGTTAGAGTAGGATCCTCTCTTCAAGAACCCCAACGGTGCTTCTTAGGGCTACTCCTCATTGTGTGCATTACTGTTGGGGCCGGCGGGGAGCAGTAGCGCACCGATTTTTTTTTTTAAGCATCTAGGCCATTACAGCTATACTGTAGTGTGTGTGCTGTGCATTGGGCAGAGGTCTCATCGCTAAATAGTACGCAAACATTTCCTGGACCACTGCAGATCATTTCAGCTATACCGTTCCATGTGTGCAGTGCCTTAGGCAGAGGTCTCACTCTCATCGCTAAATAGTAAGCAAATATTTCCTGTGCCACTGCAGATCATTTTAGCTATACCGTTATATATGTGTGCAGTGCCTTAGGCAGAAGTCTCATCGCTAAATAGTACGCAAATATTTCCTGGGCCACTGCAGATCATTGCAGCTATACCATTCTATGTGTGCAATGCCCTAGGCAGAGGTCTCACTCTCATCGCTAAATAGTACGCAAATATTTCATGGGGCACTGTAGATCATTGCAGCCATACCATACTATGTGTGCAGTGCCTTAGGCAGAGGTCTCATTGTCATCGCTGAATAGTATGCAAATATTTCCTGGGCCACTGCAGAACAGCATTTCACAGATACTATTCTCTGTGTTGGGTGAAGTAGCCACGGTTATTCACACTTTCCGCTGGCTGTATAGCTTTCTGACCCTGTGCAGAGCGTGTCACAATAACTTTTTCTTGGGTGTGGTGAAGTAGCCCCAGTTAGCAGCACTATCCACTGGCTGTATAGCTTTCTGCCCCTGTGAAGAGCATCTCACAATACCCTTTCCTTGGGTGCGGTGAAGTAGCCGCAGTTATTCGCACTATCCACTGGCTTTAGAGTTTTCTGCCCCTGTGCAGAGCGTCTCGCAATATGTTTTTCTTGGATGCGGTGAAGTAGCCGCAGTTAGCAGCACTATCCACTGGCTGTATAGCTTTCTGCCCCTGTGCAGAGCATCTCAAAATACCCTTTCGTTGGGTGCGGGGAAGTAGCCGCAGTTAGCAGCACTATCCACTGGCTCTATAGCTTTCTGCCCCTGTGCAGAGCATCTCAAAATACCCTTTCCTTGGGTGTGGTGAAGTAGCCGCAGTTCGCAGCACTATCCACTGGCTGTAAAGCTTTCTGCCCCTGTGCAGAGCATCTCACAATACTCTTTCCTTGGGTGCGGTGAAGTAGCAGCAGTTATTCGCACTATCCACTGGCTTTAGAGTTTTCTGCCCCTGTGCAGAGCGTCTCGCAATACGCTTTTCTTGGGTTCGGTGAAGTAGCCGCAGTTAGCAGCACTATCCACTGGCTGTATAGCTTTCTGCCCCTGTGCAGAGCATCTCAAAATACCCTTTCCTTGGGTGCAGGGAAGTAGCCGCAGTTAGCAGCACTATCCACTGGCTGTATAGTTTTCTGCCCCTGTGCAGAGCATCTCCCAATACCCTTTCCTTGGGTGCGGGGAAGTAGCCGCAGTTATTCGCACTATCCACTGGCTTTAGAGTTTTCTGCCCCTGTGCAGAGCGTCTCGCAATACGCTTTTCTTGGGTTCGGTGAAGTAGCCGCAGTTAGCAGCACTATCCACTGGCTGTATAGCTTTCTGCCCCTGTGCAGAGCATCTCAAAATACCCTTTCCTTGGGTGCAGGGAAGTAGCCGCAGTTAGCAGCACTATCCACTGGCTGTATAGTTTTCTGCCCCTGTGCAGAGCATCTCCCAATACCCTTTCCTTGGGTGCGGGGAAGTAGCCGCATTTATTCGCACTATCCACTGGCTTTAGAGTTTTCTGCCCCTGTGCAGAGCGTCTCGCAATACGTTTTTCTTGGGTGCGGTGAAGTAGCCGCAGTTAGCAGCACTATCCACTGGCTGTATAGTTTTCTGCCCCTGTGCAGAGCATCTCCCAATACCCTTTCCTTGGGTGTGGTGAAGTAGCCGCAGTTAGCAGCACTATCCACTGGCTATATAGCTTTCTGCCCCTGTGCAGAGTGTCTCACAATACCCTTTCCTTGGGTGTGGTGAAGTAGCCGCAGTTAGCAGCACTATCCACTGGCTATATAGCTTTCTGCCCCTGTGCAGAGCATCTCACAAAACCCTTTTCTTGGGGGGGGGGGGGTTGAGGTAGCCTCAGTTACCAGCACTATCCACTGGCTTTCTAGTTTTCTCCCACTCCATAGAGCCTCTCTTCTCTACAAGTCTCTATGAGTGGTCAATGATCCCTAGGTATCAGCGCAAGATAGCGGTCTAATTTTTCCCAGTCACAGCATAGAGCCTCCGGTATCTACAAGTCTCTGTGCGCGGTGAATTAGCCCCAGTTCTCAGCGCTGTACGGTGGGGTAATTTGTGCAGCAGCAGGACAGGTTGGAAGAGGCAGTGGGGTGGCCAGGGGGAGAAGCAGGCCCAGAGCCAAGAATCCGCCAACTGTTTCCCACAGCACCCTCTCGCGGCAAGCCTCCATGCAGACGGCTAGGTGTTCAAATGTGTGGATGTTTTTAAGTAAGAGCGCGGACGACTAACGAACAGTGGTGTGCAACCTGTTCCGTACCAAAATCAGCCGGGGAGCCACCACTACCAGCCTGACCACCACCAGCATGCGCAGGCATATGATGGCCAAAAATCCCACAAGTTGGGACGAAGGCCATTCACCGCCTCTGGGTCACACCACTGCCTCTTCCCCTATGCCACAACCTGCCACACTGATCTAATTCACCTCCCAGGATGCAGGCACGAGCGCTTCCTGGCCTGCACCCACACCCTCACCTCCACAGTCCTTCACTCCATTCAGCAATGTCTCTCAGTGCAGCGTTCAGCTGTCGCTAACACAAGCGTTGGAGTGAAAGCGGAAATACGCCGCCACCCACCCGCATGCACAAGCTTTAAAGGAGATGTCTCGAGGAAGCAGTGAAATTTTTTTTTGCCCAGTCCCCCTAATTAAGCATACATTACTAAGCCCCCCTGTAAATGACTTTTCTAGCTGGTTTCCACTTACAGTTCCAGCGTTTCAGCAACTTATAAAAATTTTCCCAAGATGGCCGCCGGCTCTTTTCCCTTCGCTTGCTGTAGCCCGACGTGCGCGCTCCCGAGACGCTACCAGCTGTGTCTCCCTGACAACCAGACGCCATGCAGCCGCCGACCGGACCCCTGGATTCAACGCGGCCGACCACGGCACACAGTCACCCACCGCCAGGCAGCAGGTAACCGGCGCAGCCCCCCCCGGCTGAGCGGCAGCCCCCCCGGCCCAGCGACAGTTCCCCCGCCCCAGCGACAGTTCCCCCGGCCCAGCGACAGCCCCCCCCGGCCCAGCAACAGCCCCCCCCCGGCCCAGCGGCAGCCCTCCCCGGCCCAGCGACAGTTCCCCCAGCACAGCGACAGCCCCCCCGGCCCAGCGACAGCCCCCCCGGCCCAGCGACAGTTCCCCCCGACACAGCGACAGCCCCCCCCCGGCCCAGCGACAGTTCCCCCAGCCCAGCGGCAGCCCCCCCCCCCGGCCCAGCGACAGTTCCTTTCCCCCGGCCCAGCGACAGTTCCCCCGGCCCATCACTTACCTGGGCGGCTTCTCGGCTGGGCTGCTGGGCTTCTCGACTGGGTGGCTCTGCACCTTCCTCAAACAGAGGATGGTACAGAATGGCCGCTCCAGAGCAGTGACAGCTCGTCTGCGCATGCGCAGAAGAGCTGTAGCGGGGAGCACACTGAAGCGGCTCGTGCTGAAAGGAGAAGACCGGACTGCGCAAGCGCGTCTAAAAAAGCAAGCCGCCAGCGAATTTAGACGGAACCATGGAGATGAGTACGCTAGCAACGGAGCAGGTAAGTGAATAACTTCTGTATGGCTCATAATTAATGCACGATGTATATTACAAACTGCATTAATATGGCCATACAGAAGTGTATAACCCCACTTGATTTCGCGAGACAACCCCTTTAAACGTGCAGATTGCCAAATTAATTAGCCTGGAGATGCTGCTGTGCAGGCTTGTGGAAACGGAGGCTTTCAAAAACATGATGGCGGCGGCAGTCCCGCTCTACTCGGTCCCCAGTCGCCACTATTTTTCCCCGCCCCACACCAGCACGTCTCCCGCAACATTAATCGTGCCCTCACCAACGCAGTTACTGGAAAGATCCACTTAACAATGGACACGTGGACAAGTACTGGCGGGCAGAGACACAATATCTCCCTGTCAGCACATTGGTTGAATTTGGTGGAGGCTGGGACAGAGTCAGAGCATGGGACCCCTCACGTGCTACTCACACCAAGAATAGCGGGTCCTACCTTGGTGCTGGTATCTGCGGCGTATTATCCCACCTCCTCCAAAACCCCCCCCTCCTTCTCCTCCGCCACCTCTACCTCTCAATTAAGAAGTGTGAGCACGTTGCCAGCAGTCGGTAGCGCACGGCAGCACTGCTACAAATCACATGGTCTGGGGCTCATTCAGACGAATTTAATGAATGGCTGATTACTGCCTCTGATTGGCTGAGTTCTCTGACCAATCAGAGGCAGCGCTCAGCTGTCATTCAATGAATAGCTGATCGCTCACTCTGATTGGACACAGCGCTCAGCTAATCAGAGGCTGCGCTTTCAGGAGGCAAGGACTTTTCAATCCCCGACCCCCAGATACAGATGCAGACTGATAGGGATGGGGAGAAGAGCCGAATAGCGGTTCAGGAAGGGGGGGAACATTTTTTTTTCTTTTTTCACAGCTAGGGATGATTTTCAGGGTAGGGCTTATATGTCTAGCACCCCTTCTGAACATCATCACTGCAGGGGTTGCCTTCATCCCATTGCTTTCAACGGGGTGGCAGCAGCGCTGGCCCCATTGAAAGTAATGGGATAGCAGTGACAGGATTCTTTCATCCCAGCTGCAGCCCCCTCATCACTGAACACTGTGACAGTCCTGTCAACAATCTCCTGCTTTGTTTACAGGTTGCCATAGAGACCATCGGCTTGTCAGAAGCAAGCCGATGGTCTCTGTGGCAGGGAGAGCTAGCGCTTGGCTGTGAGAGGACAGCTAGGTACTAGCTCTTACAGAAGAGATCATAGAAAACCTCCGATCTCTGCTGTGTTAACCCTTTACATGCTGCAGTCTATGTGACTGCAGCATGTAAAGGGCTGTCACTGCATCATGTAAAGGGCTATTACCATCGGCCCCCCAGAATGTGATCAGGGGTCCTGATGGGTCCCTGTGGAAGTCCCCTAAAGGGACAAAAAAAAAAAAATTTAAAAAAATAAAAATAAAAAAGGTTAAAAATTATTTAAAAAATTATAAAAGCACTTGTCTCCCTTTACTTTGTAAAAAATCAAAAATACAATCACACATGTGGTATCCATGCGTCATAATGACCCAGAGAAGGAAGTTAATACATTATTTAACCCCTTAATGACATGGCCCCTTTTTTTCTTTCTTTCCTCCCCCCTGTTTAAAAAATCACAACTTGTCCCGCAAAAAACAAGCCCTTATATGGCCATGTCAATGGAAAAATGAAAAAGTTATGGCTCTTGAGACGCAGCTGCAAAATTAGTTGAAATTCAATGATTAGAGCATTTTAAAAAACCTGCCCTGGTGGGCACGACAGGGTGGTAGGAAACCCGCCACTCAAGAGGTTAATGCCCTGTAGATTAAAAGGATCATACTATGCAGCATTACACATAAAAACGATATTCTGCTAACCTTTTTATTCCTTATCTTCTCCTTGTAAAGCTGACCTAAAGATGGCGCCACCAGGGTACTTCCCATGATGCGCTGCTCTCTCTCCTCTTGAGCGTGCGCGCTCCTGACGACGCCGGTCACATGACTGAAAGACTGGCGTCATTAAGAGAGGCGCGTGCTGTGATGGGAAAAGCAATATCAAGCTGTGAGTGACGGCCTGATATCGCTCTCTCCATCCATGTGAGTCTCCTGGATGCACGGCGTTTCATGTGAAAACAGCCACGTACCCCTGCGGGGAATCCCTTTACTGCTTTCAACGGGGCCGGCAGCCGCGCGGGACATCGCCTGTCTTTTCAATGCGGCCAGCGGCAGCCCCGGGTACGGCGGGGATGAAGGAATCCTCTGCCACAGCTGTGACAGCTGTGGCAGAAGTGCAGCATGCTATCCCATTGCTTTAAATGGGATCGGCGTTGCTGCCGATCCCATTAAAAGCAGTGGTTTTTGGAAAACCCTGCAGCATGATTTTCGGGGAAGGGCTTGAAATATAAGCCCTTCCCTGAAAATCATCAATAAGTGGTAAAATTTTTTTTTTTAAAAGTACTCACCTATCCGCTGCTCACACGCGTCCTCCAGCTGGCTCCCCGACACTGCTATTGGCTGAGCGCTCAGCCAATTACAGATAGTTCTTAGCTATTCATTCATGAATAGCTAGGATAGTGCTATTTATGAATGAATAGCTAAGCACTATTTGTAATTGGCTGAGCGCTCAGCCAATAGCTAAGCACTAGCTGCTATTGGCTAATCGCTCAGCCAAGCAGCACAGCCCTTTCAGGAGGCAGGGATTTTTAAATCCCCGCCTGCTGAAAGTGCTGGATAGCAGTGTTGGGGAGCCAGCCAGAGGACGCGTGTGAGCGGCGGATAGGTGAGTACTTTTTTTTTTTTTTTACATTTTTTTACCACTTATTGATGATTTTCAGGGAAGGAAGGGCTTATATTTCAAGCCCTTCCCCGAAAATCATGCTGCAGGGTTTGCCAAAAACCACTGCTTTCAATTGGACCAGCAGCAGCGCCGATCCCCTTGAAAGCAATGGGATAGAATGCTGCACTTCTGCCACAGCTGTGGCAGAAGTCCACGGTATTCTCCTTATCTTTTTAATGAGGCTAGCGTAGCTGCCGCTTGCCCCATTGAAAAGACTGGCGATATCCCAGTTTCATTGCGGCTTCTTTCTTGCGCTGTGAGGCAAGCGTTTTCACTTGCTCTCGCAGCGCAAGATAGAAAATGTCACCAGTGGGTGTCCGCCCTCAATGGGAGAGCATTGCGATCACTTACCACTGCTGGTGATAGCTCTGACAGGAGATTCCTTCAACTCCCCGGCATGTCCCCTCATCACTGAACACTGTGACATCATTGTCACATCATTATCACATCATTGTCACATCATTGTCACAGTGTCCAGTGATATGGAGACATGCTGGGGAGATGAAGGAATCTCCTGCTACAGTTGTCACCAGCAGGAGCAGGAGATCGCAATGCTCTCCCATTGAAACTATTTAAAAGTGAGAGTATTCCCACAGTGGCCCACACAAACACACAGTGGCCCCCACGATGCACCTACATAGTGCCCCCACAGTGCTCCTACAAGGTGTACCCACAGTGCCACCACATGGTGCACCTAGTTAGTGCCCCCCATGGTGCACTTAGATAGTGGCCCCACAAGGTGCACCTGCACAGTGCCCCCACATGGTGCACACACAGTGCCCCTACAAGGTGCACCTTTATAGTGCCCCCACACAGTGCCCCTATATGGTGCCCCCACATGGTGCACATGCATAGTGTTCCCTTCAGTTCTCCTACAAAGTGCCCCTACATGGTGCCCCCATATGGTGCACAACACGGTGCCCCCATGCTGTTCGCACAGTGCGCCCCCACATAACATAGTATCCCCACAGTGCTCGCCTCCCTGCACAGGCAGGATTACACTGAGAGGAGACACCTATATATAGATAAAACAGGACCCAACATTCACAATAGTCACTGCTCACCTCCTCCCATCACTGCACAGACAGGATTACACTGAGAGGAGACACCCATATGTAAAAAACACAGGAGGCACCATTCACAATAGTCACAGCTCACCTCCTGCCATCCCTGCACAGACAGGATTACACTGAGAGGTGACATCTATATATAGATAACACAGGAGCCACCATTCACAATAATCACAGCTCACCTCCTCTCCTCCCTGCACAGACAGGATTACACTGAGAGCTGACATCTAGATATAGATAACACAAGACCCACTATTCACAATAATCACAGCTCCCCTCCCTGCACAGGCAGGATTACACTAAGCGTGAACACCTATATATAGATAACACAGGACCTACCATTTACAATATTCACAGCTCACCTCCTCCCCTCCCTGCACAGGTAGGATTACACTGAGGTGCTCCCAAATAGTACCCCCATAATGCACCCCCCACATAACATAGTACCCCTATACTGCTCCCGCATAGTGCGCCCCCACATAACATGGAGCCCCATAGCGCTCTCACATAGTGTTCCCACATGGTGCTACCACAGTGCCCCCACATAACATGGTGCTCCCACATAGTGCCCTCACACGGCGTACCCACAGGGCCCCCACATGGTGAACCTACATAGTGCCCCCACAGTGCCTCTACATGGTGCACCTATATAGTGCCCGTCCATACAGTGCCGCCACATGGTGCTCCCATAGAGCCTGCCCACATATCATAGTGCTGCCATATTGCTCCCACATAGTGCTCCCACAGTGTACCCCCACAGTGCACCCCCACATAACATAGTATCCCCACAGTGCTCGCCTCCCTGCACAGGCAGGATTACACTGAGAGGAGACACCTATATATAGATAACACAGCACCCAACATTCACAATAGTCACTGCTCACCTCCTCCCATCCCTGCACAGGCAGGATTACACTGGATGGGAGGCTGGCTGGGTCAGTCATTGGCAGCGCCAGTAATACTACCCCTCACAACTCTTATTGTGCTCCCACATGGTGCTACCACAGTGACTTCACCTAGTGCCTCCACATAACATAGAGCCCCCATAGTGCTCCCACATAGTGCCCCCACATGGTGCTACCAGTGCCCCCCCCCCCCCACAGTGCCCCAACATGGTGATCGTGCAGTGTGCCCCCAACTAACATAGTGCCCCCACATAGCATAGTGAAACACTCCATAATAGCCACAGCAGCATCAGCGCTCCCTCCATATTAGCCTCAGCAACATCACTGCCCCGACAATAGCAGCCGCAGCAGCATCAGTGCTTCCCCAATAGTTGCTCCAGCAGTAATAGTAACCCTCAATAATTGCCCCAGCGGTAATAGTGACCCCCAATAGTTGCTCCAGCACTAATAGTGACCCCCAGCAATTACCTCAGCACTAATAGTGCCCCCCAATAATTGCCCCAGCGGTAACAGTGCCCCCCAATAATTGCAGAAGTGATAGTGACCCCCAGTAATTAGCACTGCTGGGACAATTATTGAGGGGTCACTCACTGCTGGGGCAATTATTGGGGGTCACTATCACTGCTAGGGGAGTCACTATTTTTGCTGGGGCAACTGCCCTAGCAATAATAGTGACCCCCAATAATTGCCCCAGAAGTGATAGTGACCCCCAATAATTGCCCCAGCAGTAATAATATGGGGCTTCACTATCACTGCTGGGGCAATCATTGGGGATCACTATCACTGCTGGGACAGTTACCCCTTAATAATTGCTCCAGCAGTAATTGTGACACACAGTAATTACCCAGCAGTGATAATGACACCAAGTGATCATCACTGCTGTAGCAATTATTGGGGATTACTATCACTGCTTGGGCAATTACAAACCTGTCCCAGTACCGCACCCGAACCGAACAGTGACAGCCCGACAGCGACCACCCCGCCCTCGGCACAACAAGTTATAGCAACAGCCCCCCCTACGGCCACCAACCCGCCCCTGTGCAACAAGTAATGGTAACAGCCCTCCCTACCCACACCCCGTGCGACAAGTTAGGGTAACATGCCCCCCTCCCCCGTGCGACAAGTTTATGTGAAAGTCCCCCCACCCCCTGTGCGACAAGTAATAGTAACAGCCCTCCCTCCCCACACCCCGTGCGACAAGTTAGGGTAACAGGCCCCCCTCCCCCGTGTGACAAGTAATAGTGACAGCCCCCCTCCCCACACTCACCCACGCCCCATGCGACAAGAAATGGTGACATCCCCCCCATGTAACAAGTAATGGTGACAGACCCCTTTCCCCCACCCAACCCCCGTGCGACGGGTAATGGTGACACCCCCACCCCCGAAACGACAAGTAATGGTGACAGCCCACCTCCCCCTACACACCCCCTGTGCAACAAGTAATTGTGACAGCCCCCCATCCCACCACCCACTTTCCCCCGTGCGACAAGTTATGGTGACAGCCCACCCCCCTGTGTGACAAGTTATGGTGACAGACCCCACACCGACACAGCCCCCGCCCCTAGTAATAATACTTACCCTCCAGCTGAGACCGGCGGACCCTCACTGCGAACTGCCGCGCGTACCCGAGACAGCAAGCGCTACTGCGCATGCGCGAAGACACAGGCACGCACTCACAGCCCAAGGAGCGCTACTGCGCATGTGCAAACAAACGGGACGCGAGTCCACAGTTCGACTAGAGGAGAAGACAGAAGAAAGAAATTTGTCGGAACCAGGGACAACAGGACCGTCAACACAAGAAGGGGGCACTCCTGTAAGTATATATCTTCTGTATGGCTCATTAACAATGCACAATGTATATTACAAAGTGCTTTGTAATTGCCATACAGAAGTGCATACATACACTTGTCTTGGCCAGACAACCCCTTTAAGGTTTTTTTTTTTATTTAAATAGATTTTATTTTTGAAATATTTTTTTTAAAAATTAATAATCTTAATTTTTTTGGTCCCCATTGGTGATTTGACCTTGCAACAGTTTGGTCACTTCTACAGTAGCATATAGTATTATTAACGATGCTTTATTGAGAGCTGACTGTGACAGAGCTTAATAGACTGCAATACATGGCAGACCCAGGAACCTTCCCTTGATTCTGGGCTGCCATGTGAACCCATCTGCACCTCACAATACCTTCATGTAGAAGCTCCTCTTTTCATTTTACCCATGAACTCATAACCTTTTTACTCATTTAAATAAAGAAAATATCAATCTCGTAATTGTTCTATCTTCCTTCATTAAATAACATGAGGTATTGGTTTATATCTTGGCCAAAATACGCAAACATGTCAAGTTCCACCATTGTGTTAACTTATCCAGGTCTTAGGGCTTCTTCACATGGCCGTGTTTGTGCACGTTTTTTCATCACTGAAAACTTATTCTTCATTGTGTGGATCCAAATGAACAATAAATAATATATTGAGGAGATGCCAGTGACTGCTCAGTGTGTTTATATATGCACTGGGTATGGTCTGCCAGTAAAACAAAGTCATGTACTGACAATGCAGTGGCATGAATATATGACCTGGCAGATACTCCAACACCCCAAGTGCACCAAACGTACTAACACCACGCTATGCCAATATAAAATCAAAGTGTATGGACAAAGTAGAATGCAATACAGAGGTGTTCGTTTCCACCGCTTTTGGCCAAGATATGTAAGCTCGCAACCCACGTCAAGGGTCCTCATTACCTTGCGAGTTCCCTATCCTAAAAAAAAACAACAAAAAAAAACCAGGCAAACACACGGAAAACAAGCTCCATGCACAGCAGATGTTGCCATAGCCAAATTTCTAGGGGTTGTTTAGTTGTAAACTTTTGGTGGCCTATCATCAGTTTAGGTCATCAATAGTAGAGTGATGTGGATCCATCACACAATACCCTCACCAATTAGCTGTTTACCAGGCCAGGGTGATTGTACACTGAACTGATTTCTGTAGGAAGCATATAGCTCCTTTCGCATTGTAGCGGCCTTGCTTTGTGGTGCAGTCCAAATTCCCTTTGAAAACTGCCCTGGGAATAGAGCTGTCTTCTTTCTGCAGAAATCAGCTGAGTGCTTGACTACATTAACCTATGTCTGTGAATACACCCTGGCGGATATGCTAGCGATGGCCTATTCTAAAGATAGGCTATCAATCATTTGCAAATGGACAACCCCTTTTAATTATGGCCCTACAAGGCAGCAGTGATAATCTCTAAGACACCATGCTGCCCACAAATACATAATAACACAGGCTGAAGAGAGACAATGTCCATCTAGTTCAGCCTGTCCCCCCCCCCCCTGTTGATCCAGAGGAAGGCAAAAAAACCCCAATGAAGCAGAAGCCAATTTAGCCCATTGGAGGAAAAAATTCCTTCCCGACTCCATAATGACAGTCAGAATAATCCCTGGATCAACAGTTTGAAAGTTGGTACAGCAGATCGATGTTATCTATGCAGCAAGACAAGATGCCCAATATTTCTAGCAGTAGAGTAAGAGTTGAAGCATGGAGAATGTCAGCTGAACTGATAAGCCAATGGGGAATGTGGAATGAGTGGTTGTTGAGAAAAGGTAGTAAATTAGATTGATGTTTTCTCAACTTCTACACATTCTCCATCGACTTATCAATTAAGCCCACATTCTCCACGGTCAATATCTTTCCCTTCTGCTCCCAACATGGGGCATCTTCTCCTGCTGTATAGAAAACATCAATGTGCTGAACCACCTTTTGTCACTTTCCACACATTCTACATTCTCCCTCGGCTTGTCATTTAAGTCCATGTTCTATATGCTCAAAATCATTCTCTACTGCTCTAAATGAGGCACATGTCCTGATGCATGAATACCATCATTCTGCTGTACCACCTTATCATGTTAATCCAGAGGAAGGCAAAAAAACCCCAATGAGGCAGAAGCCAATTTAGCCCATTGGGGGGAAAAATTCCTTCCTGACTCCATAATGGCAGTCAGAATAATCCCTGGATCAACATTTTGAAAGTTGGTATAGCAGATCGATGTTATCTATGCAGGAGGACAAGATGCCCAATATTTCTAGCAGTAGAGTAAGATGTGGAGCATGGAGAATGTCAGCTGAACTGATAAGCCGATGTAGAATGTGGAATTAGTGGAAGTGGAGAAAAGGTGGTAAAATAGATTGATGTTTTCCCAACTTCTACACATTCTCCCTTGGCTTATCATTTAAGTCCACAGTCCCCATGATTAAAATCTTTCTCTACTGCTCTAAATGAGGCACATGTTGTCCTGATGCATAAATACCATCATTCTGCTGTACCACCTTATCTTGTTGATCCAGAGGAAGGCAAAAAACCCCCAATGAGGCAGAAGCCAATTTAGCCCATTGGGGGAAAAAATTCCTTCCTGACTCCATAATGGCAGTCAGAATAATCCCTGGATCAACATTTTGAAAGTTGGTATAGCAGATTGATGTTATCTATGCAGGAGGACAAGATGCCCAATATTTCAAGCAGTAGAGTAAGATGTGGAGCATGGATCATGGCGGCTGAACTGATAAGCCAATGGGGAATGTGGAATTAGTGGAAGTGGACAAAAGGTGGTAAAATAGATTGATGTTTTTTCCACTTCTACACAATTTCCCTCGGCTTGTCGTTTAAGTCCACAGTCCCCATGATTAAAATCTTTCTCTACTGCTCTAAATGTGGCACATGTTGTCCTGATGCATGAATACCATCATTCTGCTGTACCACCTTATCTTGTTAATCCAGAGGAAGGCAAAAAACCCCCAATGAGGCAGAAGCCAATTTAGCCCATTGGGGGAAAAAATTCCTTCCTGACTCCATAATGGCAGTCAGAATAATCCCTGGATCAACATTTTGAAAGTTGGTATAGCAGATCGATGTTATCTATGCAGGAGGACAAGATGCCCAATATTTCTAGCAGTAGAGTAAGATGTGGAGCATGGAGAATGTCGGCGGAACTGATAAGCCAATGGGGAATGTGGAATGAGTGGTTGTTGAGAAAAGGTGGTAAAATAGATTGATGTTTTCTCAACTTCTCCATTCCCCTCCCTTCCAATCGCAGGCTTACCTCTTGTTCCTCCCCGCTGATACTGTGCAATGGAAGGGGCGGAGCTAAGCATAGGAGCCCATGCAGCGGCCGATGTTCTTGGACTATCTTTTGGGCCCAATGTAAAAACGCCCGGAGCTATATTGGCTTGGAAATACGCCCGTGTGATCTGATGCATTGGAACACAGGTTGTGTTAAATTGCTGTCTGTCAAGGCTCTGGACGATATTATGGTCATTTCCATATGCGGGGAGCAGCCCATGAATACATTGCGGCAGAAGGAAAGGCTTCTTCACCTCCGTCCAGAAGGGATTTCCAATTCTGAAATCACGTGGGAAACGGCACATTCATCTCCAATATTGTCTTTAACCCAAAGTCTGCCGGCCAATCCAAGGAGCAGACTTGTTGTTCCAGGTACTGAGCCAAAAACTGAAGAGGAAGATACATGGGAGTGCTGGCATAGATCTTGCCCAGTGAGACCAACTTCAGGTTCAGCAGTTGCATCCTGTCGGCAGCATCCATCTCTACGCTGTCCTTCAACTCTGTTTGTATGATTTCCTTCCATATCTGCTGCACCAAGAAAGCATTAGAAAAAGAAGCACATCTAAGGATTGCAAGCTTGCACTCTGAAAGCTGGAATGGGTCTGCAAATTTCTCATACAGAACTGTAAGGTCCATTACCTGTGAATCAAGCTGCGCCGCAGAAGTCTGTGCTGGAGGATGTTGGGAGTATTTCCTGAGTAGCACTTTCTGGATTTCAAGCTGTACTTTAGCGACATCCATTAAGTCTTCCAGCTCATGTATGAGTTCTGAATCTTCAGCACGTCCATACTGGCCATTGGTGGTTCTGGCACACAAGATGGCTCTAGATAAGTATTCAATCCTTCCTTTCAGAGAGATGTTGGGGCTCTCGTAGTCCGCTAGTTTGGCCATCACCCTGGCAGCTTTGATGGGACTTCCCTTCTTCTGGTAGTAACAGAACAATAAATTCATGTAGCGCACTTCGTTGTCCTCATGGTTGGACATGCGCACCAAATGAGACTCCAGAAAAGGTGACTTCAGCTCCAGCAGGACGTCTGTGAGATCAACCTTGATGAGCCAGTTGAATAACACAATATGGAAGAATTCATCTGCAGAGCGCGGAAGCAATTCCAGTATCTGGTGAAAAAGAAGTCCAGAGGGGCCGTGCTTTGTGGTTACTCTTCGGGGAGCAGATTTCCTTTGGTTGACCAGCTCTTGCAGTAAATCAATGATGATTTTGTAGCTGTGCATCTTGGTTTCAAATGCTTGTAAGCCCAACTCATCGCCTTCGGGCTCACCGTTCTTCAGATAGCGCAAACCAAGGCCTTGCGGATCCTTGTTTCCAGCATATGTAAGGCACAGCTGTACTACACCCTCATAAAAACACTGCTGTCTGTACTTGCCACAAACACTAGCCAAGTCAAGAAGGTGACATACTTTCTGGTACTCCTGCAGTGACGCGCGCAGCAATTGTTCTTTATCATACTTGTTGTTGACTTGAAGGGATCGTTGTATAAGTACATAAGCCTTGGACAATATGGCATCTTCACTGCTGTAAAATATCGGGCACATGTGCTGCAGGTAAGAGATCACCTCATCCGTATTTACATTGTGACGGATATGGCAGTCGATCAATGATGCGATGAGAGTCTTGGTCAGCTTCTTCCCCCGGATGACTAGATCTTTAAAGGTCATGTTTTTCAGCTGCTTCTGCAACTCCTTGCGAAGCCCAGACACTACCTGGTGAAAGTAGGGCTCACAGAACTGGTTCCACACCGCTAAGGTTTGGCAGGTCTTCTTGACCAACTGGTGAATTCCTTGAAGGGAGGTCTTCTCCGTTAGCGGGGCCTCAGTGTGACACTCGTCATGTACCTCTTGGTGATGGCAGGTGTTGGTATCACGCTTTAGGAAACTGAAGGCTTTTCCAGAACTGTTCTTCAGCTTCTGCCTTGTGCCGGTGGTCGCCCTGTTGCCACGAGGGACCGTGCTCTCATATTTAGACTTTAGATCTCTGAGGGTGCCCGTTCCAAAATTAAAATTTCTCTCCAGAAATCCTTGTAAGTCTCTGAGGTCTCGTAGAGCTGATTGCAGAAGTTCTCCGGAGATGCCACTATCCATTTTTATGAAGTCACCGTTGTCATTCTTGCATGTTCTTTCGACTATGAGGTCTTTATCCCAGATGAGGTGAATAATGCTGGTAAAATAGATGTAAATCCCATTGTGTCCTCCAGAAAAATGTTGTTGAGTTGAACCCTGGAAGCGTTTATTTGGTATCTGGCTACATGTGGGTAAGGGTGACCCAACAGATATGGTGTTATTTGCCCTGGTGTTATCGGGTGCGGGAAGTGAAGAGTTATTCTTCACCTGCGCTATTCCTCCATATCTGAAAAATACCTCAGTAGCCCAGGTAGACAGCTTCTGATCGGAGGCAGCAGTAGAACACGCAAGGTGTAAACTAGCTGCACAGGCCTGGTCCGGGTGATACACCTTAAAAAGTTGTTCAGTCTTCTGCTCATCTTCATCTTCATAAGCGTCGATGAGAGGATCCTGAAGCTGCTCCACCGGTCTGACCAGAGAGAAGATATGGCTTCCATGTGCGGAGAGCACAACAAACGTCTTGGCTGGAACCATATGTTGTTGGATGGAAGAGTCCTTGACAGACGCAATTACACAGGAATGACCCCGCAGATGTTTTACGGCATGTGTTTCCATTAATTGGTTCTGAAATGGGACGCAGTTATGGTTGATGCACCATAGTTGGTCATAGACGGCGTTTTCAGCAGCTGCCATAAGGAAAACGCCATCGCTATAAAGCACTTGATGGACGTTTGATGGCTTGTCCACGGTGGCAGAGTCTATAAATCCGGGCGGTAGGCGAATATGGACTAAATCCAATCGCCAGGGCTGAGCTGCGGGCCGCTTTGACGGGGCGGATGTAAAGTAAAGGCGGACGCCGGCGCCAGTAATAGCCACCAAGTCACAATTCACAGATTCTGAATCTTCAATGACAGCAATCTGAATGATGGGCCTGAAGAGTGACGGGTCGGCTGTCTTGGCGATCCCTACAGCAGCGGATACGATGGCGTCCTGGAATACTGACGCCTTTTTGGTTATTCCGCTGCCATCTGGACCCAAGTCATAGACCTGTAGTACGCCGCTCTCAGAGCGGGTATACAAGATGTTTCGGCTGTCATCCACAGCGATCTGAACGACGGGGTCATGGCTGCTTAGAAGCCAGGAGGCGAGCAGCACGCCGGCCGCGCTCCGCGTACAGTTAATAATCTGCCACTTGGGGCTAAGCCAGCCGGCTTCAGCCCGGTAGACCACTTCATACAAGCAGCCGGATGTACCAGACAGAAAGATGCGCCCATTGTGTGTGCCGGCGACAGATACGTAGGTATCTTCTGCAGCGGCTGAATACAAGGGCTCTTCTAGCAGCTGGATCTGCCCAGAAGGGTTGTCATGGGGATCTTCAGGCTGCAGACAGCTCACTCCTAATACAACAAGTGTGACCGGAGTGGCAATGATCAGCAGATGGGATGTCTGTGGCTGGACGACACCTTCTTGAGGTCTGACCAGTCCAGCACACACTATTGTGTCCCTGAGGCCACCAAAGCGAGTGACATTCCGGCCGGTGCGGAAGTCCCACAGGAAGAGGTCACTGCTAATGGTCAGCCAAGCCTGGCTGATCTCAGGGAACACTCCCATCATGCAATGAGTGTTCTTCATAGGGTTAAAATAATCTAACATCTCCGGGGGAAGCGGCACTGTGTGCACAGCGCTGACCACCGGGAGTGTGGGGGCGACACCGAGCAGATGAGGGGCCTGCAGAGGGTAATCAGCAGGGGAGTTACCTGACAGAGCAGGGCTGTCCCGAAGGTCCAGGGCGGATGACAAGTCCCTGTAGGCTGAGGCCTCGTGCAGCAGGCGCTGGATCCTCTTCTTGGCTGCGTCCATCGCGTCGTCCATACGGGTTGAGCGCGACTCTCAACTGTCAGTTGAGCCGTGTGCAGTCTGTTGTGACATCAGGTGCGCGCGGGAGGACACGTGACCCGCGGAGCTCGAGCGGGGTTTGACAGCTCACGTGACTCCTGTCTCTTCTTCCTGCAGAACTGCAACACAGAGTAGCCGGGAGGCATATTTGGGATTTCAGCCGCAGTTCAGTAGCAGTGAGCGATTCCAGCGACCTGATTGGTTGTTGGAGACACACCCCCTTTGGAGATGTGCACGTGTGGCCAGGTAGTTAAACAAGCAGCACCACGGCCGTAGGAGGGTCGGCAACTAAGCCCAAGCCTAAACCCTAACCCTAAGGTTGCTTGAATTGCTGAGTTTAGGCAGAACTGGGGAAGAAAAAGTTAATATGCCCTCCGCAGGATTACATCATGGTGAGCGGCTCTGCGGAGCCTCGGAGCTCCTACTGCCGAAGGAGAGAAGCTTCACTCTGCTGCACGTCTGGTGTATGTAGTCTGCTCATATGTGTGTATATTTGCTGTATACTATGTATGTGTTAATATGCTGTATACTATGTATAGTATGTATAGTGTGTGTGTATATATGCTGTATACTATGTATGTGTGTGTATATGGCTGTATACTACTGGTATGTATAGTGTGTATATATGCTGTATACTATGTATAGTATGTATAGTGTGTGTATATATGCTGTATACTATGTATGTGTGTGTGTATATGGCTGTATACTACTGGTATGTATAGTGTGTATATATGGCTGTATAGTCTGTATGTGTGTATATGGCTGTATACTATGTATGTGTGTGTGTATATGGCTATATACTACCGGTATGTATAGTGTGTATATATGGCTGTATACTACAGTGTGCAGTGTGTGTATATATGGTAGTATAATACACTGTGGGCATAGTGTGTATATTCTATATGTAGTACACTGTATATAGATATGCCTGTATACTATGTATAGTGCGTGTATATATGCTGTATACTATGTATAGTGTGTATATATGGCTGTATACTATGTATGTATGTATATATGGCTGTATGCTATGTGTAGTGTGTGTATATATGCTGTATACTATGTATGTGTGTGTATATGGCTGTATGCTATGTATAGTGTGTCTATATGGCTGTATACTACCGGTATGTATAGTGTGTATATATGGCTGTATACTACAGTGTGCAGTGTGTGTATATGGTAGTATAATACACTGTGGGCATAGTGTGTATATTCTATATGTAGTACACTGTATATAGATATGCCTGTATACTACACTGTATAGTTGGTATACATTGTATATGACTATGGTCCCGTGCACACGGGCGGAAATTCCACGGCGGGATTTCTCGCAGAATTTCCGCCCGTGCCCGCCTGCATAGGATTGCTTTGCAAAACGCAATCCTATGCAGACGGCCGTGATTTGTCCGTGTGAAATCACACGCGGTAAACAAATCATGACATGTTCTATTTCTGTGCGGGTCTCACAGAGGCCCACACAGAGATGTCACCCCTGGCACGCCGCCTCCGCTCTGCGCATGTGCCCGCTGGGTGGCAGCCTGCACATCACAGAGAGGAGAAGACGCGGAAGAAGGTGAGCCGCACTGCTCACTGCCGGGGCGCGGGTCGGATCCTGCTGCGAGAATTCTCCGACCCAGCCGTCTGCAGGCGGCCTAAATAATACACCGTGTGCATGCTGTGAATGCACATTATACCTTGTGTGCATACTGTCTGTATATGATGCTCTGGATGTTGTATAACGTTTGTATATGTGTGTTCTATATAAATATTCCCAGCGCTGCAGTGAACGGACTCCAACAGACATATAAATGTGCCGGACCTACTTCACAGGGTGCCTCACACCGAGTGCACCCCTCATCTAAAGAAGCGTTGTATAATCCCCTGGGCCCGCCCCTTCCGCATGGTCCGGACCGCTCGCTGGGGATTTTTATTTAGTTTCTGCTATTGTCTATCTCTCTCCGGTTTATACTTATATATTCTAATTTCCCTCCGTTGCTCTCCATGATGTGATGTCGTAAGGACCGGCGACCAGCATATCTATCACCTCAACCACCCGATTATCTGGTTCTTCCTGCCGGCCTGGATCTTTGACCCACCGGCGCTCCCCAGGGAAACCCGGCTACCGCAGGGTGAGATAAAAATATTATATTTATTAAATTGGTAAATATAAATCCCCCCCCCCCCCACTCTGGGGCGCTGCCTTCTGATCTCTGTTCTGTATATATATATATGATAGAGTATATGTGTCCGACCCCATATTCCTGTGTAGAAGGCGTGTATGGCCGGTGGATGATGGTGCTGTATGTATGGTGTGAGCGCTATGCGCATACGGGTGTTGTGTGTATATATATATATATATATATATATCTATATATATACTGGCTGATATACTCGGCTTCGCCCCAGTTAGTTTGGTACAGAGAACAGGAACCGAGGATTATAGTATGTTCCCCACTTTGCCTGGTTCTTCACGTTACCCAGGAAACACCGCGTGGAGGTGACCGCGTGCTTCCTTGGCTAGAATTGTATGATCCAGTTGTGACCCGTTACTTTTCCTACTTAGGATCTAAGGAACATTTGCGCCAAATGTCATGTTTGTCCTTCATGGGGAGTAAGGCCGCTCTCACACAGCCCGCTATTTACTGCGATGCTTAATCGCGGCACAGCGCCTCCATTGATTTCAGTGATGTTCTGCCGACTAGCGCTCGGACGCAGCATGTCTAACGCTGTGATTTTCAAGCGCTGTCTGCTCTATTTTCGTGCATTTTAGCACTTTTTAACGCACCTCATCACCCATAGTGGGGCGCTTCAAAAAACGCTGACAAATAGTGGAATGCCTTAGAAAAGGCCGCACGAAATCGCAGTAAAACGCCATGATGTGCTAATGCGTGCGTGAGAGCGGCCTTAGGGAATTAGTGATGAGTCAGGCCGGCTTCACACGGGCAAGATTCTCCCACGAGTCTTGTGCCTTGCGGGATGTGAATATGATCCCCATTCTTTTGAACGGGGTCATACGCATGAGAGATTGTTTACCCACATTGCACCACAAAGCGATACAGGAAAAGAATCGCGACACGTACCGTCTTTGGGCGCGCCTTCACATCGCAGCGGCCATTGTTGACAGTGGGGCCGGCGGCAGCATCGCTCCATGTGCTAGATGCACGCGATGCAATGAGGCGTCTCACCAATGAGAACAATGGGAGAAACTCCGTGATCAGCCGCGGCGGAGGATCGCTACTTCTCCGAAGTGATGCCAGATGTTTTTAATACAAAAGACGCCTCGCATCCGCGGTGAAATCGCACGTTGACGAGCGCAGTGTGAAGTCAGCCTCAGAGTCGGTCAGTGAGGGCTCACATTATATATAAAATGTGTGATAACTGTCGTTATCTGTATATACAGGGGGCATATGGGATGTACAGAAGTGTATATATGATGCAAGTGATGGTTATATATTTTTTGCTCGGTATATATGTGTTTTAACCCCTTAATGACACGGCCCTTGTTTTTCCATTTTCGCTTTTTCCTCTCCCCTTTTAAAAAAATCATAACTCCTTCATTTATTCATCGACGTCGCTCTATGAGGGCTTGTATTTTGCGGGCCGAGTTGTGTTTTTCAGTGGTACTATATAATGTACTATATAATGTAAGGAAAAACTTCTCAGTGGAGTGAAATGGGAAAAAAACTAAATTCCACCATCTTGGGTGTGTCTTGTTTTTACGGCGTACAGACTGCAACAAGAATGACCTGATCACTTTATTCTATGGGTCAGTACGAATACTTATAATACCAAAGTTATATAGGTTTTTTTGGGGCTGTACTCCTTTTTTTGTTTTTCGAAGATATGTAATTTTTAAAAATTATTTCCTGCTTCCATCGTCTGACGACTATAACTTTTTCATTTTTTCGACATAGTTGTACGACATCTCATTTTGTGCGGGACGCCCCATTGTTTCCATTGCTACCATTCTGGCGTACATACGGCTTTTTGATCATTTTTTATTACATTTTTTCTTGGATATAGGGGTGACCAAAAAAGCACAATTCTGGTGTTCTTTATTTTTATGTTCTGAGATGAGCGAACCTACTCGTTTCGAGTAATTACTCAATCGAGCACCGCGATTTTCGAGTACTTCTGTACTCGGGTGAAAAGATTCGGGGGGGGGCGGCGTGGCGGAGCGGGGGTAGCAGCGGGGAACAGGGGGGAGCCCTCTCTCTCTCCCTCTCCCCCCCACTCCCCGCTGCAACCCCCCACTCACCCACGGCGCCCCCCGTATCTTTTCGCCCGAGTACGGAAGTACTCGAAAATCGCGGTACTCAGGCAAAAAAGGGGCTTGGCCGAGTAGGCTCGCTCATCTCTAGTTCTGATGATGTTCGCCATGCAGGGTAAATAATGCATTACTTTGATAGATCAGACTTTTACGGACGCTGCGATACTAAATATGTATTTTTGTATTACTATTTAGATCCCTTTATTATAAATATGGCAAAAGGGTTTTGTTTTACTTTTATTAGCTTTTTTAATTTAATAATCAGTAAAAATGCAATTTTACCTTTTTTGTTAGTCCCCAGAGGGGACAACAACTTGTGATGCGTTGATCGCTCCTACAGTATGATCTAATGTATAGCATTACATCATACCGCGATCTGTGGTCCTGTGATGTTAAGCGGTTAACTCCTTATGGACATGGCCTATTTTGGGCTTAAGAACGCAACGATTTCTGAGGGATTTTCATTTACAGTTTTCAAGAGCCACAACTTTTAATTTTCCAGTCGACAGTCGTATAAGGTCTTATGTTTTGCGTGGTCAACTATAGTTTTTATTAATTAACTCTGCCATTGTTTTTAATTTTTTTTTTTTTTTACAGCGACAATCTAAGGCCTCATGTCCACGGGGAAAATCAGGCCCGCCGCGGATTCTTCATGTAGAATCCCGCAGCGGGTCCCTCCTGCCTCGCGCACATGATGCCTAAAAATCAGAATAAACTCACCTGCTCCGGAGGATGCGGATCTTCCTTCCTTCGCGGACGGATCTTCATTCTCCGACCCGGCGGATGTGCTCGACACGCCGGCGGCGTGCCGGGCACATCTGCCGGGCCAAAGAAAGAAGATCCGGCCGCGAAGAAGGGAAGAACCGCATCGTCCGGAGCAGGTGAGTTTAATTCTGGTACGGGTCTCCTGCGGATCCGGACAGCTTCGATAGGCCTCAATAGAAGCCTGCGGGAGCCGTCCCCGCGGGAGACCCGCACGAAAATGGAGCATGTCCATTTTGTTTCCCGCACGCGGATCCGCGCCTGACGCGGGAAATGACATCCAAAGGTATTTAACTACCTGCGGGTGTGCAATGCATCCCTATGAGGCGCGGATCCGCGTGCGGGAGAAACGCTGCGGATTCTAAGCGCGTGGACATGAGGCCTAACAGTATAAATGACGCAATTCATTTTTTCTGCGGTTCGATACGTTTACAACAATGCCAAAAACATAATTTTTTTTAGGTTTTTCCACTTCATCACATTCAAAGTCACATAACGTTTTTGATTTTTTCATGGACAGAGCTTTGTCAGGGCTTGTTTTTTGCGTCACGAACTGTAGTTTTTATTTGTACCATTTCGGGGTACATATGGCTCTTTGGATTGCCTTTATTGCTCTTTTTAGGAGATATTTGCTGCGCAGGATAATTCGTGTGCTCATTACGGACACAATGATACCACATATGTGAGGTTTTTCTGAAATTAGTAATTTTTTTTCTTGCAAATAGCGGTAAACAAGTAAAAAACCAAGGTATTTTATTTTATTTCTTTACATTATTTCTTTAGTTTATTTACACTGTTTATTTCCCTGAGGGCTTATTCAGACGTCCGTATATTGTCCTGGTTTTTACACCCGCCCAATATACGGTGTCCCTTTCTGCAGGGGGAGGAGGCGGGCCGGGAGCAGTGCACTGAGCTCATGCCCCCTCTACGCCCTTCACCACTGTTTACAATGGGAGGGGCAGGAGGGTGGGGATGGCAGAGATAAGTTCCGCCTCATCCTGCCCCCTCCGCTTGCATATAGTGGCGAGGGGCAGAGATGGGGCGGGAGCTCAGTGCACTGCTCCTGGACCAGCCCACCTCCTCCACCTGCAGAAAGGGACACCGTATATCGGACAGGCGTGAATAAGCCCTGAAGCGGACCTGCTCCATAGCAGCAGTGATTGCTATGGTAAGGCATTGCATGACTTCTGTACAGCAATACCTTATCGCTGGTTATAGCGCTCATAATCAATGGGTGAAGCACAACAGCGCCGCTAGACTTAACATAAGATCTTTGACCCGGCCTGAGAGTCACTCAATGCATCAAACTCTAATTTCATGATTTTACGGCGGTGGTGACGATGTCACAAATCTAATGACACCAAAATCATCCACCCAAGGTCACACAAAGGGGTCAAAGTGCGGTGCAAGAAAAGCCTGCAGGCGGTTTTATATAAGATTCGTTTCTCTTCCCCACATTCAGAAAATCCGAACCGTTTTATTTTTCCGATAACGCAGCTGTCTGAGGGCTTGTTGCTTCTTGTGGGGCGAATTGTAGTTTTTTATGGTTCTCTTTAATGCACCATATAATGTATTGTGAAGCTAAATAAATCCGCTGTGGGATGTCACTATGAACACTGAGGTCGCTGTGCGCAGTCACTATTACCGCTGGGGCGATAAATAAGTGGGTTTTGGGTTTCAGTTTGGGCACTCGGTCTCTAAAAGGTTCGTCATCACTGCTATAGGGTGTCTGGGGGACGCCAGGTCTGATTCTGCTGCGATATTTCACAGGTGGAAATGGACCCGGCCATGGGCATGAGGCCATACTGTGTAATGCAGTACCATAGTATTGCATTATGCTGTATGCTGACAGTCAGTCTCTTCATGGTAGCCTTGGGAATCTTCAGGAGGCCCAGGGTGTCATGACAACCAAACCGCACCTTGCAATCTCATCGCGAGGGGGCTGTTTTGGACCACTAAATGCCGATTGGGGCATTTAAATGCCGCTGTCAGATCGATTTAAAGGATTAACAGCTGCGATCAATGTGAACGCTGATGGCGGCTGTTACAGGCGGGTGTCAGCTGTCAGAGACAGCCGCCCTGCCATGGATGGAGCGGATGAGGGGTAAAGTGGTTAGTCTTCTCCACTGCTCCAGGCTTCTTCGCTGGCTTTTGTTGACATGCTGCTGGGGTGACATTTTCATATACACACATGACTGCCGTGGCCAACCCCTGACCCCAGCCGTGTGCGGCGGCAGCGCTATCCCAGCACATGAGCCAAGGGGGGGCTATAGCATATTTCCATCTGCGTGGAATTTGTGTTTTTTATGAAATAGTGAAAGGAATGTAGCCGCGATCTGCTGTCAGCGCAGTTCTGTACGTTTCTGGTCTTGTCATCTTTTGCTAGGATATAAAGGTTTTGTGGCCTGTATACATGTGAGCGCGGCGCATAGGTGCCCATGAGAAAATGTACACCACCTACCATAAGGTCTCATGTCCACGGGCGGGTCGGATTCCGTGGCAGTAGCCCGCAGTGGATTCCCACTCTGTCCGTGGCCGAGGACACTGCTTACCCGTCCGGGTCTTCTATTTTCTTCACTACGTATGTGTGCGGCAGTGCCGGCTGGCGTGCCGCCGTACATGCGCAGTGGAGGATTTTTTTCAAGTCTCCTGCTTTCCCGCGGGATCCGCTGCCCGGCGGCACAGTTAGATACGCGTGGGCCGCGGGTCAGACTGCTTCCATTGACTGCAATGGAAGTCGTCCATGAGGGATCCGCACTGAAATGGAGCATGCTGCAACTTGTTTCTAGACCGAAAGGTCCGCAAATCAAATCCACATGCTTTATTTCATTGCGGACGGCCATGTTTCCCTTTGTGTATCTTTCGGTTGGGGACATTGGGCCTCAGTGTTTGCCCTTGAGCCTTATTGATGGTCATTACAAATGCTCTGGTCATCAGATGCGCTAGAGCTGACTTGTCTATATGCACTCCTCACTCAGTAAGTAACGGCCATGTTCTGTGATTGACTTGTCCTTGTGAGGCGAATTACAGGAAGAGCAAAAAATGGATGGGAAATACAATTGTCAAAATCATTTCTTACACAGCTAGGGTAAAATAAAAGCTGTGCTGTGATTGGTTGGTATGTATTATACTACTGACGTAAAATAAAAGCTGTGCTGTGATTGGTTGGTATGTATTATACTACTGACGTAAAGTAAAAGCTGTGCTGTGATTGGTTGGTATGTATTATACTACTGACGTAAAGTAAAAGCTGTGCTGTGATTGGTTGGTATGTATTATACTACTGACGTAAAGTAAAAGCTGTGCTGTGATTGGTTGGTATGTATTATACTACTGACGTAAAATAAAAGCTGTGCTGTGATTGGTTGGTATGTATTATACTACTGACGTAAAGTAAAAGCTGTGCTGTGATTGGTTGGTATGTATTATACTACTGACGTAAAGTAAAAGCTGTGCTGTGATTGGTTGGTATATATTATACTACTGAGGTAAAATAAAAGCTGCGCTGTGATTGGTTGGTATTTCTTATACTACTGAGGTAAAATAAAAGCTGCGTTGTGATTGGTTGCTATGGGAAACCCAGATTTTCTTTAAAATCTCAATCCATGTTAATGTGGCATTCATTCAAGTTTTAGGCTGGGTTCACACAGGGCGGATTTGCCGCAGCAGATCCGCCCGCGGCCGCTAATCTCGGGATTAGCCAGCCATGTGGATGAGATTTCTCAGAAACCTCGTCCACACGGGACGGCTAATCCGCTGCAGTAAATCCGGTTGAAACCGCGGCCGCGCTCTCCCTTTATGGGAGCACCAGCCGCAACGGAAAAGCATGCCGCCGAGCTGCTTCAAAGCCGCCGCAGCTTAAACCGCGGCGGTTCTCCCGGCGGAAATCTCGCGGTTTTTGCTGTGGCCAAACCGCGAGATTTCCGACGGGAATCCGCCCTGTGTGAACCCACCCTTAATCCGGGGCAACGCTGGTACCCCTGCTAGCCTAATAATCACATACGTGCGGCAACGACGTCTGCCCTCAGGTGTCTGCCCGTTTGTGGAGGCCTAGCTTATGATGTGCACTCCGCTCCACCGCACTTTATGGCGTTGTCTGGCCCTGACAAATGTATGTATGCACTTCTGTATGGCCATTACAAAGCACTTTGTAATATACTTTGTGCTTTGTAAATCAGCCATACAGAAGATATATACTTACCTACAGGAGTGCTCCCTATCTTCAGTCTTCTCCTCTTGTCGGGCCGTAAACACACGTCCTCGGGCCAGGGGTGCGCGCCTGTTTTTTTGCGCATGCGCAGCAGCGCCTGCCGGCTCAGGAACACGCGTCAGATTATTCGCGCATGCGCAGTCCGTACTAGAGACGGACAGGAGTGTCCACCGGTCATCAGCTGAAGGGTAAGTATTACTACTGGGAGCGGGGGCTGTCATAACTTCTCTCATGGGAGTGGGGGAGGGGGCTGCCATAACTTATTGCAGGGGGGGAGGGGAGTGGGTTGTATAACTGCCCCTGCCACCGACCTGCCCAGCGAGCCACCAACCCACCCACTATAATCCTGCCTGTGCAGGGAGGAGAGGAGGTGAGCTGTGACTATTGTGAATGGTGGTCCTGTGTTATCTATATGTAGGTGCCACCTCTCAGTGTAATCCTGTCTGTGCAGGGAGAGGAGAGGTGAGCTGTGACTATTGTGAATGGTGGTCCTGTGTTATCTATATATAGGTGTCACCTCTCAGTATAATCCTGTCTGTGCAGGGAGAGGAGAGGTGAGCTGTGACTATTGTGAATGGTGGTCCTGTGTTATCTATATATAGGTGTCACCTCTCAGTATAATCCTGTCTGTGCAGGGAGGAGAGGAGGTGAGCTGTGACTATTGTGAATGGTGGTCCTGTGTTATCTATATATAGGTGCCACCTCTCAGTGTAATCCTGTCTGTGCAGGGAGGAGAGGAGAGGTGAGCTGTGACTATTGTTAATGGTGGGTCCTGTGTTCTCTACAAATAGGTGTCACCTCTCACTGTAATCCTGTATGTGCAGGGAGGAGAGGAGGTGAGCTGTGAGTATTGTGAATAGTGGTCCTGTGTTATCTATACAGATGTGTCTCATCTCAGTGTAATCCTGTTTGTGCAGGGAGGAGAGCCATGACTATTTTGAATGGTTGAGGTGCGGACAACTAGTTGCTGTGAGGGTTAGGGTGCTGACAACTTGTCGACGCGGGGGTTGGGGTGCTGACAACTAGTTGCCGCAAGAGTTGGGGTGCTGACAACTTGTCGCCGCGGGGGTTCAGGTGCTGACAACTTTTCGACACAGGAGTTGGGGTGGTGACAAATAGTGGACGCAGGAGTTGGGGGGTGACAACTAGTCCCCGCGCGGGTTAAAAGCTGACAACTAGTCGCCGCAGGAGTTAGGGTGCTGACAACTAGTCGCCGCGGGGGTTGGGGTGCTGACAACTAGTTGCCTCAGGGGTTTGGGTGCTGACAGCTAGTCGCCGCAGGGGTTGGGGTGCTGACAACTTGTCGCCATGGGGTTTGGGTGCTGACATCTTGTCGCCGCCGGAGTTGGGAGGCTGACAACTTGTCGACGCGGGGGTTGGGGTGCTGACAACTAGTTGCCGCGGGGGTTGGGATGCTGACAACTAGTTGCCTCGGGGGTTGGGGTGCTGACAACTAGTCGCCGTGGGGGTTTGGGTGCTGACATCTTGTTGCCGCGGGGGTTGGGGTGCTGACAACTAGTCGCCGCGGGAGTTGGGGGGCTGACAACTTGTAGACACAGGGGTTGGGGTGCTGACAACTAGTTGCCGCGGGGGTTGGGATGCTGACAACTAGTCGGTTTGGGGTGCTGACAACTTATCGCCATGGGGGTTTGGGTGCTGACATCTTGTTGCCGCGGGGGTTGGGGTGTTGACAACTAGTCGCCGCGGGAGTTGGGAGGCTGACAACTTGTCGACGCGGGGGTTGGGGTGCTGACAACTAGTTGCCGCGGGGGTTGGGATGCTGACAACTAGTCGCTGTGGGGTTTGGGGTGCTGAAAACTTATCGCCATGGGGGTTTGGGTGCTGACATCTTGTTGCCGCGGGGGTTGGGGTGCTGACAACTAGTCGCCGCGGGAGTTGGAGGGCTGACAACCAGTCGCCGCGGGGGTTGGGGTGCTGATAACTTGTCGCCGCGGGGGTTGGGATGCTGACAACTAGTTGCCTCGAGGGTTGGGGTGCTGACAACTAGTTGCCGCAGGGGTTGGGGTGCTGACAACTTGTCGCCATGGGGTTTGGGTGCTGACATCTTGTCGCCGCGGGGTTTGGGTGCTGACATCTTGTCGCCGCGGGGGTTCGGGTGCTGACAACTAGTCGCCGCGGGAGTTGGGGTGCTGACAACTTGTCGCCGCGGGGAAGAGGGGGGGCTGTCAGTGTTACTTGTCATGTGGGGGGAAAGGGGGCTGTCAGTGTACTTGTCGCGCGGGAGGACTGTCTCCGTAACTTGTCGCACGGGAGGGGGGCTGTCACCATAACTTGTCGGGAGGAGGGGAGCTGTCGCTATAACTTGTCGCACTGGGAGAGGCGGAGGGGTGTTCTCACCATAACTTGTCGCAGGGGGGAAGGGGCTATTGCTATAACTTGTTGCACGGTGGGAGGGGGCTGTCACCATAACTTGTCACGGTCGGGGGGGAGGTGCCTGTCAAGCGGGTATCCTTGTTTCACAGTGGGGCGGCTGCAGGAGATTTCTCTCCCCGCCCCTCTCCATTCACTTTGCACAGCGGACGTTCAGTACTGAACGGCTGCTGTTTACACTGAACTCTCGTCGTTCAGGATTTTATCCTGTGAGTATAGACAGTCTCTCCTGACCCCGCCCCCTCTAAGTACACTGTACAGCAGGAGAACATGCTGTCCTGTGGAGGGACTTAGAGGGGGCGGGGCCTGGGCAGGAAGAGACTTAAATGAGTTCACTAGAGGTGGGCGTGGCCAGGACGGGAGCTGAGCGAGGCCAGTCATTGGGAGCTCGCACACAGAGGGGGGAGAGCGCAGGGCATTGTGGGAAGTCAGCACAACGGCGCCATCTTTGAAAGCTGCTTTGAACATCAGATATCAAAGTAAGAAACTGACCTTCCGGCTGATCTGCCTGCCTGAGCCCTGTATGCGGTGTGTGGGAAAAATCACATCTGCATGCTTGTCATTGCTTTGCGGACATCCATGCATCCCTATGGACGGCTTGATTTGCGGTTCTCCAGCGCTGGTTCCACAAATCGAATCCGCCTGTGGACATTGGGCCTTACTTTAGCATGTATACTATTAGTATGGATATCCGGCAGCGGACGTGGTACTTGTGTGACAGAATATATGATGTGCTGCAGGGATATGGTGTATTATTGGGAAGCCCGTCCCGACGGCGACTGCAATCTATATACATATCTCCATGCTCAGGAGAATTACTCAGCGGCCTTAGGGCTCATGTCCACAGGTGCCCTCGCAGCGTTTTACCAGTGTTTGTGATACCGCGTACGGGCAGCGAGTGTACTGCGCATATCTGCGTATCTCACGGCCGCGGTCATGCGCAGTGTGGCTGTCTTTTTTTTAATCCCCCGCTGTGTCGTATCTGCGTTGCGTATGAATCGCCGCCCGTACATAATGTATTGTGTATGGACAGGTTTGCATACACTGCTTATACAAACGTATACGGCTCACTCTGCGTGGTACGCCGGAGAATAGAGCATGCTGCGATCTAGTTCTCGCTGGTATCTACATGCAGTGTCTATACGCTCATGTGCAAGGACTAATGAAGGTCCATTTACTCTCATTAGCTCCATTCAGCACGCTTTACGTGGCCGTGCAACGCATGTGTAATAGGCGGTGAAAGACCACCCGAGGACACGAGCCCTTAGGAATAATAGTTATAATGTAAAGGCGTCCTCTGTTCCTAATCCACAAAGTACTCGGGGTGAACCAACATGGAGGTCCCTCTGCATGCCCCCTCCGCCATATTTCTGTAGCCACGGGCGGAACTGTTCAGCAGCTTCCAGACTTTTGTTATATTCTTGGCGCATCTAATTACAATATTTCCCAGTAAGCAATATTCTAATGAAGCTTCTTGTACAGGATGGGCCACGGAATATTAGCCCGTCACCACACTCTCATCAAAGCTGTCTAAAAGAAAATCTTTGTTGCCATAGCAACCAATCACAGCGCAGCTTTCATTTACCTCAGCAGTATAAGAAATGAAAGCTGCGCTGTGATTGGTTGCTATGGACAACATTGATAGACTTTCTTATAGACAGTGTGGGCTGCCGTCCTTCTTTTCCGTGGACCACCCTGCAGATGCTATGGTGATGATGAGTGAGTGTGAGGCATAGCGTGTAGTTACATCATACGTACACAGGGGGCGCACCGCTTCAGCCTAAGATTGAGCCAGAATTTTGCCTTATTCAGTTTAGTAAATCTCGCACTTATATTCGGAGAGATCGCTCAGCTGTTTGAGAACAACGGTCATATTGCTTTATTGTTACTGCATTGTAGATGGTAAATATAAGGTATATGTCTATGTTTAAGGACTCTCCGGTTACCGGACAACCCCTTTTCAGTAGGACGCCCTGTGTGAAAATAATATACAGAGATACACGCGTACCCCAGGACTCAGCACTGCAGCCTGCTGCAGACTCAGGGGGAGGGGCATAGGAAGTCACATGACCTCTGTAGCCAATGATAAATGCAGCATCATGTTCTTGAACTCCTGGCATCGCGGCTATCAGGGTCTGAGCGCCGATGCCAGGAGAATGGATGGTGACACTGCAGCTTCTCATTGGCTGCAGCGGTCACCTGATTTCCTGTGACATCATCTGTCAGTGGGATTATGGGCATCTGTAACAATTTACACTTTCAACTTTAACCTCTTAGTGACGGCCCCATTGCCTTTTTACGTCCTAGCTAAGCGGGCTTTAATCCTGGAGGACATAAAAACATGCATCCTCTTAGAATTAAAGCCCTATTGCCCCCCCCCCCCCTCCCGGCAATGTGATCCGGTGTATAGCACCGATCGCAATTAAATGAATAAATAGTTAAAAAAAGATTAAGATTCAGCTGCCCTGATGGATCGGATCCATCAGGGCAGCTGAGATTACTCACCCGCCTTGTCCGTGGTCTCCCACGGGGAATTGGTTCTCTGGGACCCGTCACCGCTCTTCTGCATATGTGTGCCAGATGTATGACGTCATGCGCATGCGCAGAAGGCCAGGAGCCCCGGCAAATTTAAAGTCTCCTGGATGCCGACTCCTGAAGGTAGCCGGGAACCAGGAGATGTCACTGGAGACCGAGGTGACCGGTCCCCTGTGCACGTGATTGCCACTATTCAATGGAAAGCGGCGATCACGAAAAAGTTTTAAAAGGTTGGAAAGAAGTTTGTTCCATCTCCTCTCATGGATCGGATCCATAAGGAGAGGTGAAAATACTCACTCGGGTCCTCCGCGATGTCCCAATCTTCTGGGACCTGAAGTATCCTTCTGCGCAGAGGGGCTCGTGCCCCGGGAAATTTTAAATCCCTCTGCTCCTGGGTAACATGTGCAGAGAGATGTCACCGGGGACGTGATCACTGTTATCCAATAGATAACAGTGATGATTTAGAGTAAAAAAAAATGGCACCGATAAAAACTATAGTTCGCCATGCAAAAAATAAGCCCTTATATGGCCGTGGCGACAAAAAGTGGCTTTTGAAAAATGGATATAAAACCCTGCCAAAAATAGCTGCATCCTTAAGCCCAAAATAGGCCGTGTCCTTAAGGGGTTAATATAAGACAGGGTCTTCTTTTTAAGGAAGCACGGTATCTTAGCGTCTATTACGCACTGTAGAAGCCTATTGAAATCAATGTGCATGCGCAAATGCACACAAAATACACAGGAAACCTGCGTAATCGCTACGTATTTACCCACAAAATCAAGAAGATTTCGCACGTTTCTATTACATGCGGAAATACGCTGCATATTTATGTGAAGTAAAAGAATACCAATACGCCGCAAAGCGCAAGGCAACAGCGTATTTACAGACCGAAATACGCAAGCGCCCATGTGAATGCGGAGAAATGGTTACTTGTGCTGGTCTTCATTTTCTTGTTACCTCTATAGCTCCAACATATTCTGCAGCAATGTACAGAGATTGTTGTCCCTAATATCTGTCATGGTCGCCGGTAACGCTCACAATGTAATGTTTCTATCGCAAACACACACTACACGCGCCTGCAGATGCGGGACAGTTTCATCAACGGCCATTTAACCTAGACATGTGTTTGGCGCTAGTAGTCCATAAGCGTGCACGGGGGGCCATAACGTGCACATGTCAGTAAAAGTAGGTGGAAATGATTGGAATCCTGGCCAGTGTCAGTAGATGTTCTACAACTTGTAGGCAGGACATACAATAGTGCAGTCTGGTCAAGAACGTTGCTCATGCGTTTTTCTATCCTTCTGTTTGCAGATGGCTCAGAGGGATTCCTTTGTGAATCCGTGTTCAGTTATCAAGTCGCATCAGCGCTGAAGCAGGTGAAACATGGTAAGTAACGAGTGCAAATCATGACCATAATCCAGTCTACACCAGCAAACAGAAACTCATCCTACAGATTTCTCTTCTATCAAACTGTATTAAGTAATGCATGCCTGTTTTATGGCTGAGGGAAGTGAATTAAAGAGTTTGTAAACTATTGGTGACCTATCCTGAAGATAGATCATCAATAGTAGCTTGGTGGAAGTCCGTTACCAGGAACCCCACCGATCAGCTGTTTGTAGGGCCAATGCACTAAGTTTAAATCTGCAGGAAGCAGACAGCTTCCTTCTCAGTGCGGTGGCCAGCCCTGGCATTGCAGTCATTGAAATGAATGGAAAATTTGATGCAATACCGAGCCCTGCCACTGCAGTGATTATGGAGCTGTCTGCTTCCTGCAGAAATCAGCTCAGTGCACCAGCCCAGAAACAGGTGAGATGGGACGGGGAGCTGGTGAACTGAGATCCCGTCCCCTCTCTGACCCTCGCCATTGCTTGCAATGGAGGGGGCATAACAGGATGGAACATAGCTCCGCCCCTGACCCAACCCTCCATTGCAAACAGTAGCAAGAGGCAGAGAGGGGGCGGGAGTTCAATGCACTAGCTCCTCCCCTTGCAGAAAGGGGCAGCGTATATCAGCCGGGCGTGAAAACCTGACCGATATATGCCCGTCTAAATAAGCCCTAAAGGGAGAATGGTGGGGTTTTGGCATTTTTATTGTTGTTTTTTTTATAATTTTTTAACTTTTTCATTTTTTTTACATTTTTGTCTTTTTTAGGGAACTTGCATAATCCTTTTTTTTATTCTTCTAATACTCTGGAATGCTGAGGCATAGTAGGGTATTAGACAGGCTATGAAGCTCAGAGTCTTAGCGCCATAGCCTAATTTAGCTGGCAAACCCGGAGGCTATATTCAAGCCTCCGGATGCAACTGAGACCCTTCAGAACCGCCTGATCACATTGCGAGGGTTCTGATGGTGACACGGCTTTCATTTGACAGCCGATCACCAGCTCTCCCTGCCATGGAGACCATTGGCCGGCTTCTGACGAGCCGATGGTCCACGTGGCAGGGGGAGCTGTCCAATGGTGACAGAGGGAGCCCTCTGCTTCTGTCAGCCCTTTACATGCTGCAGTCGCACAGACCACAACATGTTAAAGGGTTAAACAGCGGAGATCAGAGGTTTTCTCCGTTCTCAGCTGTCAGCACTTTACATGCTGCGGTCACAGAGATTGCAGTATGTAAAGGGTTAAACAGCGGAGATTGGAGGTTTTCTTTGTTCTCTGCTGTAAGAGCTGGTGCCCGGCTATCATCTGACAGTTGGTCACCAGCTCTCCCTGCACGCGGACCATCAGCCGGCGTCTGAAAAGCCGATGGTTTCCGTGGCCAGATGTAAACAGTGCAGGGAAGAATCGGAAAGTTGCCGGTAGATCGGTTATATCTTCCCGCTTCTTTTTTTTAAAGTCCTGCACTGGTTCTTTGTGGGACTATGCAGGCAGAGCACAATGCCACAGCTTATGGCATTGTGTTCTGCATGGTCCTATAGTGAAACATAGCCAGGAAATCTTCTGGGCTATGTCACTATGGGCAGCGCAGCTAGTCCTGGAAAATTTCCGGGCGTGCCACTGAAGAGGTTAATGCTATAACTTACAGATCTTGAGATATACAACTATAACAAGAGGTATGAGTTACTACAAATGACTGGTTACTTTTGTACTCCTATGACTTATGATTTAAGAAAACTATAAGACTAGACTGTGCTAATGTCATGAGGTGGTAAGGACTTCTGCAAAGGTTGGGCTACATTTGGAGCCTTCATCACTAATTCTGACTATAAAAACAGCGTTGTATGCAGAGCTATTTTTCCAATCAAAACGAGAGACACTTCAGAAGGCACAAAATTTGGCAACAGAAATATCAACTTAGCTTTTTAAAGGCTTACATTATCAGCACATTTGCAGTATGATATTTCCTTCCCCTTCCCCCTCCACCCCATGGCATGTTCATTTTCTGCACCAACATTTTGAAATATGCACCATATCTTGGGATATGCATCAGTCAGAGACGGTCCTCCAATCAGCATTGCCAAGACAGCTGGCGCAGCCCATCAAAGCGTTGACTGGTCTAGAACAGTGTTTCTCAACTCTAGTCCTCAGGGACCCCCCTATATGACCTGTCGGGGGTCTCTGAGGACTGGAGTTGAGAAAAGCTGGTCTAGAAGTCTTGATTTTCACAGCCAATTATACTGTAGAAAATCTCCAAGATTTTGTTGGCTTTCAAGGAAATGCACCATTTGAGTTGTACTTTGCTATCGTTCACTGCCTCTGCTTATGCTACACCGTAATTTACTGACCATAAGTCAAGTAAGGCACCCACTATTTGTATTTTTGATAAAGGCATTTTATGCAAAATTAAAAATGGGGTATTTTACACTTGGATGGACCTCTTTTCTCAATCAAACTATCCACTTCCTCTGAATATCCAGCCATATTTGATCCTGATTGTATAATAAACCCTCCATCCACAGCCAAAAACTAGGCTGGATTCACATTTGCACTATTATTTCCATTGTTTGGCTCCATCATAGGAGCTAAACATTGGAAGTGCTGGACCCCATGCTTAACTGACATGAATGATGTCCATAGGACCCAGTTGACTAGCATGGTGTCCTCCGGGCTTCCGCCAGGCTGCTCGGGAATCTATGTCAGCTGTGTGCCGAAGACGCTTGCACAGATATGAACAGTCTAACCTGTGCCTACACTAATTGGGTAAAGAAGCATCCCTAAAGAACCTTCTAAGTCTTCTAACTGCTCAGACAGTCTGTCACCAGCTTGAGAGCACCTTGTAAGTGTCAATGTACACTGTGATAAGACTATGTTCCTGTCAAAAGCAGTGATTTCTTATGATCCTTCTCAGTGATTACCCGACATCATGGAGCAACCTGGAGAGACTGGAGAGAATCCTGTTCTAATTGCAGTAACATTTGTTTAGGTCTAATCTTTTCAGATCAACAAGTATCCCGGATGGAGAAGTTGGCCGGATTAGTGGAAGAGTTGGAAGCAGATGACCCCTAGCCCACTTCCACCCCTGAGCCGGACCATACTAAACGATTAAACTGTTATGTGCAAGCATGAGAAGGTACTACCAGGGCTCAACATCCTCTACCATGTCTTCAGTTGTTCTTCTAAAACCAGCATCTTATACTGCAGTCGTTGCCGCTCCATAGAATGAGTCTACAAATCGCTACACGTTGAAGTCTTCTACCATTTGTGACTATCCCGACCCATAAAGCCGTTTACCATTGTACCTTCACTGGGAATGAACAGGGACGATTGTTTTCAGATTTGTATACAGTGAAAACTTGTGTATAATGTTACATTTTTGCTAAATGTTTTTATTTTCTAAAATAAAGATGAGTTTTGTAGTTACATTTTTATTAGTGTTTTAATTGTGAGGAAAGATGTAATGTTGTGCCAGCAAGAAAAAACTAAAGTGTAATTTAGAAATCCACTGTCCAGGGTGTAGAGGTATCTAATGACCTCTTACAGTGCGATGATCCCTATACTTCTTTAATTTGCTCATTTACATTTAACAAAAGTCTCTCTCAACATGCATACATGAGCCTATGGTGCCCATGACCCTGTCACCAGTTGTCCTTCTTCGAACCGCTTTTGGTAGGTACTAACCATTGCATCTTGGGAACCGCCCTCCCTGGTATTCTGGAGGGCTCTGTTCCAGTCGTCTAGTCATTACTATTTCGCCAAAGTTACTCAGTTTCCTACACTTGCCCATTTTACCTGCTTCCAACACACCAAGAGCTGACTCTTCACTTGATGCTTAAAGGGTTGTACCAAGATATAAAGTTATTCCCCTGCCTACAGGATAGGGAATAACATTATGATCCGACCACCGATTACAATAATGGGTGTTCCGATGGACCCCTCATGGCTGGATGTGAGGATGAGTGTGATGCGTGCTGCAGCTCCATTAACTTCAGTGACAGCGCTCAGCAATCTCTGGCGCTCATACTCGACAATTTCAGGCACTGTCATTGAAATAAACGTAGCTGTGGCATGCTCGTGTGTCCTTTGCTCCATTCACGTGGAGACCATTGGGACCCCCATTTTTGCGATTGGTCAGGGTCCAACCACTAGGACCCTAACCAATCATATATTGTGGATAGGGGAATAACTTTATATCCTGGTACAACACCTTTAACCCCTTCCCGCCATAGGACATAGAGTTATGTCATGGCAGGGTGGTACTTAAGGCAACATTACATAACCTTACGTCATGTGGATCTCGCGGGATCTAAAACAATCCTGCGCCATCTGGCAGCAGGAGCTGGCTTATACTGATAGCCTGCAACAGCGGGGGTGCATTGGGACAGTGATCCCCGCTGTTAACCCTTTACATGCTGCAATCTATGTAGATCGCTGCGTTTAAAGGGTTCACAGAGGGAGTGCGCTGCCTCTGGACATTACTGGACCCACGCAATGTAATTGCGAGGACCGTCGGGTTGTCGTGGCAACAGGACGCCAGATACAGGCATCCTGCTTTGCCATTGCCTATGTTCGCTAAAACCAGCGAAAAGCCATAGCAGTCCTGCAATGCCCTATCATAGCTGTTATGAATGAGGTCCCCTTCAGGGACATAAACAGTGTAAAAAACAAAAGACATGGTGTAAAAAAATACAGAAAGAAAGAAAACCCTTTCTTGCTCATTTTTCCCTATTTCTATAGAAAAAAAAACGCAAATGTGGTATCCTCGTGTCTTTAATGACCTGTTTGAGCACCAATTTGAGCACACTAATTATCCTGCACAGCAAAAAATGGTAAAAAAAATGGAGGCAAAATGCTTATTTTATTTATTTTGGTCGCCTGCAGACGGCTGGATCAGATCCGGCAGTGAGAATTCTCGCCGCGGGACCCGACCTGAGTGCCTGCAGAGAGCAGCGCATACTCACCCATGCCCCGCAGCTCCGGATCTTTCATGTACCGGCAGCTGGCGCATGCGCAGACCGGAGCCAGCAGCGGGTGAGTGACGTTTCTGTGCGGGGCTCGCAGAAATAGAACATGCCGCGGTTTGTTTGCCTCGCGAGATTTCACAAAGCCTAACTGCGGCCGTCTGCATAGGATTGCGTTTGTTAACGCAATCCTATGCAGGCTTCCAGCGGCAGAAATCCCGCCGCAGAATTTCCGCCTGTCTGCAGGCGGCCTTTACCTCCAAAAAAGCCATATGTACCCCAAAATGGTATATAAAGTACTACAGCTTGTGACGCAAAAAACAAGCCCTCACAGAGCTCCGTCCATGGAAAAATAAAAAAGTTATGCGACTTTGAATGCAATTATGCAAAAATAATCATCAATTCCAAAAAAGGGTTTTATTATGCAAAAGTGGAAAACATTAAAAAATTATGTTTTCGGTATTGTTGTAATCGTACTGTTTCGCAAAAAATATATATTGTGTCATTTATGCTGTTTGATGAGAATTAAAAAAGAATGGCAGAATTGATGTTTTCTCTCCCTGCTCTCAAAAAACATTATAAAAGTTTTACAATATATTATATGCACCCAAAAAGATACCAATAAAAACTACAGTTCGCCATGCAAAAAACAAGCCCTTATTTGGCCGTGTCGATGGAAAAATTAAAAAAAGTTATGTCTCTTGAAAAGCAGAAACGAAAATCCCCAGAAAATCGTTGCATCTCTAAACCCCAAATAGGCCATGTCCTTAAGGGGCTAATATATCCCACCCCTTGACAGGTGAGATTATAACAAGAAAATGTTTTTCACGTCACACTTCACGTGTGACAGGTTTTAATTTTAACCCCTTAACGACCAGCCCATAGTGTTTTTACGTCCTGCCCAAGTGGGCTTTATTCTCTGAGGACGTAAAAACATGTGTCCTGCAGAGAATAAAGCCCCTCGGGCTCTGGACGTGACAGCTCCATGCTGTCGGTGTCCGCAGGTAGCCGACAGCATGGAGCTGTCATCCCGGGCTGCAGGGACCCCCCTCCCCCCCGGCAATGCGATCGGCATTAAAGTTAAAAAAAAGTTTTTAAAAAGTTAAAGATTCAGCTGCCCTGATGGATCGGATCTATTAGGGCAGCTGAAATTACTCACCTGAGTCCGCCGCACTGCTCCCCGCTCTCCTGGTCCTCCGGGCCCTGAAGCCGGCCTTCTGCGCATGCGCGCCAGGCGGCTTTACGTCAGCCGCATGCCCCGGCGGCCCGGGAAATTTAAAATCTCCTGGCTCCCGGCTCTTGTAGGTCGTCGGGAGGCAGGAGATGTCAGCGGGGACCGCGGTGAGCGGTCCCCGGTACCGCGATCGCCATTATCCAATGGATAACGGCGATCGCGGAAAAGTGAAGTAAGATGTAAAAAAAAGAAAAGCTTCACCTCCCCTCATGGATCGGATCCATGAGGGAAGGTGAAAATACTCACCCTGCTTTCTCCATGTCCTCCGGTCAGTCTCGGGACCCTCCGCTGGCTTCTGCGCACGCGCCGATGTGGCGCGCATGCGCAGAAGGCCGGTGAGCCCGTCAAATTCAAAATCTCCCTGCACCCGGCTGTCACAGATAGCCGAGTGCAGGGAGATATGACTGGGGACCGCTGTATGCGGTTTCTAGTCATATGATCACCGTTATCAATCGTATAACGGTGATCATATAACGTTAAAAAGTTTTTAAAAAAAAGTTAAAAGTTTATAAAGTTAAAGTTTCATCTCTGCTTACGGATCATATCTGTAAGGGGGGATGAAATTACGTACCCAAGATCCCCGGATTTGTTCCCTGGTGGGATGTTGATCCGCGGACCTTACCCCAGCTTCGGCGCATGCGCCCGTCAGCATGATGGCGGATGCATGCGCAAAAGTGAAAGATTGCCCCAGAAATTTAAAATCTCCCTGCTCCTGGCTACCAAACGTAGCCAAGAGCCTGGAGATGTCACGGGGAGCTGCGGTATGCGGTTACTGATCACGTGATCGCCGTTATCCAATGCATAATGGCGATCACGTAAAAGTTCTTAAAGTGGAAGTTTCATCTTCCCTCACCAATGCGATCGGTGAGAGGAGATGAAACATCTTCTCGGAGGCTTCCGCATTTGAATCCAGATGCGATTATCCTCCATGGATCCTGCCGGCTACTGGGTATGCACCCGCCGGCAAAATGCCGGACACATTCACAGGAGCCGGGGAGCCCAGGAAATTTTAAATCTCCTTGCGTTGGTCGCTGAGTGCTTGCAGCAGTGATCGGAGGCCTCGTTGAGCGGTCCCCGGTCACGTGATAAATTAGCGATATAACAGGCCGGTCACGCATGACTGGAGAGGAATCACATGCATTGGACTACACAATTCCCCCCAATTAGCGGGTCGGAATTACGTAATCCACTCGCAGAAACAGAACACTGCATGCTATATTTTACCGTGGATATCCGTGACCTAGAGCCCATTGTGCTCTATGACCGCGGATATACTCGCAGCCCATGTGCAAATACATTGTGTACGGGCTGCGGGTACCCGGGTCATCTCTAAGCAACAGCACGGGAAATATAAACAAAAAACGGTGTACTGCGCATGACCGCCTGTGTGAGTAGGCAGTTATGCGCAGTACATTACGCAGCCATACGCAGGGTCACGTCCGGGCGCACAGCTGGGATCCGCTGCGGGCCTCCGCAAGCGGATTCTGCATATGGCCGTGAGAGCCCGGCGTTATTCAGATCGCTACCTGTAATCCGTAATTTACAAGAAGCCCCGGGAACGCTCGCCTACCTGCAGTTCCAGGAGCAGCTTATTGAGCACCTTCTGTGTGAGACCGCCGCACCGCAGCAAGCTTACGAAGCTTCACAGAGCGCCACTTTTTACACCCCTATCCCTGCCGCTGAGGTCACGAAATACCCCCGAGAGAGAAGGGGGGATACCCGGTTTTCTTGCCCCATGTGCCCATCCCAACCAGCCACCGTAATTACCCCTGTCTTTGGACATAAAACGCAGTTTATATTATTACTTTTATCTAATATTTAGGGAGTGCCAAAAAAATGGCGATGGCGGGGGGGATTATTTTTAGGAAGTCAATTTTTTTTCCGTATAAGTGGGCAATGGAGCCTTGAATTTATTCAGTTGTACCCTGAAATCCAGCGGGCATTCCCTCCATTATGGGCCTAGCCATGTGTCCTGTAAGTAGATTAGGGCCACAATGGGTATGTTTCTGAACACGGGACAAATGGGGGTATCCATTTTGGGGTGACCGTCTTCATTCCTATGTACACTGTACAAAAAAAAACCATTTTTAAATTGACAAAATTGCCAAAAAAATGAAAATCGTAATTTTTTCCTTCTGCTTTGCTTAAATTCATTCAAATACCGTGGGGTCAAAATACGCAGTACACCCCTAGATAAATTCGTTAAGGGGTCTAGTTTTCAAAATGGGGTCATTTGTGGGGGTTCTCTAATGTTTTGGCCGCTCAATGTCTCTACAAGTGGGCAATGGGGCCTGGAATTTATTCAGTTGTACCCTGAAATCCAACAGGTGCTCCTTCCATTATAGGCCTAGCTATGTTTCCTTTAAGTAGATTAGGGCCACAATGGGTATATTTCTGAACACGGGACAAACAGGGGTACCCATTTTGGGGTGAACGTCTTCATTCCTATGTACACTGTACAAAAAAAACCTGTTTTTAAATTGACACAATTGCCAAAAAAATGAAAATCATAATTTTTTCCTTCTGCTTGGCTTAGATTTATTCAAAAACTGTGAAGTCAAAAAAATCATCGTACCCCTAGATAAATTCGTTAAGGGGTCTACTTTTCAAAATGGGGTCACTTGTGCGGGTTCTCCAACGTTTTGGTCACTCAAGGGCTCTACAAGTGTGCAATGGGGACTAAATCTCCTTCAAGCAAAATTTCTGTTCCGAAAGCCACCGGTTGCTCCTTTCATTTTGGGCCCCATTGTGCATACAGACGTAATACTAGGGCCACAATGGGTATGTTTCTGAGCACGGGACAAACAGGGGTATCCATTCTGGGGTGCAAATCCTCATTTTCATGTGTACTATAGAAAAACGTCCTGTCTAAGGATGAGCGAGTATACTCGCTAAGGCACTACTCGTCCGAGTAATGTGCCTTAGACGAGTATCTCCCTGCTCGTCCTTAAAGATTCGGGGGCCGCCGCGGAGCGGGGAGCTGCGGGGGAGAGCGGGGAGGAACGAAGGGGAGATCTCTCTCTCCCGCCCGCTCTCCCCTGCTCCCCGCCGCGACTCACCTGTCAGCCGCAGTGGTCCCCGAATCTTTATGGACGAGCAGGGAGATACTCGTCTAAGGCACATTACTCGGACGAGTAGTGCCTTAGCCAGTATACTCGCTCATCCTTAGTCCTGTCTTTAAAATAACATATTTGCAAAAATATAAAAAATTTTAGTTTTTCTCTTCTAAATTGCATTGACTCGTGAGAAAAAACTGTGGGGTTAAAATACTCATGACACCCCTCAGTGAATACGTTAAGGGGTGTTGTTTTTAAAATGGGGTCACTTGTGGGGGTATCTATCATTTTGACTCCTATGAGCCTTTCCAATCTTGGCTTTGTGTTCCTCAAAATGCTGAAAAGTAATGTTAAATTTATACGTCTCCTAAATGGTTAAAAAAACAAAAGTTTTTCCAATGTGCGCTCAAAATAAAGTAAACGGGTGGAAATATATATCTCAGCAAAAATTTCTGGATAATGTTTGCAGATTATTTGAGATATTGCAGTTGGAAATCTGAAAAAATGATGATTTTTTAAAAATTTTCCCAATTTTGGCGCTTTTAATAAATAAACACAAATTCTATCGGTCTTTTTTTTCCGCCTAAATGAAGTACAACATGTGGCGAAAAAGCAATGTCAGAATCGCTTGGATATGCAAAACCTTTCTGGTGTTTTTCCATGTTAAAGTGACACATGTCAGATTTGCAAAATTTGGCCTGGTCATTAAGACGCAAACAGGCTTGGTCACTAAGGGGTTAAGTAAAGAGAAAAAGAGGATGACTCCTGCGCTCAGGGTGACCCGTATAGTGCCAAATGTGACTGCCTAGGGATGGACATGTGTAGGTGTGTGGACTGGTGAGGTCCGTAGGATGTACTAGGAAGTAACAGAGCCCTCTGTGGTGAAATAGATAGATTTATTAAACAGAGCTCCAGTGGACTTTTCATTTTAATTAATTTTATAGCTAATCAGTGAGGCTACCTATACACAGGGGCGAACGCGATATCCACGGCAAAAATGCCTCAAATCACTTCAGTAAAGAAGCGATCCTCCGGCGCAGCTTTCAGCCGTGTCGGAGGATCGACAAGTGCACTGTGGTTTACTGTCCAACTGGAAACAATGGCAATGCGTTCCAAGGAACGTGAAAAGATAGAACATGCAGCGCGTTTTACATTGCTTATGCGTATGACTCCAAAGAATAGGGATCATATTCATGCGGGATTTGTGTGCAACGCACAAATCTCATGTGAGTTTCTTGGTCGCGTGAAACTGACCTAAATGTATTGGGGTTTCTTTCTTTAATTTTTTTCTAGGTGTTTTATAACTATACAAAAGAGTAATAAAATCTATTAACAAGGAATATTAGCAGTTTTGTTTCATAATGGAGGAAATGTTAGAATATGCATTGCACACCGCTCTCCTTGTACGCTTAAAGGTGCGTTAAGACGCAACGATTATCCTTCAAACAATTGTTAAGCCTAATGAAAGTGAACAAATCGCTCAGTTTAAATGCGAGCCAACGACTAACCTATCGTTCATTGTTCAGTTTCAGCCAGCACAATAATCATCGTTGGCTCGCTCACTTCTCGGTGGATTTAAACACTCCCCACTCAGTGTTTTATATAGGAATGGCGGTCAGGGTGCCTTCACACTTGCGATCGCGATATAGCTGCGCTTTCTTAACGTGCATATCAACGGGACTTTCTAATGTTAAGGCATTGCACAAAAATCACAAAGCATAAACTTGGGATTTTTGTGCGATGCATTTTTAACATTACAAAGTCCCATTGACATTCGCATTAAAAAAATGCAGCAATATCGCGTTTGCAAGTGGGAAGGCACCCTCAGAAAGTGTATCGTTTCTCCTTAAGGTTATAAGTTATAACCTAGAAGGTCAGTGAGGAGACCAGCATTCCTGCAAGGCATTGTCTGACTCTTTATGTAAGTCTTTATAACAATGACTTGCATGAATGTTGTCTTCCAATAGGTGGTGCTGCAGAGGTATTGTTCCATGTTCCCTTTTTGCATATTTCCAAAAGAGTATCGATCGTCTTATAAGTCTTCACACACACCTAGGTCAGTGGGTAGGTCACGCGTGCTAGAGGTGGCATGCAGAGCCCTTCATAGTTGTGCCGCTGGCAGCACTGATCATGGCGCATGTTCTGATGTAAACGTGTGCATCCGGGATCCTCCTCCCCTAAGTCCTCTCCTTCATTCCGCAGGAGAGGACAAGGGAAAAAATGTTCCGGGCACTTGCACTGCTGTCAGTGTGTACCCGGGATCAGCGCCAAGAAGAGGAGGAGCTGCGCTGACTGCAAGGAGGAGGTAAATATATGCGTTGGGGGGACTATAACTACTGGGACCGATATAGGGGTTCGCTATTACTACTGAGGCTACTGTAGAGGTAACTATTACTACTTAGGCAACTGTGCGCGATACTATTACTACTTGGGCCACTGTGGGGGTTAATATTGCTTCTGAGGTCACTGTGGTGGACTCTATTACACATGGGTCTACTCTGGGAATCACTATTGCTACTCAGGTCACTGTGGGGGACACTATTACTAGTGGGGCCACTGTGGGAGTCACTATTGCTTTTGAGGCCACTGTGGGGGGGTCATTATTACTACTGGGTATACTGTGGGGATCACTATTGCTATAAGGGCCACTGTGGGAGACATTATTACTATTAGGGCCAATATCAGAGACATTACTACCGGGGCCGATATAGGGGACACTATTACTACTGATGATACTAAGGTGGACACTATTTCTACTAAGGCCACTGTGAGACTCACTATTTTTACTAAGGCCACTGTGGAGGTCACTATTACTACTATGGTCAATATAGGGGGCACTATTACTACTATGGTCAATATAGGGGGTCACTATTACTACTGAGGCTACTGTGGGTGTCACTATTTCTACTGAGGCAACTGTGGGGGACACTATTACCACTGGGGCCACTGTGGGGGTCCCTAATACTACTGGGGCGACCGTGGGAGCCACTATTGCTACTGAGGCCACTGTGGGGGTCATTATTACTACTGGGATCGGTATAGGGGGTCATTATTACTACTGAGGCTACCGTGGAGGTAACTATTACTACTGAGGCAAGTGTGGGGGATGCTATTACCACTGGGGCCACTGTGGGGGTCCCTAATACTACTGGGGCCACCGTGGGAGCCACTATTGCTACTGAGGCCACTGTGAGGCTCACTATTACTACTGGGATCGGTATAGGGGGTCACTATTACTACTGAGGCAAGTGTGGGGGTCACTATTACCACTGGTTCTACTGTGGGGGTCACTATTACTACTTGGGCCACTGTGGGGGTCACTTGCTACTAGGGCCACTGTGGGGGACACTACTACTACTATGGCCACTGTGGGAGTCACTACTGCTTTGGAGGCCACTGTGGGGCACATTATTACTACTTAGGCAACTGTGGGGATACTATTACTATTGGCACCACTATGGGTGTCACTGTTACTACTGAGGCTACTGTGGGGACACTATTGCATTTGAGGCCACTGTGGGGTTACTATTACTATTGGGGCCACTATGGGTGTCACTATTGCTACTGAGGATACTGTGGGGGTCACGATTACTACTATGACAACTGTGGGGATAATATTACTACTGGGGCAACTGTGGGGGTCACTATTACTACTGAGGCCACTGTGGGGGACACTATTACTGCTACGGCTACTGTGTGGGTCGCTATTACTACTGGGGCCGATATAGGGGACCCCATTACTACTGGGGCCATTGTGGGAGTCGCTATTACTACTGGGTCTACTGTGGGGTCACTATTATTACTGGGGCCAGTGGGGGACACTTTATCCACTGGGGCCACTGTGGGAGTTACTATTGATTTTGGCGTCACTATTACTACTGGGTCTGCTGTGGGGGTCACTATTACTACTGGGGCCAGTGGGGGACACTTTATCTACTGGGGCCACTTTGGGAGTCACTATTGATTTTGAGGCCACTGTGGGGGTCGCTATTACTACTGGGGCTACTGTGGGGGCCCTGTACGTTTTGTAACAATTGTGATGAGAATCATACATCGGATAAGCCCCACCCCCTGACCACACCCCTTTGTCCTGGTTTGACCCTTGGAAAAATCTGATCAACTTACACTAGCTCACTTTTATATACTGGAGGGACAGCTATATAATGAATGGGAAAAAAATCACTGGAATGGCCCTTTAACCTCTTAACTCTAGAGTACGTAAGTTTATGTCCTAGCTGTCATATACTTAACGGAACAGGACATAAATTAAGTCCTGTGCATGGCGTGGTTCAGAAGCTGAGCCAACACTATCCCACAGTGGGAGCCGGCTGTTACTTCTCGAAGAGAAGAAGCGGCGCTGACTGTAAGGAGGAGGTAAGTATATGGGTTAGGTGAGTACTATTAATACTGGGGCTACAGTGGGAAATAATATTACTACTGAGGGAGTTAATTACTGGGGCTACTGGAAGGGGTAATATTATTACTTGGGTTGCTGAGGGGGTTACTATTACTCAATGTATGTTACGGTACTAGTGGGGTGCTTAGGTACGCAAGGCGCGGGGCTCCCTGACCTACACCCACGCCACTGTCCCTTCCTGGAGATAGTCCTTATGGTGAACTCGTCCAGGCCGCCAACTCTAACCCTACGCTTACTAGGGGGGACAGACAGGGACCGCAGTACCTATGCAAGAGACTACTACCCACTAGCACCGACAGGAAAGGCAGATGGTAAGGTGTGGCTGATAACAGCGAGGCTTAGCAGACAAACTGACAGAAGCAAGATACAAACAGAGGTGGACTGGAAAACAGTGGCTGATAACAGTGAGGTCTAGCGGACAAGGTGACGGAAGCAGGATACCAAAACGAGGCAGACTAGCAAGCAGACTGAGGGAAGGACACAAAGTACCAGGGCCAGATTACCAGCAGGTCAGAGTAGCTGAACTACACAGCAGACACTGAAAACTGAAAATAAAAGCAAGGTCTAGCAGACAGGCCTGGCAGATAACAGAAAGTAAAGCAGACAATAGCAAGGTCCAACAGACAAGAAAATTAGAACAACAGAACAATAATTGGCAACTTCCAGGCAGCATGAGCTGGATCTTATAGGAAGGCGGGAGGAGCCGATAGGTAAATAGACCTGTCAATCACCAGCACACTCCTCAGACACATAGCAGGATAATTAACCTGACTGGGAGGCACGGGAGATGTTAACCCTGGCTTGTCTGGACAGAACGAGGTGTGCTGGCAAAATAAACTATGAGCTGACAGGCGTAACAATGTACTGTGGTGTTACTACTATTACTGGGGCCAGGGGTGTAACTATAGGGGGTGCAGGGGATGCGGTTGCACCCGGGCCCAGGAGCCTTGGGGGGCCCAAAGGGCCTCTCTTCTCTATATAGGGAGCCCAGTACTATTATTAAACCATTATAGTTGGGGCCCTGTTACAGGTTTTGCATTGGGGCCCGGGAGCTTCAAGTTACGCCTCTGACTGGGGCTACTGCGAGGGGTTCATATTACTACTGATGCTAACGTGGAGTTAATACTACTTAGGGGGTTATTTTTATAACTGTGGCTACTTTCGGGTTAATATTGCTACTGAGGAGGTTATTACTAGGGCTAATGTGTGGATCACTATTACTACTAAGCCACTGTAAGAGACACTATTACTACTGGGATCACTGTAGGAGTCACTATTGCTGAGGCCACTGTGGGGGTCACCATTATTACTGAGGTTGATATAGGGGACACTATTACTACTGGGGCTGATATAGGAGGTCACTATTACTACCGTGGCTACTGTGGGGGTCACTATTACTACTGAGGCCACTGTGGGGGACACTATTGCTACTGACGCCACTGTGGGGGTCACGATTACTTCTGGGATCGATATAGTGGACACTATTACTACTGAGGCCAATATATGGGGTCACTATTAAGGCTGAGGCAACTGTGGGCATATTAGTATTACTGGGGCCAATGTGGGGATCACTATTGCTGCTGAGGCCACTGTAGTGGACTCTACTACACCTTGGTCTACTGTGGGCATCACTATTGCTTCTAGGGTCACTTCGGGGGACACTATTACTACTGGGTCCACTGTAAGAGTCACTATTGCTTTTGAGGCCACTGTGGGGGTCACTATTACTACTGCGTCTACTGTGGGGGTCACCATTAGTACTGGGGCCACTGTTGGGGACACTTGCTACTGAGTGTACTGTGGGGGGGGGTCACTATTGCTACTAGGGCCATTGTGGGGAACATTATTACTACTGGGGTCAATATTAGGGACACTATTACTACTGGGGCTGATATAGGGGGTCACTATTACTACTGAGGCTACTGTGGAGGTAAGTATTATTATTGAGGCAACTGTGGGGGATACTATTACTACTGGGGCCACTGTGGTGGACCCTATTACACCTGCGTCTGCTACGGGGTACACGATTGCTACTAGAGTCACTCTGGGGGACACTATTACTACTGGGGCAACTGTGAGAGTTGCTTTTGCTTTTGAGGCCACTGCGGGGGTCACTATTACTACTGGGGCCAATGTAGAGGACACTATTACTACTGGGTCTACTGTAGGGGTCACTATTGCTACTAGGGCCACTGTGGGGACACTACTGCTTTTGAGGCTATCATGAGGGTCATTATTACTACTGCAACAACTGTGGGGGATAATATTACTACTGTGGCAACTGTGAGGGTCACAATTGCTAATGAGACCACTGTGGCAGATATTATTACTGAAACGCTACTGTGTGGGTTGCTATTACTACTGGGGCCACTGTGGGGGCACTATGACTACTGGGTCTACTGTGAGGCTCACTATTGCTACTGGGGCCACTGTGTGAGTCCCTTTTGCATCTGAGGCCAGTGTGGGGGGTCACTATTACCACTGAGGCAACTGTTGGGGTCACTATTACTACTGAGGCCACTGTAGGGGACACTATTATTACTAGGTCCACTGCGGGGGTCACTATTGCTACTGGGGCTACTGCAGGACACTATTACTACTGGAGCCACTGTTGGAGTCACTATTAGGGCCACCGTGAGACTCACTATTTTTACTAAGGCCACTGTGGAGGTCACTATTACTACTATGGTCAATATAGGGGGCACTATTACTACTATGGTCAATATAGGGGGTCACTATTACTACTGAGGCTACTGTGGGTGTCACTATTTCTACTGAGGCCACTGTGGGGGTCCCTAATACTACTGGGGCCACTGTGGGAGCCACTATTGCTACTGTAGCCACTGTGAGGCTCACTATTACTACTGGGATCGGTATAGGGGGTCATTATTACTACTGAGGGTACTGTGGAGGTAACTATTACTACTGAGGCCACTGTGGAGGTCACTATTACTACTGAGGGCCACTGTGGGAGTCACTATTGCTGAGGCTACTATGGGGGGGTCACGATTACTACTGATGCAACTGTGGGGGACACTATTGCTACTATGGCCACTTTGGGGGTCACTGTTACTACTGGGGTCGATATATGGAGTCACTAATATTACTGAGGCCACTGTGGGAGTCACTATTGCTGAGGCAACTGTGGGGAGTCACTATTACTACTGCAGTCGATATAAGGGACACTATTATTACTAGAGTCATTATAGGAGGTCACTACTACTATTTAGGCTACTGTGGGGGTCACTATTACTACTGAGGCCACTGTGGGGGACACTATTGCTAATGAGGCCACTGTAGGGGCACTATTACTTCTGGGGTTGATATAGGGGATACTATTACTACTGGGGCTGATATGTGGTGTCACTATTACTACTGAGGCTATTGTGGGGGTCACTATTACTATTGAGGCAACTCTGGGGGATACTATTACTACTGGGTCTACTGTGTGGGTCACAATTGCTACTGGGGCCACTGTGGGGGACACTTGCTACTGTGTCTACTTTGGGGTCACTATTGCTACTGAGGCCACTGTGGGAGTTACTATTGCTTTTGAGGCCACTGTGGGGGTCACTATTACTACTAAGGGAACTGTTGGGGATACTATTACTACTGGGGCCACTGTGGGTGTCATTATTGCTACTGAGGCTACTGTGGGGGACACGATTGCTACTGGGGCCACTGTGGGCGACACTCGCTACTGTGTCTACTTTCGGGTCACTATTGCTACTGGGGCCACTGTGGGAGTTACTATTGCTTTTGAGGCCACTGTGGGGGTCACTATTACTACTAAGGGAACTGTTGGGGATACTATTACTACTGGGGCCACTGTGGGTGTCATTATTGCTACTGAGGCTACTGTGGGGGACACTTTTGCTTTTGAGGCCACTGTGCGGGTCATTCTTACAAGTGATGCAACTGTGGGGGATACTATTACTACTGGGGCCACTGTGGGTGTCATTATTGCTACTGAGGCTACTGTGGGGGACACTTTTGCTTTTGAGGCCAATGTGCGGGTCATTCTTACAACTGATGCAACTGTAGGGGATACTATTACTACTGGGGCCACTGTGGGTGTCACTATTGCAACTGATACTACTGTGAAGGAACACTATTACTATTGAGTCTAATGAGGGGGTCATTGTTAGTACTGCGACTACTGTGGGGGATAATATTACTACTGGGGAAACTGTGGGGGTCACTATTACTACTGAGTTACTGTGTTGGATGCTATTACACCTGGGTAGAGATGAGTGAGCACCAAAATGCTCGGGTGCTTGTTACTCGAGACAAGCTTTTTGTAATGCTCGAGAGCTCGTTTCGAGTAACGAACCCCATTGAAGTCAATGAGAGAGTCAAGCACTTTTCAGGGTGACTGATGATCCGGGCGGAGCGTGCATTGTTTTCAATGGAGCTGCGGCTGCTGCCAGTGGCTCCATTGAAAACAATGCTCTGCTGGCACCCCTAAATTGTTTTTCACGGAAGGGATTTTCATATAAGCCCTTCCCTGAAAAGCAATAGTTTTAGTGTAAAAAGAGAAAAAAAATTTAAAAAACTAACCCGCCGCCGCGTCCCCCGCTGGGATGAAGAACACATCTATCGCATGCATCAGATGTTTCCTTCATCCCTGCTAGTAAGAACAATTCCCTGCTGCTATATCCGGGATCCTCCTCCCCTAAGTCCTCTCCTTCATTCCGCAGGAGAGGACAAGGGAAAAAATGTTCCGGGCACTTGCACTGCTGTCAGTGTGTACCCGGGATCAGCGCCAAGAAGAGGAGGAGCTGCGCTGACTGCAAGGAGGAGGTAAGTATATGCGTTGGGGGGACTATAACTACTGGGACCGATATAGGGGTTCGCTATTACTACTGAGGCTACTGTAGAGGTAACTATTACTACTTAGGCAACTGTGCGCGATACTATTACTACTTGGGCCACTGTGGGGGTTAATATTGCTTCTGAGGTCACTGTGGTGGACTCTATTACACATGGGTCTACTCTGGGAATCACTATTGCTACTCAGGTCACTGTGGGGGACACTATTACTAGTGGGGCCACTGTGGGAGTCACTATTGCTTTTGAGGCCACTGTGGGGGGGTCATTATTACTACTGGGTATACTGTGGGGATCACTATTGCTATAAGGGCCACTGTGGGAGACATTATTACTATTAGGGCCAATATCAGAGACATTACTACCAGGGCCGATATAGGGGACACTATTACTACTGATGATACTAAGGTGGACACTATTTCTACTAAGGCCACTGTGAGACTCACTATTTTTACTAAGGCCACTGTGGAGGTCACTATTACTACTATGGTCAATATAGGGGGCACTATTACTACTATGGTCAATATAGGGGGTCACTATTACTACTGAGGCTACTGTGGGTGTCACTATTTCTACTGAGGCAACTGTGGGGGACACTATTACCACTGGGGCCACTGTGGGGGTCCCTAATACTACTGGGGCGACCGTGGGAGCCACTATTGCTACTGAGGCCACTGTGGGGGTCATTATTACTACTGGGATCGGTATAGGGGGTCATTATTACTACTGAGGCTACCGTGGAGGTAACTATTACTACTGAGGCAAGTGTGGGGGATGCTATTACCACTGGGGCCACTGTGGGGGTCCCTAATACTACTGGGGCCACCGTGGGAGCCACTATTGCTACTGAGGCCACTGTGAGGCTCACTATTACTACTGGGATCGGTATAGGGGGTCACTATTACTACTGAGGCAAGTGTGGGGGTCACTATTACCACTGGTTCTACTGTGGGGGTCACTATTACTACTTGGGCCACTGTGGGGGTCACTTGCTACTAGGGCCACTGTGGGGGACACTACTACTACTATGGCCACTGTGGGAGTCACTACTGCTTTGGAGGCCACTGTGGGGCACATTATTACTACTTAGGCAACTGTGGGGATACTATTACTATTGGCACCACTATGGGTGTCACTGTTACTACTGAGGCTACTGTGGGGACACTATTGCATTTGAGGCCACTGTGGGGGATACTATTACTATTGGGGCCACTATGGGTGTCACTATTGCTACTGAGGATACTGTGGGGGTCACGATTACTACTATGACAACTGTGGGGATAATATTACTACTGGGGCAACTGTGGGGGTCACTATTACTACTGAGGCCACTGTGGGGGACACTATTACTGCTACGGCTACTGTGTGGGTCGCTATTACTACTGGGGCCGATATAGGGGACCCCATTACTACTGGGGCCATTGTGGGAGTCGCTATTACTACTGGGTCTACTGTGGGGTCACTATTATTACTGGGGCCAGTGGGGGACACTTTATCCACTGGGGCCACTGTGGGAGTTACTATTGATTTTGGCGTCACTATTACTACTGGGTCTGCTGTGGGGGTCACTATTACTACTGGGGCCAGTGGGGGACACTTTATCTACTGGGGCCACTTTGGGAGTCACTATTGATTTTGAGGCCACTGTGGGGGTCGCTATTACTACTGGGGCTACTGTGGGGGCCCTGTACGTTTTGTAACAATTGTGATGAGAATCATACATCGGATAAGCCCCACCCCCTGACCACACCCCTTTGTCCTGGTTTGACCCTTGGAAAAATCTGATCAACTTACACTAGCTCACTTTTATATACTGGAGGGACAGCTATATAATGAATGGGAAAAAAATCACTGGAATGGCCCTTTAACCTCTTAACTCTAGAGTACGTAAGTTTATGTCCTAGCTGTCATATACTTAACGGAACAGGACATAAATTAAGTCCTGTGCATGGCGTGGTTCAGAAGCTGAGCCAACACTATCCCACAGTGGGAGCCGGCTGTTACTTCTCGAAGAGAAGAAGCGGCGCTGACTGTAAGGAGGAGGTAAGTATATGGGTTAGGTGAGTACTATTAATACTGGGGCTACAGTGGGAAATAATATTACTACTGAGGGAGTTAATTACTGGGGCTACTGGAAGGGGTAATATTATTACTTGGGTTGCTGAGGGGGTTACTATTACTCAATGTATGTTACGGTACTAGTGGGGTGCTTAGGTACGCAAGGCGCGGGGCTCCCTGACCTACACCCACGTCACTGTCCCTTCCTGGAGATAGTCCTTATGGTGAACTCGTCCAGGCCGCCAACTCTAACCCTACGCTTACTAGGGGGGACAGACAGGGACCGCAGTACCTATGCAAGAGACTACTACCCACTAGCACCGACAGGAAAGGCAGATGGTAAGGTGTGGCTGATAGCAGCGAGGCTTAGCAGACAAACTGACAGAAGCAAGATACAAACAGAGGTGGACTGGAAAACAGTGGCTGATAACAGTGAGGTCTAGCGGACAAGGTGACGGAAGCAGGATACCAAAACGAGGCAGACTAGCAAGCAGACTGAGGGAAGGACACAAAGTACCAGGGCCAGATTACCAGCAGGTCAGAGTAGCTGAACTACACAGCAGACACTGAAAACTGAAAATAAAAGCAAGGTCTAGCAGACAGGCCTGGCAGATAACAGAAAGTAAAGCAGACAATAGCAAGGTCCAACAGACAAGAAAATTAGAACAACAGAACAATAATTGGCAACTTCCAGGCAGCATGAGCTGGATCTTATAGGAAGGCAGGAGGAGCCGATAGGTAAATAGACCTGTCAATCACCAGCACACTCCTCAGACACATAGCAGGATAATTAACCTGACTGGGAGGCACGGGAGATGTTAACCCTGGCTTGTCTGGACAGAACGAGGTGTGCTGGCAAAATAAACTATGAGCTGACAGGCGTAACAATGTACTGTGGTGTTACTACTATTACTGGGGCCAGGGGTGTAACTATAGGGGGTGCAGGGGATGCGGTTGCACCCGGGCCCAGGAGCCTTGGGGGGCCCAAAGGGCCTCTCTTCTCTATATAGGGAGCCCAGTACTATTATTAAACCATTATAGTTGGGGCCCTGTTACAGGTTTTGCATTGGGGCCCGGGAGCTTCAAGTTACGCCTCTGACTGGGGCTACTGCGAGGGGTTCATATTACTACTGATGCTAACGTGGAGTTAATACTACTTAGGGGGTTATTTTTATAACTGTGGCTACTTTCGGGTTAATATTGCTACTGAGGAGGTTATTACTAGGGCTAATGTGTGGATCACTATTACTACTAAGCCACTGTAAGAGACACTATTACTACTGGGATCACTGTAGGAGTCACTATTGCTGAGGCCACTGTGGGGGTCACTATTATTACTGAGGTTGATATAGGGGACACTATTACTACTGGGGCTGATATAGGAGGTCACTATTACTACCGTGGCTACTGTGGGGGTCACTATTACTACTGAGGCCACTGTGGGGGACACTATTGCTACTGACGCCACTGTGGGGGTCACGATTACTTCTGGGATCGATATAGTGGACACTATTACTACTGAGGCCAATATATGGGGTCACTATTAAGGCTGAGGCAACTGTGGGCATATTATTATTACTGGGGCCAATGTGGGGATCACTATTGCTGCTGAGGCCACTGTAGTGGACTCTACTACACCTTGGTCTACTGTGGGCATCACTATTGCTTCTAGGGTCACTTCGGGGGACACTATTACTACTGGGTCCACTGTAAGAGTCACTATTGCTTTTGAGGCCACTGTGGGGGTCACTATTACTACTGCGTCTACTGTGGGGGTCACCATTAGTACTGGGGCCACTGTTGGGGACACTTGCTACTGAGTGTACTGTGGGGGGGGTCACTATTGCTACTAGGGCCATTGTGGGGAACATTATTACTACTGGGGTCAATATTAGGGACACTATTACTACTGGGGCTGATATAGGGGGTCACTATTACTACTGAGGCTACTGTGGAGGTAAGTATTATTATTGAGGCAACTGTGGGGGATACTATTACTACTGGGGCCACTGTGGTGGACCCTATTACACCTGCGTCTGCTACGGGGTACACGATTGCTACTAGAGTCACTCTGGGGGACACTATTACTACTGGGGCAACTGTGAGAGTTGCTTTTGCTTTTGAGGCCACTGCGGGGGTCACTATTACTACTGGGGCCAATGTAGAGGACACTATTACTACTGGGTCTACTGTAGGGGTCACTATTGCTACTAGGGCCACTGTGGGGACACTACTGCTTTTGAGGCTATCATGAGGGTCATTATTACTACTGCAACAACTGTGGGGGATAATATTACTACTGTGGCAACTGTGAGGGTCACAATTGCTAATGAGACCACTGTGGCAGATATTATTACTGAAACGCTACTGTGTGGGTTGCTATTACTACTGGGGCCACTGTGGGGGCACTATGACTACTGGGTCTACTGTGAGGCTCACTATTGCTACTGGGGCCACTGTGTGAGTCCCTTTTGCATCTGAGGCCAGTGTGGGGGGTCACTATTACCACTGAGGCAACTGTTGGGGTCACTATTACTACTGAGGCCACTGTAGGGGACACTATTATTACTAGGTCCACTGCGGGGGTCACTATTGCTACTGGGGCTACTGCAGGACACTATTACTACTGGAGCCACTGTTGGAGTCACTATTAGGGCCACCGTGAGACTCACTATTTTTACTAAGGCCACTGTGGAGGTCACTATTACTACTATGGTCAATATAGGGGGTCACTATTACTACTGAGGCTACTGTGGGTGTCACTATTTCTACTGAGGCCACTGTGGGGGTCCCTAATACTACTGGGGCCACTGTGGGAGCCACTATTGCTACTGTAGCCACTGTGAGGCTCACTATTACTACTGGGATCGGTATAGGGGGTCATTATTACTACTGAGGGTACTGTGGAGGTAACTATTACTACTGAGGCCACTGTGGAGGTCACTATTACTACTGAGGGCCACTGTGGGAGTCACTATTGCTGAGGCTACTATGGGGGGGTCACAATTACTACTGATGCAACTGTGGGGGACACTATTGCTACTATGGCCACTTTGGGGGTCACTGTTACTACTGGGGTCGATATATGGAGTCACTAATATTACTGAGGCCACTGTGGGAGTCACTATTGCTGAGGCAACTGTGGGGAGTCACTATTACTACTGCAGTCGATATAAGGGACACTATTATTACTAGAGTCATTATAGGAGGTCACTACTACTATTTAGGCTACTGTGGGGGTCACTATTACTACTGAGGCCACTGTGGGGGACACTATTGCTAATGAGGCCACTGTAGGGGCACTATTACTTCTGGGGTTGATATAGGGGATACTATTACTACTGGGGCTGATATGTGGTGTCACTATTACTACTGAGGCTATTGTGGGGGTCACTATTACTATTGAGGCAACTCTGGGGGATACTATTACTACTGGGTCTACTGTGTGGGTCACAATTGCTACTGGGGCCACTGTGGGGGACACTTGCTACTGTGTCTACTTTGGGGTCACTATTGCTACTGAGGCCACTGTGGGAGTTACTATTGCTTTTGAGGCCACTGTGGGGGTCACTATTACTACTAAGGGAACTGTTGGGGATACTATTACTACTGGGGCCACTGTGGGTGTCATTATTGCTACTGAGGCTACTGTGGGGGACACGATTGCTACTGGGGCCACTGTGGGTGACACTCGCTACTGTGTCTACTTTCGGGTCACTATTGCTACTGGGGCCACTGTGGGAGTTACTATTGCTTTTGAGGCCACTGTGGGGGTCACTATTACTACTAAGGGAACTGTTGGGGATACTATTACTACTGGGGCCACTGTGGGTGTCATTATTGCTACTGAGGCTACTGTGGGGGACACTTTTGCTTTTGAGGCCACTGTGCGGGTCATTCTTACAAGTGATGCAACTGTGGGGGATACTATTACTACTGGGGCCACTGTGGGTGTCATTATTGCTACTGAGGCTACTGTGGGGGACACTTTTGCTTTTGAGGCCAATGTGCGGGTCATTCTTACAACTGATGCAACTGTAGGGGATACTATTACTACTGGGGCCATTGTGGGTGTCACTATTGCAACTGATACTACTGTGAAGGAACACTATTACTATTGAGTCTAATGAGGGGGTCATTGTTAGTACTGCGACAACTGTGGGGGATAATATTACTACTGGGGAAACTGTGGGGGTCACTATTACTACTGAGTTACTGTGTTGGATGCTATTACACCTGGGTAGAGATGAGTGAGCACCAAAATGCTCGGGTGCTTGTTACTCGAGACAAGCTTTTTGTAATGCTCGAGAGCTCGTTTCGAGTAACGAACCCCATTGAAGTCAATGAGAGAGTCAAGCACTTTTCAGGGTGACTGATGATCCGGGCGGAGCGTGCATTGTTTTCAATGGAGCTGCGGCTGCTGCCAGTGGCTCCATTGAAAACAATGCTCTGCTGGCACCCCTAAATTGTTTTTCACGGAAGGGATTTTCATATAAGCCCTTCCCTGAAAAGCAATAGTTTTAGTGTAAAAAGAGAAAAAAAATTTAAAAAACTAACCCGCCGCCGCGTCCCCCGCTGGGATGAAGAACACATCTATCGCATGCATCAGATGTTTCCTTCATCCCTGCTAGTAAGAACAATTCCCTGCTGCTATATCCGGGATCCTCCTCCCCTAAGTCCTCTCCTTCATTCCGCAGGAGAGGACAAGGGAAAAAATGTTCCGGGCACTTGCACTGCTGTCAGTGTGTACCCGGGATCAGCGCCAAGAAGAGGAGGAGCTGCGCTGACTGCAAGGAGGAGGTAAGTATATGCGTTGGGGGGACTATAACTACTGGGACCGATATAGGGGTTCGCTATTACTACTGAGGCTACTGTAGAGGTAACTATTACTACTTAGGCAACTGTGCGCGATACTATTACTACTTGGGCCACTGTGGGGGTTAATATTGCTTCTGAGGTCACTGTGGTGGACTCTATTACACATGGGTCTACTCTGGGAATCACTATTGCTACTCAGGTCACTGTGGGGGACACTATTACTAGTGGGGCCACTGTGGGAGTCACTATTGCTTTTGAGGCCACTGTGGGGGGGTCATTATTACTACTGGGTATACTGTGGGGATCACTATTGCTATAAGGGCCACTGTGGGAGACATTATTACTATTAGGGCCAATATCAGAGACATTACTACCGGGGCCGATATAGGGGACACTATTACTACTGATGATACTAAGGTGGACACTATTTCTACTAAGGCCACTGTGAGACTCACTATTTTTACTAAGGCCACTGTGGAGGTCACTATTACTACTATGGTCAATATAGGGGGCACTATTACTACTATGGTCAATATAGGGGGTCACTATTACTACTGAGGCTACTGTGGGTGTCACTATTTCTACTGAGGCAACTGTGGGGGACACTATTACCACTGGGGCCACTGTGGGGGTCCCTAATACTACTGGGGCGACCGTGGGAGCCACTATTGCTACTGAGGCCACTGTGGGGGTCATTATTACTACTGGGATCGGTATAGGGGGTCATTATTACTACTGAGGCTACCGTGGAGGTAACTATTACTACTGAGGCAAGTGTGGGGGATGCTATTACCACTGGGGCCACTGTGGGGGTCCCTAATACTACTGGGGCCACCGTGGGAGCCACTATTGCTACTGAGGCCACTGTGAGGCTCACTATTACTACTGGGATCGGTATAGGGGGTCACTATTACTACTGAGGCAAGTGTGGGGGTCACTATTACCACTGGTTCTACTGTGGGGGTCACTATTACTACTTGGGCCACTGTGGGGGTCACTTGCTACTAGGGCCACTGTGGGGGACACTACTACTACTATGGCCACTGTGGGAGTCACTACTGCTTTGGAGGCCACTGTGGGGCACATTATTACTACTTAGGCAACTGTGGGGATACTATTACTATTGGCACCACTATGGGTGTCACTGTTACTACTGAGGCTACTGTGGGGACACTATTGCATTTGAGGCCACTGTGGGGGATACTATTACTATTGGGGCCACTATGGGTGTCACTATTGCTACTGAGGATACTGTGGGGGTCACGATTACTACTATGACAACTGTGGGGATAATATTACTACTGGGGCAACTGTGGGGGTCACTATTACTACTGAGGCCACTGTGGGGGACACTATTACTGCTACGGCTACTGTGTGGGTCGCTATTACTACTGGGGCCGATATAGGGGACCCCATTACTACTGGGGCCATTGTGGGAGTCGCTATTACTACTGGGTCTACTGTGGGGTCACTATTATTACTGGGGCCAGTGGGGGACACTTTATCCACTGGGGCCACTGTGGGAGTTACTATTGATTTTGGCGTCACTATTACTACTGGGTCTGCTGTGGGGGTCACTATTACTACTGGGGCCAGTGGGGGACACTTTATCTACTGGGGCCACTTTGGGAGTCACTATTGATTTTGAGGCCACTGTGGGGGTCGCTATTACTACTGGGGCTACTGTGGGGGCCCTGTACGTTTTGTAACAATTGTGATGAGAATCATACATCGGATAAGCCCCACCCCCTGACCACACCCCTTTGTCCTGGTTTGACCCTTGGAAAAATCTGATCAACTTACACTAGCTCACTTTTATATACTGGAGGGACAGCTATATAATGAATGGGAAAAAAATCACTGGAATGGCCCTTTAACCTCTTAACTCTAGAGTACGTAAGTTTATGTCCTAGCTGTCATATACTTAACGGAACAGGACATAAATTAAGTCCTGTGCATGGCGTGGTTCAGAAGCTGAGCCAACACTATCCCACAGTGGGAGCCGGCTGTTACTTCTCGAAGAGAAGAAGCGGCGCTGACTGTAAGGAGGAGGTAAGTATATGGGTTAGGTGAGTACTATTAATACTGGGGCTACAGTGGGAAATAATATTACTACTGAGGGAGTTAATTACTGGGGCTACTGGAAGGGGTAATATTATTACTTGGGTTGCTGAGGGGGTTACTATTACTCAATGTATGTTACGGTACTAGTGGGGTGCTTAGGTACGCAAGGCGCGGGGCTCCCTGACCTACACCCACGTCACTGTCCCTTCCTGGAGATAGTCCTTATGGTGAACTCGTCCAGGCCGCCAACTCTAACCCTACGCTTACTAGGGGGGACAGACAGGGACCGCAGTACCTATGCAAGAGACTACTACCCACTAGCACCGACAGGAAAGGCAGATGGTAAGGTGTGGCTGATAGCAGCGAGGCTTAGCAGACAAACTGACAGAAGCAAGATACAAACAGAGGTGGACTGGAAAACAGTGGCTGATAACAGTGAGGTCTAGCGGACAAGGTGACGGAAGCAGGATACCAAAACGAGGCAGACTAGCAAGCAGACTGAGGGAAGGACACAAAGTACCAGGGCCAGATTACCAGCAGGTCAGAGTAGCTGAACTACACAGCAGACACTGAAAACTGAAAATAAAAGCAAGGTCTAGCAGACAGGCCTGGCAGATAACAGAAAGTAAAGCAGACAATAGCAAGGTCCAACAGACAAGAAAATTAGAACAACAGAACAATAATTGGCAACTTCCAGGCAGCATGAGCTGGATCTTATAGGAAGGCAGGAGGAGCCGATAGGTAAATAGACCTGTCAATCACCAGCACACTCCTCAGACACATAGCAGGATAATTAACCTGACTGGGAGGCACGGGAGATGTTAACCCTGGCTTGTCTGGACAGAACGAGGTGTGCTGGCAAAATAAACTATGAGCTGACAGGCGTAACAATGTACTGTGGTGTTACTACTATTACTGGGGCCAGGGGTGTAACTATAGGGGGTGCAGGGGATGCGGTTGCACCCGGGCCCAGGAGCCTTGGGGGGCCCAAAGGGCCTCTCTTCTCTATATAGGGAGCCCAGTACTATTATTAAACCATTATAGTTGGGGCCCTGTTACAGGTTTTGCATTGGGGCCCGGGAGCTTCAAGTTACGCCTCTGACTGGGGCTACTGCGAGGGGTTCATATTACTACTGATGCTAACGTGGAGTTAATACTACTTAGGGGGTTATTTTTATAACTGTGGCTACTTTCGGGTTAATATTGCTACTGAGGAGGTTATTACTAGGGCTAATGTGTGGATCACTATTACTACTAAGCCACTGTAAGAGACACTATTACTACTGGGATCACTGTAGGAGTCACTATTGCTGAGGCCACTGTGGGGGTCACTATTATTACTGAGGTTGATATAGGGGACACTATTACTACTGGGGCTGATATAGGAGGTCACTATTACTACCGTGGCTACTGTGGGGGTCACTATTACTACTGAGGCCACTGTGGGGGACACTATTGCTACTGACGCCACTGTGGGGGTCACGATTACTTCTGGGATCGATATAGTGGACACTATTACTACTGAGGCCAATATATGGGGTCACTATTAAGGCTGAGGCAACTGTGGGCATATTAGTATTACTGGGGCCAATGTGGGGATCACTATTGCTGCTGAGGCCACTGTAGTGGACTCTACTACACCTTGGTCTACTGTGGGCATCACCATTGCTTCTAGGGTCACTTCGGGGGACACTATTACTACTGGGTCCACTGTAAGAGTCACTATTGCTTTTGAGGCCACTGTGGGGGTCACTATTACTACTGCGTCTACTGTGGGGGTCACCATTAGTACTGGGGCCACTGTTGGGGACACTTGCTACTGAGTGTACTGTGGGGGGGGGGTCACTATTGCTACTAGGGCCATTGTGGGGAACATTATTACTACTGGGGTCAATATTAGGGACACTATTACTACTGGGGCTGATATAGGGGGTCACTATTACTACTGAGGCTACTGTGGAGGTAAGTATTATTATTGAGGCAACTGTGGGGGATACTATTACTACTGGGGCCACTGTGGTGGACCCTATTACACCTGCGTCTGCTACGGGGTACACGATTGCTACTAGAGTCACTCTGGGGGACACTATTACTACTGGGGCAACTGTGAGAGTTGCTTTTGCTTTTGAGGCCACTGCGGGGGTCACTATTACTACTGGGGCTAATGTAGAGGACACTATTACTACTGGGTCTACTGTAGGGGTCACTATTGCTACTAGGGCCACTGTGGGGACACTACTGCTTTTGAGGCTATCATGAGGGTCATTATTACTACTGCAACAACTGTGGGGGATAATATTACTACTGTGGCAACTGTGAGGGTCACAATTGCTAATGAGACCACTGTGGCAGATATTATTACTGAAACGCTACTGTGTGGGTTGCTATTACTACTGGGGCCACTGTGGGGGCACTATGACTACTGGGTCTACTGTGAGGCTCACTATTGCTACTGGGGCCACTGTGTGAGTCCCTTTTGCATCTGAGGCCAGTGTGGGGGGTCACTATTACCACTGAGGCAACTGTTGGGGTCACTATTACTACTGAGGCCACTGTAGGGGACACTATTATTACTAGGTCCACTGCGGGGGTCACTATTGCTACTGGGGCTACTGCAGGACACTATTACTACTGGAGCCACTGTTGGAGTCACTATTAGGGCCACCGTGAGACTCACTATTTTTACTAAGGCCACTGTGGAGGTCACTATTACTACTATGGTCAATATAGGGGGTCACTATTACTACTGAGGCTACTGTGGGTGTCACTATTTCTACTGAGGCCACTGTGGGGGTCCCTAATACTACTGGGGCCACTGTGGGAGCCACTATTGCTACTGTAGCCACTGTGAGGCTCACTATTACTACTGGGATCGGTATAGGGGGTCATTATTACTACTGAGGGTACTGTGGAGGTAACTATTACTACTGAGGCCACTGTGGAGGTCACTATTACTACTGAGGGCCACTGTGGGAGTCACTATTGCTGAGGCTACTATGGGGGGGTCACGATTACTACTGATGCAACTGTGGGGGACACTATTGCTACTATGGCCACTTTGGGGGTCACTGTTACTACTGGGGTCGATATATGGAGTCACTAATATTACTGAGGCCACTGTGGGAGTCACTATTGCTGAGGCAACTGTGGGGAGTCACTATTACTACTGCAGTCGATATAAGGGACACTATTATTACTAGAGCCATTATAGGAGGTCACTACTACTATTTAGGCTACTGTGGGGGTCACTATTACTACTGAGGCCACTGTGGGGGACACTATTGCTAATGAGGCCACTGTAGGGGCACTATTACTTCTGGGGTTGATATAGGGGATACTATTACTACTGGGGCTGATATGTGGTGTCACTATTACTACTGAGGCTATTGTGGGGGTCACTATTACTATTGAGGCAACTCTGGGGGATACTATTACTACTGGGTCTACTGTGTGGGTCACAATTGCTACTGGGGCCACTGTGGGGGACACTTGCTACTGTGTCTACTTTGGGGTCACTATTGCTACTGAGGCCACTGTGGGAGTTACTATTGCTTTTGAGGCCACTGTGGGGGTCACTATTACTACTAAGGGAACTGTTGGGGATACTATTACTACTGGGGCCACTGTGGGTGTCATTATTGCTACTGAGGCTACTGTGGGGGACACGATTGCTACTGGGGCCACTGTGGGCGACACTCGCTACTGTGTCTACTTTCGGGTCACTATTGCTACTGGGGCCATTGTGGGAGTTACTATTGCTTTTGAGGCCACTGTGGGGGTCACTATTACTACTAAGGGAACTGTTGGGGATACTATTACTACTGGGGCCACTGTGGGTGTCATTATTGCTACTGAGGCTACTGTGGGGGACACTTTTGCTTTTGAGGCCACTGTGCGGGTCATTCTTACAAGTGATGCAACTGTGGGGGATACTATTACTACTGGGGCCACTGTGGGTGTCATTATTGCTACTGAGGCTACTGTGGGGGACACTTTTGCTTTTGAGGCCAATGTGCGGGTCATTCTTACAACTGATGCAACTGTAGGGGATACTATTACTACTGGGGCCACTGTGGGTGTCACTATTGCAACTGATACTACTGTGAAGGAACACTATTACTATTGAGTCTAATGAGGGGGTCATTGTTAGTACTGCGACAACTGTGGGGGATAATATTACTACTGGGGAAACTGTGGGGGTCACTATTACTACTGAGTTACTGTGTTGGATGCTATTACACCTGGGTAGAGATGAGTGAGCACCAAAATGCTCGGGTGCTTGTTACTCGAGACAAGCTTTTTGTAATGCTCGAGAGCTCGTTTCGAGTAACGAACCCCATTGAAGTCAATGAGAGAGTCAAGCACTTTTCAGGGTGACTGATGATCCGGGCGGAGCGTGCATTGTTTTCAATGGAGCCGCGGCTGCTGCCAGTGGCTCCATTGAAAACAATGCTCTGCTGGCACCCCTAAATTGTTTTTCACGGAAGGGATTTTCATATAAGCCCTTCCCTGAAAAGCAATAGTTTTAGTGTAAAAAGAGAAAAAAAATTTAAAAAACTAACCCGCCGCCGCATCCCCCGCTGGGATGAAGAACACATCTATCGCATGCATCAGATGTTTCCTTCATCCCTGCTAGTAAGAACAATTCCCTGCTGCTATATCTGCCACATCTGTGATAGATGCAGCAGATGAATTCTTCAATTCCCTACCACAGCTGTCACACATGACAGCTGCGGTAGAGGATTCTGCTGCCTGCATCCGTTATTGGATTTCAGGGAAGGGCTTTAAATGATACTCACCTCCCTTCAGCTGCTGGGGCTCAGCCACATCTTCTCCACCCTGTCCCCAGCTCTGTAGTCCTGATCTATCAGCAGGCGGGGATTTTGAATCCCCACCTGCTGAAAGATCAACGGCGCTAGAGAGCCGGGGTCAACGCGGCTAAGACGTGGCTGAGCCCCGGCAGTTGATGGTTTTTCAGTGAAGGGTTTTAAATATAAGCCCTTCCCTGAAAAACCATGAAGAACAGTTTAAAAAATAAAAAAATGATACTCACCTGCCTTCAACAGCCAGGGCTCAGCCTCATGCCACATGCTCGCTTGATAGCCACACTACCCTCATGTCTATTTATAAGTGCGTCTTGGATGAGGAGGAACCGGAGACACACACTGCAGAGGGTTGGCAGTGCCTGGCAGCGACCCTCTTTGAAATTGTGGGCGATAGCCCACAATGCTGATGAGAACTGATAATAAATTAACGTACAATCATAATTTCAATCCCGTGCCACCTCCATCACAAAATTGTCAGGAGCCGCAAACGTGGGCATAAAGGGGACTCAGATGCCAGTACTTCTACACATCACACTGCAGCAGCGCATACTAAGACCAAAGATTGGTTTGAAGCAGGAGGTGTCACAAAAATAGCCACCACAGGTATACTGTGACCCTGTGAAAGTCTCATTACCCCTTTCCAATCCAATGTCTGATGTCTGAAGACATTCTGATTGAAGGCTGTACAGCTCCGATGTCAAAAGACATCCGGCAGTGTATTCTTACTGTATATTACTGGCCACTCTGTTGTCGGGGGCCTCTCCAGCATGTCCCATACCGCAGTACTGGCTTTAGCCAGCAGATGGTGCCATTGTATAATGGCAAAAAGAGAAAGCCCCCTAGGAAACCCTGAATCCAAAATTGGATTGCAAAGGGTTAAATCAGTTACGCTTCCTGTGAACGCTCCAATCCAGTATCTCAGATAACTGTGGTAAGTTGTAACACGAGAGATAATACATGCCGACCAATGCTGACTCCTAGGGATGCGTGCGTTTATCACACCTAAACCAATCCGGCAGTTTACAACTCATGGCATTATACGTCAGCGGACACCCAAAAACAGGCTTGTCAGGGACAGGCAATGTACAATGAGTTGACCTGTTAAACAGCCGGAATGCTTGCAAAAGCCTAGTGCGCACTACTAGACACAACAAGCGTGGGCATGAAGCAAACTCGGATGATAGTACTGCTGTGAACATCTCATTAATTCAGATTCGCTTCTTTTGATTGGTCCAAACCAGTGTCTCGGATAACTGTGGTAACACGAGGGCAAATACATGTCGACCAGCGCTAATCCCCAGACCCCAAGCTGGAGGAGGAGGTTGCATAATAAGCCCGAGAAACTGTGACCGAGGTAGGACCCGCAATCCTCTGTGTGAGAAGCATGTGAGCAGGCCCAGGGTCAGACTTGGTCCCATCCTCCACCTGGTTGACCCAATGTGCCGTCAGTTACGGTTCCTTTCATCGCTCCAAAGACTGGATAAACCACCAAGAAATTCCACTGGCCAAACCTGGCACAGTTGCACCCCCACCGCCCCAGGACCTCGGCCTCTGCCCACATACTCAACAATCGTGGGCATAAAGCGGACTCGGATGCTAGTACTGCTGTGAATGTCTCATTAAATCAGTTACGGTTCCTTTCATTGCTCCAAAGACTGGATCAACCACAAAGAAATTCCACTGGCCACACCTGGCACAGTTGTACCTCACCCAGGACCTCGGCCTCTGCCCACATCTCCAACAATCGTGGGCATAAAGCTGACTCGAATGCTAGTACTTCCAAGCATCAGCAAAATTCAGCAATCCTTTCGAAAATGGAAGATTTCTTTTAGGCAGGAGGTATTCCAAAGTTGTCACCACAGCAATACAGTGACCCTGTAAAAGTCTCATTAAATCAATTAGGGTTCCTTTGATCGCTCCAAAGACTGTATGAACCGTGAAGAAGTTGGCGTGGACAAAGCAGGGCAATTCATTCTGTGTATGTGTCAGATAGCTGAACACCGCTATGGGAAATCCTTGTGTACCCACACAATTCATTCTGTGTATGTGTCAGATAGCTGAACACCGCAATGTGAAACTCTGGTGTACCCACACAATTCCTTCTGTGTATGTGTCAGATAGCTGAACACCGCAATGGGAAACCCTTGTGTACCCACACAATTCTGTGTATGTGTCAGATAGCTGAACACCGCGCTAGGAAACCCTTGTGTACCCACACAATTCATTCTGTGTATGTGTCAGATAGCTGAACACCACTATGGAAAACCCTTGTGTACGCACACAATTCATTCTGTGTATGTGTCAGATAGCTGAACACTGTAATGGAAAACCCGTGTGTACCCACACAATTCATTCTGTGTATGTGTCCGATAGCTGAACACCTCAATGGGAAACCCTTCTGTACCCACACAATTAATTCTGTGTATGTGTCAGATAGCTGAACACCGCGCTGGGAAACCCTTGTGTACCCACACAATTCGCTCTGTGTGTGCGTCAGATAGCTGAACACTGCAGTGGAAAACCCTTGTGCACCCACACAATTCATTCTGTGTATGTGTCAGATAGCTGAACACAGCAATGGGAAACCCTTGTGTACCCACACAATTTATTCTGTGTATGTGTCAGATAGTTGAACACTGCTATGGGAAACCCTTGTGTACCCACAGTATAGACGAACCCCTGAAACCTTTCTGTAGCAAGAGTATAGGCGAACCCCTGAAACCTTTCTGTAGCAAGAGTATAGGTGAACCCCTGAAACCTTTCTGTAGCAAGAGTATAGGCAAACCCCTAAAACATTTCTGTAGCAAGAGTATAGACGAACTCCTGAAACCTTTCTGTAGCAAGAGTATAGGCGAACCCCTGAACCTTTCTGAAGCAAGAGTATAGGCAAACCCCTGAAATATTTCTGTAGCAAGAGTATAGGCAAACCCCTGAAATATTTCTGTAGCAAGAGTATAGGCGAACCCCTGAAACCTTTCTGTAGCAAGAGTATAGGCAAACCCCTGAAACCTTTCTGTAGCAAGAGCATAGGCGAACCCCTGAAACCTTTCTGTAGCAAGAGTATAGGCAAACCCCTGAAACTTTTCTGTAGCAAGAGTATTGGCAAACCCCTGAAACCCTTCTGAAGCAAGAGTATAGGCGAACCCCTGAAACATTTCTGTAGAAAGAGTGTAGGCGTACCACTGCAACCTTTCTGTTGCAAGAGGATAGGCGAACCCTTGAAACATTTCCATAGCAAGAGTATAGGTGACCCTCTGAAACATTTCTGTACCAAGAGTATAGGTGAACCCCTGAAACCTTTCAGTAGCAAGATTAAAGGCAAACCCCTGAAACCTTTCTGTACCAAGAGTATAGGCGAGCCCCTGAAACATTTCTGTACAAAGAGTATAGCTGACTCCCGGAAAAATTGGTGTAGCAAGAGTATAGGTGAACCCCTCTAAAATTGATGTACCAAGAGTATAGGCAAACGCCTCAAACATTTATTTACTAAGGGTATAGGCGAAGGCCTAAAAAATTGGTTTGCTGTGAGTATAGGCGAAGCCCAGAACAATTAGTTTGCTATGAGTTTGGACGAAGCCCGGAAAAATTCCTGTACCAAGAGTATAGGTGAACCCCTGAAGAATTGTTGTACCAAGAGTATAGGCAAACACCTCCAACATTTATTTACTAACATTATAGGCGAAGCCCGGAAAAGTTGGTTTGCTATGAGTATAGGCGAAGGCCTGAAAAATTAGTTTGCTATGAGTTTGGACAAAGCCCAGAAAAAATTGTTTTGCTCTGAGTATAGACGAAGCACGTAAAAATGTGTGTACCAAGAGTACAGGTGTACCCCTGAAAAATTGGTTTACCCACGGTGCAGGTGAAACCCAGAAACATATTTTAAAGATACAACTCATAGTTGCTTAATCTGCTAACAATACCTGGAGGCAGCCCTCGGAAAAAAAATTGTTTTAACGGAGCCTTTTGGCCCTCAGAAAAATTGGCTGTTCAGCGTGATGACATGCTGGTTTAAGAAAGGAGGAGGAAGATCAGAGAGGGATAGACCAAGCAACTTCTCCCCTTTTTTGGGTGATATAGGATGAATGGTTCTCTTGTTCCAGCTGAAAGAACCTTTATGTTCCGCTGCATTCCACCGGTGGAGAAGAGAAGTCTGGGGAAATCCAGCCTTTGTTCATCTTAATAAGTGTAAGCCTGTCGGCGCTGACAGTTGACAGGCGGGTACGCTTATCCGTGATGATCCCCCCAGCAGCACTAAACACCCTCTCTGATAAGACGCTAGTGACAGGGCAGGCTAGCACCTCCAAGGCATACAGCGCAAGTTCGTGCCACGTGTCCAGCTTTGACACCCAATAATTGTACGGAGCAGAGTGATTACGGAGGACGTTGGTACGGTAGGCTATATACTCCCTCACCATCTTTTTACACTGTTCCCTCCGACTCAGCCTAGACTGGGGAGTGATGACACAGTCTGGCTGGGGAGCCATAAAACTGGCAAAGGCCTTGGAGAGTGTTCCCTTGCCTGCGCTGGACATGCTGCCTGATTCCTGCGTGTGCCCTGCTAGTTGGCCCACTGATGTACGTCCTGTACCGCTAGCGTTGTCAGCGTTGTCAGATGGGAACCTTAGCAGCAGCTTTCCCACCAGGGCCTTGTGGTATTGCATCACTTTCATACTCCTTTCCTCTTCGGGAATGAGAGTGGAAAGGTTCTCCTTATACCATGGGTTGAGAAGGATCAACACCCAGTAATCCTTGTTAACCAGAATGCGTCTAACGTGAGGGTCAGGGGAAAGGCAGCTTAACATGAAGTTAGCAATGTGTGCCAGAGTCCCAGTATGCAACACATCGCTGTCCTCACTAGGAGGATGACTTTCATAATCCTCCTCCTCCTCTTCAGCCCATACACGCTAAACAAATGTGAGGGAAGTAGTATGGGTACCCTTTGCAGTGTGGGAAGCAGTCTCTTCCCCCTCCTCCTCCTCATCCCCCCCCTCCTCCTCTTCCCATACACACTGAGAAACAGGCGTGGAGGTGGTCTGGCTATGAAGCGACATACTGTCATCCCCATCTCCTATTCTAACTGCAAAGCGTCAGCCTTTATCCTTAGCAGCAAACTTCTCAGCAGGCAAAGCAGCGGGACGGTTATGCAGATAATGGCCGCGTCATCACTCACCATTTGTGTAGACTCCTCAAAGTTTCCTAGGACCTGACAGATGTCTGCTATCTATACTCACTCCTCTGTGAAGAACTGTGGAGGCTGACTACCACTTCGCTGGCCATGTTGCAGCTGGTATTCTACAATGGCTTTACACTGCTCGTACAGCCTGGCCAACATGTGCAATGTAGAATTCCAGTGCGTGGGCACGTCGCACAGCAGTCAGTGCACTGTCAGCTGGAAGCGCTTTTGCAGTGTCCTGAGGGTGGCAGCACCTGTGGTGGACTTCCTGAAATGGGCGCACACACAACGCACCTTGGTGAGCAGGTCAGACAAATGGGGGTAGTTTTTCAGAAAGTGAACCACCAGATAGAACATGTGGGCCAGGCATGGCACGTGTGTTAGCCTGCCAAGATGCAGAGCTGCCACCAGGTTACGCCCATTATCACACACGACCATGCCTGGTTGGAGGTTCAGCGGCGAAAGCCACTGCTCGGTCTGCTCTGTCAAACCCTGCAACAGCTCTTGGGCGGTGTGCCTCTTCTCTCCCAAGCTGAGTAGTTTCAGCATGGCCTGCTGACGCTTGCCCACCGCAGTGCTACAGCACCTCGAGCTACCGACTGCCGGCGACGTGCTCACACGTGGTAATAGAAAGGTGGAGGGTGTGGAGGAGGAGGGAGGGTGTTTGGAGGAGGTGGCATAATTCTCCGGTGAAACCTTCACCGAGGTAGAACCCGCAATCCTCGGTGTGGGTAGCTTGTGAGCAGACCCAGGGTCAGACTCGGTCCCAGCCTCCACCAAGTTCACCCAATGTGCAGTCAGGGAGATGTAGTGTCCCTGCCCGCCAGCACTTGTCCACGTGTCCGTTGTTAAGTGGACCTTCCCTGTAACCACATAGGTGATGAAACGGTTTATGTTGCGTGAGACGTGCTGGTGTAGGGCAGGGACAGTACTCCGGGAAAAATAGTGGCAACTGGGGACCGAGTACCGAGGGACAGCTGCCGCCATCATGTTGCGGAAAGCCTCCATTTGTAATAGCCTGTATGTCAGCATCTCCAGGCTGAGTAGTTTAGCGATATGCACGTTTAAAGATTGTGCTTGTGGGTTGGTGGCCGTGTATTTCCGCTTTTGTTCCAACGATTGGGTTAGCGACAGTGGAACGCTGTGCTGGGACACATTGGTAGAGGCAGTGGAGGACCGTAGAGGTGAGGGTGTGGGTGTAGGCTGGGAGGCGCTCGTGCCTGCATCCTGGGAGGGGGAATGTACCTCTGTTCCAGGTTGTGACACGGGGGAAGAGGCAGTGGTGTGACCCGCAGGCGGTGAATGGCTTTCGTTCCACCTCATGGGGTGCTTAGCCATCATATGCCTGTGCATGCTGGTGGTGGTGAAGCTGGTAGTGGTGGCTCCCCGGCTGATCTTGGTGCGGCACAAGTTGCACAACACTGTTTGTCGGTCTTCCGTGTTCTCACTAATAAACCACCAGACCTTCGAACACCTAGCCCTCTGCACGGAGGCTTGCCGCGAGGGATTGCTGTGGGAAACAGTTGGTGGAATATTTGCTCTGGCCCTGCTTCTCCCCCTGGCCACCCCACTGCCTCTTCCAACCTGTTCTGTTGCAGCACTTGCCTCCCCCTCTGAAGCCCTATCTTCAGGAAGCTTTGCAAGCCAGGTGGGGTCAGTCACCTCATCGTCCACCAGCTCTTCCTCTGACTCCTCAGTCTGCTCCTCCCTTAGACTTACTACCCTAACAACCACCTCGCTGACAGACAACTGTGTCTCATCCTCATCATCCACAAATAGATCTTGAGAAAGTAATTCGAAGTCCCCACCCTCATCACCCTGAGTCTATGAAAGTTCCACATTTTCGGCATCGGTCATGGAAAACTCCTCACGTGGCTGTTGAACCATTTTTTTACACTCAGGGCAGGGACCCGAGAACAGTTCTTGGGTGTATGCCTGTTCATCATAATCTCTCCTTTTCCTAGAGTGACCAGGCTGGGCGGAATAAGGAGCAGCCTGAGGATTCAGAGATGCATTCCCTTGGGTGGCGTGAGTGGACTGCGTGGAAGACTGGGTGTTGGATAAAGTAGTGGAGGTGTTATCCGCTATCCACGTCAGCAGCTGATTGCACTGCTGTGCTTGCTTTTAATAATGAATGGTCTACCACGCGGACCTGCAAAATGTGACATGAAGCTGGGGAGTGGAGATACGCGGTGCTCTACTAATCTCTCTGCAGCAGGGCACTGTTTCACCCTGCCAAGGACCTCGGTCTCTGCCCACACGCTCATTGGGAGGCCCACGTCCTCGGCCTCGACCCTTACCCCTATTCTTCATCATGAAGGATAAAGCATAGAGCAGGGCCAGAAAAAATTTCACCAGTGGATACCGCTGATCCCTGGGGCTAATTCACCGTCTACAGAGACTGGTAGATTTGAGAGACTCTGATCAGGGCCAGAATAAATTTAACCAGTGTATAACGCTGAGACCTAGGCCTAAATCACCGCCCACAGAGACTGGTAGATTTGAGAGACTCTGAGCAAGGCCAGAAAAAATTAACCCACTGTATAGCGATGAGAACTATGGCTAATTCACCGCACAGAGAAAATGGTCGCTTTTATAGACTCTGAGCAAGGCCAGAAAAAATTAACCCACTGTATAGTGATGAAAACTACGGCTAATTCACCGCACAGAGAAAATGGTCGCTTTTATAGACTCTGAGCAAGGCCAGAAAAAATTAACCCACTGTATAGTGATGAAAACTACGGCTAATTCACCGCACAGAGAAAATGGTCGCTTTTATAGACTCTGAGCAAGGCCAGAAAAAATTAAAGGGGTGGTCTCGCGAAACAAAGTGGGGTTATACACTTCCGTATGGCCATATTAATGCACTTTGTAATATACATCGTGCATTAAATATGAGCCATACAGAAGTTATTCCACTTACCTGCTCCGTTGCTAGCGTCCTCGTCTCCATGGTTCCGTCTAAATTCGCCGGCAGCTTGCTTTTTTAGACGCGCTTGCGCAGTCCGGTCTTCTCCATTCAGCACGAGCCGCTTCAGTGTGCTCCCCGCTACAGCTCTTCTGCGCATGCGCAGACGAGCTGTCACTGCTCGGGAGCGCGCTGGAGCGGCCATTCTGTACCTTCCTCTGTTAGAGGAAGGTGCAGAGCTGCCAAGCTGTCCGGAGAAGCCGCCCAGCTGTCCTGGTAAGTCATGGGCCGGGGGGGCTGCCGCTGCGCCGGGCTGCGCCGGGGGGGGGGGGCTGCCGCTGCGATGGGGGGGCTGTCGCTGCGCCGGGGGAACTAGCGCTGGGCCGGGGGGGGGGGGCTGTCGCTGGGCCGGGGGAACTAGCGCTGGGCCGGGGGGGGCTGTCGCTGGGCCGGGGGAACTAGCGCTGGGCCGGGGGGGCTGTCGCTGGGCCGGGGGGGGGCTGTCGCTAGGCCGGGGGAACTAGCGCTGGGCCGGGGGGGGGCTGTCGCTGCGCCGGGGGGGCTGCGCCGGTTACCTGCTGCCTGGCGGTGGGTGACTGGTCGGCGGCTGCGGTGGGTCCGGTCGGCGGCTGCGGGGCGTCTGGTTGCCATGGAGACACAGCTGGCAGCGTCTCGGGAGCGCGCACGTCGGGTTGCAGCGAGCGACGGGAAAAGAGCTGGCGGCCATCTTGGGGAAACTTTTATAAGTTGCTGAAACGCTGGAACGGTAAGTACGAACCAGCTAGAAATGTCATTTACAGGGGGGCTTAGTAATGTGTACTCAATGGGGGGGACTGGGCAAAAAAAAAAATTCACTGCTTCCTCGAGACAGCTCCTTTAACCCACTGTATAGTGATGAGAACTACGGCTAATTTACCGCAAACAGGGAATGGTAGCTTTTATAGACTGTGAGCAAGGCCAGAAAAAATTAACCCACTGTATAGCGATGAAAACTACGGCTAATTCACTGCATACAGAGAATGGTACATGTGACAGACTCTGCACAGGGCCAGAAAAAATTAATCCACTGTATAGCGATGAGAACTATGGCTAATTCACCGCACACAGAGACTCTTAGCTTTTATTGACTGTGAGCAAGGCCAGAAAAAATCAACTCACTGTATAGTGATGAGAACTTCGGCTAATTCACCGCATGCAGAGACTGTTAGCTTTTTCAGACTGTGAGCAAGGCCAGAAAAATGAACCCACTGTTTAGCAATGAGAACTATGGCTAATTCTCTGCACACAGAGACTGTTAGCTTTTATAGACTCTGAGCAAGGCCAGAAAAAATGTAAATTAAAAATGGTAAATTCCTATGTTCTGTGTGTACACCCCTGGCAGTACACTGCATAAAACCTCTACCAGTGGGCAGAATACAGCCGGGATGCTTGAAAAAAAAATTGATGCACTACTGGTCCCAGCCAGCTAAAATGATAATTCACTAAATGAGGAGTAGTCCTAAGAAGGACTACACCAACACTTTCCCTATCTCAGCAGCTCTTTCCCTAACCTCTGCCAGCATGCGTCTGAGGCGAGCCGCTGGCGGCACCATTTTAAGTATTTCGTGGTCACCTGATCTCGCTAGCCACTCACTGCTGTAGACGTGCACAGGGTTGGCACGTCACAGCAGGAAGTGGTAATGCCTTCCCTGCATGCTTAGTGGCTACAAAATGGCAGTAAACGTGCTGGGAGGGGAAATGAAATGTATTTGAGTACTGCGTTGTGCTTGACTCGAGTAGCGAGCATCTTGAGTAGCCTAATACTCGATCGAGCATCAAGCTCAGATGAGTGTGCTCGCTCATCTCTAATCACATCCAAGAGATGTTTTTGAGTTGGAGGCGGCAGGAAGTGGTGATAGCTTGTAAGTATGGTTTGAAGGACAGGGAGCAATGTAGGGAAAGATGATGAACTCATTTTTATCCATTTAGAGTTTGGGAAGAGAAATTGGCAAGATTGTGCATAGAATGACCTGAAGGGGGCTGTAAACAGGCCATCTGTATACTGAATGCTAATCAGCAGGGATAGCTGCATGGGTGTGTCTGGAAGAGCTAAAATCTCTAGACATATTCAGCCCATTCTATCTCCAGTAGTCTAATTTAAATTAATAGGGGGCAGCACATATACTAGACTGCCACTACAGTCATTTGTAGGTACATAGGATCACTGTTCTTATGATCGGTGGGGGTCCAAGTGATCGGACCCCCACCAATCAGATACTTATCCCCTAGCTTAGTGATTCCTCCATGCCTCTCATGTAACTGGTCCTCAGAAGGCTCTCATTCCTAGTCCAGCTAAAGCACAATATATACTATGACATTGCAGGGCACTAGGCCTGTCATCCAGCCAACTTGCTGTTCCACACAACATACAGGGGTATATCTACATGGCACAACCAATGACTATCTGAGTAGTTCCTCAGTAAACTTGTAGTCCATTAAAAAAAGCAACTGTACAGGATTCATAGGCAGTCCAAAGGTTGCAAATGGAGGTCACATACTTGGTCTGCAATAATATTCATGTAAAGGGTAGCCAGTCAGGGCAATGTTTTTGCTTTTACATGTTATGTTTGTTCCTGTATCCTTAAGAGTCACGGAGACCCAAGCAATGGCTGTTCCGGCCTGCAACCATGGACCAGAATTTGGAAAGTGGGCAGAGTGAGCAAGGTTGTTGAGAGAGTGAGACGTATGCGGAGCGGCTCTGCAAGGAAGGTCCGATTGCCTTACGGGCATAGCAGAAGTTGTTGCTGTACTACTACTGCATAAAGATCAGAGTTGGTCAACTCCGTAGGTTCACCCCAGTTTCCCTTAATCGTTCAGGGGGGAAGATTGTCCATTGCAGGTAGGCCAAACCCTTCCATCAGAGACTCTGAAAAAGACCTGGTACCCAAGCTATAAGTTTATGGGAATGAGACCGTAAGACTGTTCTACAAGAAAAGCCGACTTAAAAAATCTATAAATCACAAATGGTAGGTACCGTGTAACACCATGTCTACCTTCATACATGTTTCAAAAGACATTTCTTTCTTGATCACAGCTAACGAACTGCCATGGTACTTTTCCCTTAGAACTCGTTCAGACGAGTGCTGTTTTCGCGCTATTAGTCTTCTAATAGGAACCAATATGTTCCTATAGAAAAGTTCACATGAAAGAATGTTAGGCACGCTGAATCATTTCCTAAGCTCTCTGGGCAAGTAGAGGGGTAGCCCTCTTCACATCCCCTATCGTTGGGGCTGAAACTACTGGGCATCACTGCCTGCATCATCACTGGGGGTGCCTCATTAAAACTCAGGCATAATGGTGCCACCCAGGGCACTCTAACAAGGCAACCTGCACCTGAACTGTGTCTCCTCTCCCTGGCCGTGGTTCTGGCCTGAGGTTTTAGGGAGCACGTGGGCAGATACGTGCCACCGAGCAGGCTGGGCTCAGTGTAGGAAGCCGGCAGTTGTGTGTCAGTAGCATTAAAGGGGTTGTCCCGCGGCAGCAAGTGGGTCTATACACTTCTGTATGGCCATATTAATGCACTTTGTAATGTACATTGTGCATTAATTATGAGCCATACAGAAGTTATAAGAAGTTTTTCACTTACCTGCTCCATTGCTAGCGTCCTCGTTTCCATGGAGCCGACTAATTTTCGGCGTCTAATGGCCAAATTAGACGCGCTTGCGCAGTCCGGGTCTTCTTCTTTTCTCAATGGGGCCGCTCGTGCAGGATGCCGGCTCCGTGTAGCTCCGCCCCGTCACGTGCCGATTCCAGCCAATCAGGAGGCTGGAATCGGCAATGGACCGCACAGAAGCCCTGCGGTCCACCAAGGGAGAAGATCCCGGCGGCCATCTTCAGCAGGTAAGTAAGAAGTCACCGGAGCGCGGGGATTCAGGTAAGCGCTGTGCGGTGTTCTTTTTTAACCCCTGCATCGGGGTTGTCTCGCGCCGAACGGGGGGGGGGTTGAAGAAAAAAAAACCCGTTTCGGCGCGGGACAACCCCTTTAAGTTACTGACACGTTGTAGTTGGTAAGTGGCTCCAAGCCGCATAATCCTGGCCGGCTTTTCCTGGAGTGGTCAAAGTGAAGGGTGGGATGGCCACTCCCATGTACCAGGTGAGGCTAGTACCAGGCCTTATAAAGCCTGGACCTGCCGGTCCTAGGAGAGGTGTGCTGAGACCTCTGCAGCTCTGAGAGCCAGGCTGGCTGTGGGCAGCAAGCGTTTGTTTTTGCAAGTGAGTAGTCAGGGTCGGTCTATGTCTAGTAAGTGCTCAGACGAGCAGGAGTTACTTTATGTTGGCCTGGTGGTAAGGCCTGTTTTTCTTTGTTTTGTGCTGAAATAAACCCAGGCGAAGCCTGGACTACGAACTTTATCCAGAGTGTCACTGTCTCTGACTGTCAACGCCCAGATCGCTACCTATCCTAATTCTAAGCCCTCACATATGGTGTTTGGATGCGGACAAACGGTCTTAAAGAGACATACACCTATTAATGGACGTTATGCTGCAGCAGCTGGAGAACCGTTGCTAAGGGCAACTGCCCAAGGGATTTACTGGAGAGTGCTGTAACCCCCCATGTCCTGGGTGAAAGCTGCATGGTGCAGCAAGCAGATACGGCCAAGATGGAGGACCTAATGAAACAGTTGACGCTGATGACGGCGACCCAGCAAAAGGTCCATGAGGGGGCCATGAGAGCTCAGGCCGAAACTAATGCTCTCCTGGCGGAAGCCAATCATTTAGCCTTGCAGGAGCAACAGCGGGTTAACCAGCAGCTGTAAGAGCAAGTCCTGGCGGTGGCACAAAGTGTGCAGAGGTCGTCTGGTTCACTCTCCACCACCCGTACCGTGGTACAGGCGTCCTTACAAAAGATGACGCCCACCGATGACATTGAGGCCTGTCCTTGAAAGAGTGGCAGAAAGGGAGAAGTTACCGGCGCATCAGTGGGCTGAGGTAGTAGCGCCTTTCCTGACGGGGGAACCCCAAAAGGCCTATTTTGACCTCGGTGAGCAGGATGCCAAGGACTATACTAAGCTCAAGGGTGAGATCCTGGCACGCTTGGGCGTGGACACCAATGAGCGGGCCCGACGCGTACACGCCTGGACTTTCGCTGACAACCTGCCAGTTCGCTCCCAGATGTACAACCTGTTCCACCTGGTGAGAAAGTGGCTGCAACCGGAGGAGTCGACCCCGGCAGAGATCATGCAAAAAGTGGTTCTGGACAAATTTATCCGCTCGTTGCCCCCCGCCATTCAGCGCTGGGTGGGACAAGGGGGCCCCCAGGACGTGGAACAACTTGTGAGCCTCATCGAGAGGTATAAAGCCACAGAGGACTTATTGCAAGCCGTGCCTCCTGGAAGCTCCAACCCTGGGAACAGCAAGTCGACCGGAGCACCTGGTAAGACTGTTCCCTATGTAAAGGGTGTCAAAAGTGTCGCAGGGGAGGCGGCTCAGAGGGGGGATCGTTTGGGACAAAAGAGGAGTCCCAAATGGACAGTCTGGTCCCGGATAGAACCCCAAGGTGACCGAGCCCCCATACTGTGTTGGCGCTGTCATGAGCCCGGGCATATTGCCGCCAACTGTCCACTCACCGTGGAGCCAATGGACTGTGACTCTGCCCGGCGGAGGTCGATGTTCGCACGGCCAGTATGCTCTGCAGGAACGGTGTCAGAGATTGATCGCCCCTTATGCCACTTAAAGGTGAACAACTCTACTGGACTCGGGGAGCTTGGTTACGCTGGTGCACTCCAGCTTGGTCGATCCCACAACCGTCACCGGCCATCGCATGGGCATTGTGTGTGTGCATTGGGACACCAAGGAGTATCCTATTGCCCCTGTAAGACTTGAGATTCCGTGTGGACTTGCCACTCATGAGGTGGGCGTCGTAAGGTCCTTAATGCACACCGTGATCCTCGGGAGAGACTTTCCCCTATTTTGGGACTTGTGGCAAAGCCAAGGGTCGTCTACAAGTAAGGTTCATGATGATGCAAATATGTATGATGTATGTCCCGAACCATTTGACCCTGAGGGTACGGTTCCGGCAGTCGCGGTAACCCAAGAGAATGGGGATAACTTTCCCTTAACGGTACTGGCAGGTGAGACGGAGGTGCAGGACGAAGTGGTTGCCATGCCTGACTTAGAGGTCTCACGTGCCAATTTCGGAACGGAGCAGCTCCGAGACCCCACCTTAGTAAAAGCCAGGGAAAGTGTTAAAGTGATCAATGGGGAGCCTCAATTCCCAGGGGCTGAGGCAGAGTTCCCACACGTTGCAGTCAATCAAGACTTGTTGTATCAGGTTGACAAGGTCCGTGGGGAGATGGTAGAACAGCTGGTGGTACCTCAGTCTTATCGTAGGATGGTCTTAGACCTGGCGCACAAGCATGTGCTAGGAGGTCATCTCGGGAGCGAAAAAACTAGGGAACGCGTCCTTCGCGGTTTTACTGGCCCGGGGTAGATGGGGATGTAAAATGTTACTGCGAGTCATGCCAGGAGTGTCAAATAACAGCTCCTATGCCCCATTACCAGAGTCCCTTAGTGCCCCTGCCCATTATAAAGGTGCCGTCTGAGCAGATCTCTATGGACCTAGTCGGTCCCTTGGTGAGGTCTGCCCGGGGTCACCAACATATGTTAGTGGTTGTAGATTATGCCACCCGCTACCCCGAAGCAGTTCCTTTGCGCAATACTTCATCAAAGGGTATTGCAAAGGAACTACTTCATATGTTCTCCCGCACGGGTATACCAAAAGAGATCCTGACGGACCAAGGAACCCCCTTTATGTCAAAGGTCATGAAGGAACTGTGTAAGCTGCTGAATATTAAGCACTTACGGACATCTGTGTACCACCCACAGACAGATGGTCTTGTTGAGAGATTTAATAAGACCCTAAAAAGCATGCTAAAAAGGGTAGTCAATAGGGATGGGAAGGATTGGGACTGTCTGCTGCCATATTTAATGTTTTCAATCCGGGAAGTCCCACAATCCTCCACTGGGTTCTCTCCCTTTGAGTTAGTTTATGGTAGACATCCACGGGGGCTCCTTGATATAGCCAAGGAGACCTTGGAGCACGAATCCACTCCATACTGGAGTGTTATTGAACACATCGAATTGTGGCGGTCATGCCCATTGTTACATTTACAGCAGGCTCAAGAAGCCCAAAGCGGGGTATATAACAGGTCCGCCAAGGTGAGAAGCTTCAACCCTGGGGATCGGGTACTAGTGTTGGTGCTCACCCTAGAAAGTAAATTCCTAGTGAAATGGCAAGGGCCCTATGAAATAATCGAGAAAGTCGGAGAGGTAAACTATAAGGTGTACCAGCCGGGCAGGTGGAAGCCAGAACAGTTGTACCATGCAAATCTAATTAAGCCATGGAAGGACAGAGAAACCCTGACTGCAGTGAGCGCCCCCCATGGCGGGGTCCCAGAGGTGTGTGTATCAGGGTCCCTGTCTAAATCTCAACAGCAAGAGCCTAGGGAATTGATCCAACATAATTCGGACGTGTTCTGCGATATACCAGGGCGTACTGGCGTCATAAAACTCAACATTGTAACTGAGCCAGAGGTAAAGGTGCATTTGAAACCGTACAGGATTCCAGAAGCCCACAGACGAGCCATTTCTGAGGAGGTCAAGAAAATGCTAGACCTCGGGGTAATTGAAGAGTCGAAAAGTGAATGGTCCAGCCCGATCATGCTGATACCAAAAACTGATGGCTCTCTGCACTTCTGTAATGACTTCCAGAAGTTAAATGACGTATCAAAATTTGATGCATACCCAATGCCAAGAGTGGACGAGTTAATTGAGAGACTGGGTCATGCCAGATACTTTTCCACTCTCAACCTTACTAAAGGTTACTGGCAGGTTCCCCTTACAGAAAGGGGCGAAAGAAAAGACAGCGTTTGCCACACCCGACGGGCTGTTTCAGTACATCTGCTTACCCTTTGGTTTGCATGGAGCTCCAGCAACCTTCCAAAGATTGATGGATGTCATACTCAAACCCCATCGTCAGTATGCATCAGCGTATTTAGATGATATCATGATCTTTAGCGAGGACTGGGACAGCCATCTACCTAAGGTACAGGCAGTACTCAACTCCCTTACAAAAGTGGGGCTCACAGCAAACCCAAAGAAGTGCGCCATAGGCCTCGAAAAAGCACGATACCTGGGGTATATAATAGGCAGGGGTATTATAAAACCCCAGGTTAATAAAATTGAAGCAGTTCAGGACTGGCCACAACCCACAACTAAAAGGCAGGTGAGAGCCTTTTTAGGCATTGTAGGGTACTATCGGCGGTTCGTGCAAAACTTTGCTAGCGTAGCAGCGCCCCTAACAGACTTGACCAAGAACAATAAGTCAGTCATGGTCAAGTGGAACCCTGACGCAGAAAAGGTGTTTCAGGAGTTAAAACGGGCACTCTGTAGACGTCCTGTGTTGGTCACACCCAACTTTAAAAGGGAATTTATGGTTCAAACAGATGTGTCCGATGTGGGACTGGGAGCAGTTCTGTCCCAAGAAGTAGAGGGAGAAGAACATCCCGTAATTTATCTGAGCAGGAAGCTCACGCCACCCGAAAAAAATTACAGTATTATTGAGCAGGAGTGCCTAGCCATCAAGTGGGCCCTTGAATTCCTAAAATACTACCTTCTAGGTCGGCACTTCAGGCTGATCACAGACCGCTTTCTTTTAACCTGGATGTCACAGGCAAAAGAGAGAAACGCCAGAGTCACTAGGTGGTTCCTGACGCTTCAAAACTTCAGTTTCTCTGTCGAACACAGGGCAGGAAAGCTACAGGGCAATGCAGATGCCTTGTCTAGGACGCCTTGTATGGCTGCTAAAGGTGTCCGACCCCACAGGCTCGAACAGAGGGGGAGGGTATGTGAGACAGTGACGAGCAAAATACTGGAGGGCAGATATATTTCGCCTAGGATGCTCTCCTATGAGGTTTTAGCAAGCACGTGGGCAGATACGTGCCACCGAGCAGCCTGGGCTCAGTGGAGGAAGCCGGCAGCTGTGTGTCAGTAGCATTAAGTTACTGACACGTTGTAGTTGGTAAGTGGCTCCAAGCCGCATAATCCGGGCTGGCTTTTCCTGGAGTGGTCAAAGTGAAGGGTGGGATGGCCACTCCCATGTACCAGGTGAGGCTAGTACCAGGCCTTATAAAGCCTGGACCTGCCGGTCCTTTGAGAGGTGTGCTGAGACCTCTGCAGCTCTGAGAGCCAGGCTAGCTGTGCGCAGCAAGTGTTTGTTTTTGCAAGTGAGTAGTCAGGGTCGGTCTATGTCTAGTAAGTGCTCAGACGAGCAGGAGTTACTTCATGTTGGCCTGGTGGTAAGGCCTGTTTTTCTTTGTTCTGTGCTGAAATAAACCCAGGCGAAGCCTGGACTACGAACTTTATCCAGAGTGTCACTGTCTCTGACTGTTAACGCCCAGATTGCTACCTATCCTAACACTAAGCCCTCACAATATACAGCTGGTAAAAGTTATACATCTCCCTGTATATAATTATAGAGACCTTACTGGAAGGTATAACCTGGGTATCTCCTGTATATAATTATATAAATACAGTTGATATAAGTTATACATCTCCCTGTACATAGTGATATGGAGTATGCTGGTATAACCTGGGTATCTCTTGTATATAAATGCAAACAATTAAAAAATGTATCAAAAACATGTGGGTTTTTTTTGTCAGTAGTTTATGCAGTTTCTTATAAACAAATGTGGTTTTTGAATATCGTATGCAGTTTTTAATGTGTTTTTTAATCGTGGTTCAAAAATACAACAAAAAGCATGAACGTAGCCTAAGGGGCTACAAGCAAATTTTCATGTGGTCCAGGAAATGAGCCATGTTTGGAAAGCTTGTGCCAAGAGGTTAGATCATGTATGTAAATTCATTTTGCAGCTGTATGCAGCACAATTTAGGTATGAGCACCTGTACAGGAGTGGAGGGGGGGGGGGGCGAGGTGTACTTTTGCACCCGGGCCCCTGAGCCTTTAGTTATGCCCTTGACTTAGACTATTTCTAAAGCACAGGTGTCAAACACAAGGCCCGCAGGCCTGCTGCCTCATTTTATGTGGCCCGTGGCGTGCCGACAACGC